>NC_138957.1:16570000-17160000 GCF_965226115.1 Aulonocara stuartgranti
ACAAACACACACACCGACCTTTACCCTGCCTCTTGACTTTGATCCCTCTCCATCTCTTTGTATTTCTTACGAGTTGTCAGAAAAGACCCAGTGAATCGAGTGGCAGAGATCAAAGGCCAGACCTTGTAATAGGCCAGGATGGAGAGGAGACGGATGACTGTGTGTTTACGACTGCGTGGGTGCATCTGCCTATCTGTGTGTGTTTGACTCACACTTGCTACAGTCACGCATATTCAGAATATGAATATGTCCATCATGGCTTGTGTTTGAACCAGGTCTTTTCTCTAGGACTTCCACACACGGGCACATGCATACACATACACACACTTCTCCATTCCTCTTCACTTTGAAGACGAACGGGGTCAAGTGACAGGTTTTTAATCAGTGCTGACCCCAAGATGCCATGGTCCTGATATGCTGAAACCTGCCCCCACCCTCCTATCTGATCCACCCACTGACCTGAGAAGGGTGTCACACACATGAGAAAAAGAATGGGAAGTTTATTTTGGGGTTTCATTAAATGAATGGGGTTTTTTTTTTGTTGCTAAACTCGTTTTACCTTCTTTGGCTTCCCTGTTGTCGTCCTCATCCTGTTGCTCCGACTCTGGCCCCGGCTTCGTTTCCATCAACTCTTCATCTTCTTCTTCTTCCTCTACTGAGGGAGAGTAAAAAAAAAAAAAAAAGGAGAGAGAGAGACAGAGACAGAGAGCACTCATGTTAATCAACAGCTGTTCCAATTTTCTTCGACCTCCCGCTGCGTGCTGCCTCCCCCCTCCTCCTTACCAAAATAATCATTCCCAGACATGCACCGGTACACCTGACTGACTAACATTCAGACCAAATGGGTTTCATTTACAAACACACGCACTTTGTTTTTTACAAAACACACGAATTCCAAAGCCACGCAACTTCCCTTACAGTTGCGTAGTAAGTAAAGGCCAGAAGCTCGTGTCCATCTCTACTGTCCTGCATGCACATCTGTGTGGGCAGCTTGGTTACTGTGCACCAAAATCACAAACGCACACAGACTTGGCAGGAAATGTGAGAGTTTTGTGTGCCCTCCCCTCTTTCCCTCACCTTTGACCCCATGCAAAGAGATCCTGTGATGTATGTGTGTGCATGCGTGTCTGTGTAAAAGGGGATTCCCTCTGCATTCCCTCCAATCAGTCTCTGCAATTACACTTGACTTGAAGAGAGTGTGTGTGTGTGTGTGTGTGTGTGTGTGTGTGTGTGTGTGTGTGTGTGTGTGTGTGTGTGTGTGTGTGTGTGTGTGTGTGTGTGTATTTGAGGTTCAAGTATGAAGGGTTACTGTCAACATAGGCACCTGCTTGTCAGCTACTGCCCCACCACCCCTCGGGCTATGTGTTGCTAACCCTCACCAACCTCTCCTCCTCTTTTCTGCTGCTCCCTCCCTCTGAAACAGATGCTGAGAGTCGGGGGGCCTCTCTGAAGACCTCTTAACACCCTGACACGGCCACCAGACACCTGTGGTCCGCTAACACACACGCTACACACACATACAATCTGTCTTTCACTCTCTCTCAAACACACACACACCCGGGCCCTCGCCCACAGTGCCAGGGGTGGTGAGGGGTTAACTGGCAGGGTCAAACTGACAACAGTTGCTCAGTCCAGTGGGAGGAAGTGACTACATCACACTCTCAGACATGTCATCTCTCTCTCTCACACTCACAGAAACACACACGCATACACATGTCAGGGTGTGTTTAACTCAGCTAGAGTATGGCCTGGGGCACTGTTAAAACCACTCGCTCGAGGGCTGCTCTTGCACCAGATGAACTGTCCATTTGTCACTGGGGCTCGCCTAAGCTTTTGATGAACTCGCTGCTACGAATACAATTGCAACTGGTGGACCACTCCACTGATTATACTGATGCTATTACAATAATGTCCTGCCTTATTCTATTCACTGTATTCCCAGAAGATCCTTCCCTACCAGTCCTTGTGTTTTCTTTTCTTTTCACTTCCAAGTAAACGTTTTTGATATATGACTTTAATTTTCATACTGTGTTTATATAATAAATGACTACGCTATATCAAATACATAGTGGTGAGGCTCCAGCCAAGTGTGTGGTTAACAGCCAGCTGTACTGATCCAAACACCAGTGACCCACCAGTATGGAAGAGAGACCAGAAAGAACCAGACAGGCAGACTGCCAGACTAGCTCCATGTCTGAGCTGCCAAAACAGACACGCTACAAACAGGGATACCCTTTTTTTTTCCTCCCCAGGTCCTTTTGTCTCTTCCTCCATGACTCAGTTTGTGAAGTTTGATTTCTTCCAAGTGTTGTTTTTTTTGGGCTGTCATTGTTTCCTCCAAACTGAAGTCATTAATGAGAAAAGCTACAGGATGTAAAAGAAGTTAAAAAAGAAAAAAGAAAACAGGAAGGTATATTACACACAACTTCTATTCTACTCTATTTTCTTGACCTTATGTGACCGGTCCGGTGGTTGGAATGTGCGGTAATGGGGATGGGAGGAGCGTGAGGAAAGCAGAAAGAAACCACATCGAGGAGCGGTCAAACTGTCAACCCCCGGGACCACAAGACTGTGGAGCAAGGCAGCGTGATTCATGGTGTATGGGTTACCTCACTGAGGGGAGACGGTCCAATTCCCGTCCGAAGATACTGCTGATGTCTTTGCCAACGGCCATGCATCAAGTTGTTCTGTAACAGTACGCACCAAAAATATCCCTACTATTTCCTTTAAATGGAAATTTTCAGAGATGTGTTTCTGCGTGCGCCCAGGCTAAAACAAAACCTATACTGTGGTAAATGGTAATCTAAAACTTTATGTAAAAATGTTCACGAGTACAAGCAGAGAGGCACTGCTCGGTTTTCCTGCGGCACAGCAAAGTAAGCAGGGAAGGGAAATGAAAAGAGACAATCTCTCACAGTGTGAGCGTGTCTGCATGCTACCCTGCAAGTATCCTGCACACTTTCTTGTTTCCACCTCATTCCAGTCACGGGATGCTTTCTCTTTCCACCTGCCGCTTAATACCGCTCCTCGCTGCAGGACGACGGTTAACCGGTATCCTCCCCCTCACTGCAGACGGGGGTCCACCTTGATGAAACTCTGCTTGGGGGCTCCCGTTTTGGCCGACTACACACCCGGGGTAATGATATCCTCTGTAGCCTGGGGCCTCCGCATCTGGTTGCCTCAATCTTCCACTGGCTGCTTTCACATGCTGACCAGGCCCAGTCAATTCAGAGCAGCCCAGCAGGTATGCAGGCTCTCTCAGCTTCACGGTGCGGGCATAGAAACAACGTACACGCGCGCGCACAAATGTGTAAAAGTGTTTGTTAACGCAGACACACACACTGGCAGAGGTATGCACTCTACCCACAAGAGCAGATGTATAAAATGTGACTGTTAGAAACACAGAAATGTGCTTCAGCTTAGCAAGTTGGAAAGATTGGGTGTCACCTATAAAATGCCAAAACAGCTAATATTAACCCCTCAAGCAGCTATTGCTGTCATCATTCAGTTTTAACAGCAATAACAAATCTGTTACTGGATATAAAACATATTTCGTTAATTTATCTGAAGACGTATCAGACAGATTTTTAAACGGGGGGGGAAAGGAGTGATTAGCAGATACGCTATCAGAATTAGTGTCAGGACAGAAAATGTGTAAACACTATTTCCCAGTAAATATGAAGCACATGTATAGTGAGAATCTGATTAGGGCTGCTAACACTCGTAGTACGAGGACTAAAAACAGTTGAGCAAAATTCCATCGCGGATACAAATTTTGGTGACCATAACGTACATTCTCAGGCGGATGATGAACAGGAAACTCAAAAGGATTGGGAGTCATCACCAATGTTTTTTAAAAATATTTAGAAGTTAATAATCGCTGTATGTAAGAAGATGTTTGTAAAAAAAAAAAAAACTTGACCCACCAGTTAAGGAGGAGACAGGGCACATACATAAAGAAGAAGCAATAATTCTGAATAAAATGCATCTGAATTACATAAAATCAGAGGTTTATTTATTCATATAATTCATCTTTAAATTTTATTAAATTTCACATTTTGCATTGTACTTATGTAACAAGATTACATGGAAGATTTACATGTAATCAAATTATTTAAAGGCAGCATTTTAGCCATAAATATTTTTTGGAGTGTACGTACATATGCTACAATCATTCAGAGACCAAGACAACAGAAAATTTTCCCATTACAGATAATGTAACCAGTATCTGATGCTTTTATAGAGAAATTATTTGTTAAATTAAGCCCCAGCGATAGTTAACAGTTTTGAACCATATATGGATTACAGTGGCACTCTATAGATGGATTCTGTGTCATAGAACAAAATCCTTCTATATTAATATTGTAGATCATTTACACAAGGGAAAGCACAGAAAATATCACATACAATAAAACATCTTTTCCCTTTTGCTTATTTCACATTTTCTGTATCCACGCAGCAAAACATCTGTATGTCTACACCCTAACATGATATGCTGCATAGACTTATATAGACAAATCTGGAGCTAGCTACTAAATGTATGGTAAGTAGCTACTGTACCGGGACTAATAAACACTTTATCTTGTTTTCAGTGCATGAGGCTCTTGTTAGCCGGCACACGCATCATTATTGCTTTTATGGACCAGCAGACGAGTGAAATAGTTCAGGTGAGAGTAATGTGCTGATTTGTTTGTGGAATAAAGAAAACATAGTCTTAATGAAGGCTGAGCTACTGCTGAGAGTTTCATTAGCTTAACCATTGTGTATTACTTCACAGTAGGCAGCAACTATTGAGCATGTGGAGAGAAAGATACTGACAGCATATAAAACATGATGTACGCCGTCTTCCGCTTCCCTTCAGCTGCTACATAAAGCGCGAACGGTGTGGCGTCACGGCCGTGATGTGTTAGCACGCGCTCTTTGGTGAAGGATCGAAGCGTTAGCCAAACTTTTATTCTGAACCCAAAACTTTAAGTGCTAGTTTGCTGAAATGTGTTCGCACGTGCTTGGAGGAATTGGCATAGTTATCAAAGAGCTGTGACTAGACCCTAAGTTTGTCATCAGCTGCCATCATTGGGGCAGAGCTTCACACTTGTCACGTCAGTATGGAGGTGACTACTCGGCTGAGTCACACACCATCAAAGTTGACAGAGCTCATAATTTTTTTTAGAGTTCTTCATTGTGTTAATCACAAAGAAGGAGAGATACTGATATGAGAGAGGAGAGGCGGCGGAAGCAGGGAGGAGGACACAAAAGAGAAATCCGGTGAGATTTTGAGGAGGGGGGCATCTCACGGGCTGGGAATAACACATTATTTATATGGATACACACACACGCACACATACACATATAGACTTCACAGACGTTCTGGTGGATTGGCTATGGAGCAGACCACAACACAAGTACTATGCAGAGGAGTAGGAGGAGGTCAACAAGACTTAAAAGGCTCCTCTAATGTGGCCCTGGCATGACACACGCGCACACACACGCACACACACTCCTATCCACTAACTTCACTCAGAACAAGTCAAACTCCAACCTTCTTATTGTCACACACATTCAAACTGCAACCACATCACCTCTTTGGATATCAACCTGAGACACCGGGGGGAATTCTTTAACTTTTATGAGTCCTGCCTCCAGTAATGCAATCCTTGATATTTAAGAACAGCCCACGCCCATTAAAAGAAAAGAAGAAAAACAATAATCGAACCACATTGATTTTACAAGTCAGCAATAATCACACAGCTTTCAAATAAATAAAAGGTCAAAATTCATGTAAAAGAGTATAAAAGACCACACACACACACACACCACCCTACAATACTTTAAATGTTTTTTTACAGATGGACTTGTCACACCGAGTGTCTGTGAAGTGTCTGCGCAACCTAAAGAAGATCAGAAAGTTGTTTTCTTTTATGTTGTTGTTGTTAATACTCAGCTGGACATAAAACTCTCTTTCTGAGCGCAGAGAATCACCGCTAACATTTTAGGGACCTCTGTTAGTCAGGTTGGAAAGAAAATTGATGGTTTAGAGCCAGCCATGCAGGAAAGTCGAACACATCTTTTTCTCAGAGGTGAGAGGGCAAGTCCAACCTGCGCAGAAATCTCAGTGATCGAGACAGACGTGACACACTGTCCAAAACAAACAAAAAAACAAAAAAAAAAAAAAACACGCATGGCATGAACACAATCACTACAGTTGCAAGTAGTAATTATTTGTAGAATACTTGGATTTTAGTGAAACTGCATAAAAAGTCCTCCAAACTCTGGCAATTTGATTCTTTTTTCATTTTTTAGGTAGGGGGTATTAATTTATCTTAATATAAAGTCATGTTTAAAATTCATCATAGTTCATCAAGTCATGATTGGCACAGTAGGGGTGAGTAAGTAAATATTCCCCACATACCCACACATTAGCAGCAGGGCCTGATGTAAAACTGCTAAAGCTAAAACCCGCAGCATGATTTAGATTAATTCATCTCTTCACCACACTTCCCCACACTGATCAAACATTGTGTATATGTGTGTGTGTGTGTCTAAGCCTGTGTACACCCAAGTCTACACCGTATGAACACATGCATGCCCACACATAATCCGCTTTCATTAATGCAGCCCATACAGGCCTTTTGGAGGTCTGTGGCTAACTTCGCTGTGCGCTGTGGGCTGGTAGATTCTCCCTCCATCTCTTTCTCTCTCTCTCCCTGTCCCACTCGCCCTCCCCCATTCTTTCTAGCAATGCCACCCAAGTCTGGCCGCGACCCAGACCCACATCTTTAAAATGAGCCATCATGCCACGCCATGCCATGCTCTGAGCCCCACCGCAAGGCTCTGATTAAAACCCATGACTTCAAACTTTCCAAACTGTCAAAAACCCAGTCAAGGAGAGCGAGACCAACAGAAAGAAAAGGTCTTATATAAAATAAAAATAAAAATAAAAATTGCTGCTGTGCTTGCTTTTCGACGCGTCATCTGAGCTGGTATTTGTGTCACTCAGAGAAAGTGCTGTCTCCATCTATGTTTTTTTGTGTGACTCTGATGCCACAAACACACACACATATAAAGTGGTGTTTGATTTGATATAATGATGGAGGAAAAAAAAAACATGGGATAACCATTTTCTTAGTAGCTCACTAAAGATTGACTCCCTTCTGCTAAAAAGACAAAAGTTTGCACTACACCTCAGCAACGCAGTCACATAAGCAACCTTGATTTGTAGCAAAGACCACAACGTCACGCAGTCTAATGTGAAAAAGCTCGTTAATTTAGCAACACATATCCTACACATATTTGGGATTAATTATTAATCATTCAATATCATTTGATACCCATTTCGTTTAAAAAAAAAAGGGGGGGGGGGGGGGGGGGGGCTGTCACATTTGGTTGGTGAGACTGATGGAGCAAAAGTCTATGTGCCAAGAGTGCTCCCTGCTGGAGAAACACAGAATTGCATGACAAACGCAGCCAAACAAAAGCAGCAAGGGTTATGAATTTCACTTCAATCAGCTGTCAAGCTGTATGATCTGAAAAAATTAAAAGGGCTCAATCAGTCGCAAGTACGGCAGAAATGGATTTTAAAGCTCGCTGAATTTCAACCACAATAATCTGAGGAGCAATTTTAAAGGCACCTAAAGCTTTGACCTAAAGTATAAAGCAGTCAAAAGGCTCAGACTTGCAACGGAAAGTGTTGACAAAAAATTCTTTCTAAACAATTACTGAGAGCAGCTTTCTGGAAGATAGCTGTGGCAGTGAACTGCTACTCTATCAAAATGAAAACCTCTGAGAGAGGACCACCCAAGCAAATGTTAAAGACCCACTTTTGTTTTACATGTGTATAAAAAAAAAAGAAAACCTCAAGAAGAGGAGGGAGGGTAGGGCGTGCATGTCAAAAAGTCATGTTCAACACAATGCAGATGAAAAAAAAAAAAAAGTTGAAAAGAGAAAAAGGGGAAACGTGAAACTAAACATTCCTACTCATCTCGAGCACTCATCAGATGGCAGATATTATTTTGGATGATGGCCATTTTACCTAAGAGAGGGAGAAAGCCAGAGGGAGGGAGATGAAGAAGGGGTTCATGTACCTTATTATACGGTGGTCATGGGGGAAAATTGCAATCATCTGTGACTCACTTGGAATACCTTACACACACCGAAAGACATTATTTTTCTCTAATATCAAGACTTTTTTTCTCAGTTTTGACTGCCACGACCATTTCGACAGAAACCGCCTGGGACCCCGCATCAATTTTGCGAGTGAAACAGGAGTGAAGGTTGTGCCCTTTGGAGGGCGATGACGATGAAAGCCAAACTCAGACTTGTTTTATAAAGACAGAAAGTGAGAAGCGTTGGGTGATTAAGTGTGTCTGCAGGGAAAACACTGGGAGAGATCATAATAGCATAACCCCGATCTGATCTTCTGTGTGTGCGTCTATGTGAAACACACTTGGTTTAAACAGCATCACGAGAAACTGCTACCTGAAGGCAGCCACTCTTTTAAAAGTCCAGAAGTCAACGATCGCAAAAAGGCACGTCTTCGATGTACTTTTGAGCAAAACTAATTCAAAGTACATTTTGTCCAGGGTCCTCCGTTGTGCGCTCACTGTGGTTGATCGCTACACAAATTGTGCCTTCACAAAAAACACACAAACCCTCTGCTCTGTTCAGCCTGTTGTAGCCGCCTGGCTGGAACAACAATGTATGAGACAAATACTTCCATATGTGGCTGGGTACACACACATTCATATGCACATACATACAGAAAACACACAAGTGCCTAGCCATGCAAAATACACACTCGTGCAATCACATTCCTCTCTCCAGGACCTTGAAGACGGCCCACAAACCCATCAGTCATGTCAGTTTCATATAGAGTGGGAGTGTGTTATATTCACTGTTTTTATTTGAATCACTGGACTGTGTGAAATCCTAATGAAGGGCGCGGGATAGGTTGGCAGAGGAAACTTCAAGTACATGAATTGTGAGTATCTGGTGTGAGCCTCTGGCTAATGCAGCAATACTTTCCCTGCTAACGATCGGTAGTAGAAACTGGACAAAGCAAAAGCACTATTATTTAAAATGTGCCAATAAGAAAATAATGCTGTTAATTTAGATTTTACAAGCAGTGATTCTATTGTTGATTTTAACCTCCTGGATAAAAGCACATGCACTACACTCTCAAAACTCCAACATGCTTCATTTTCTCCCACAGCTGACATACACACTGATGAACCAGAACTTTACATCCACTTTTGATTGGCATGTCAACCGTGTAGTTACTGATATTTAAAAAAAATATATTAACAATATCTCGTCAATTATGCACGTGATTATTTTGTAAATAACTGTGTTATTGTTGTTTTCATATGCTCTGGTACAATTCTTTTTGTAGACTGTTAATATTTTAACTTTACCTTCATTTTTTTTTTTTTTACAGAAGTTATGCCTTTTATTTTTCTTCAAATCATCTACAGATATCACCGTAATGTCCACATCTGTGTCCACACATACACGCTAACATGCTGAGATGTACCTGGCGATAAGATTTTAGCAGCAGACCATTTCTTTTTTTTTTGTTTGGCAGTTGGAGGGCAGAGGGACAGACTGCATATGCTGCAGCAAATGCCCCATGATCCTCCTTCAGTCACAGCATGGTCACTACGGAAGCTCCCTTACACATAAATTGGTTTTTCAAAAGGCATAAAGTGCAGTAGGAAAGTGTGTACCTCACAGATACTTGAGTGGAGTTTTTTTTTTAAGAGCCAATCAGGCTCAAAGTAGAGAAGTGGGGATGAAATATAAGGCAGGGGAAGAATTTATCATCATAAAGAAGCAGTTTCACAGAGCTTGCATTTCTTAACATTATAATTTTCTTTTTCTGTTCACGCACACACACACACACACACACACACACACACACACACACACACACACACACACACACACACACACACACATAAATCAACGTGTGTTACGTTTTATGAGGCTTCTTAAACTGATGGATAGCTGCTCTGGCATGCTGGAGGCGAATGCCAGAGCCAACAACAGAGTTTATTAACTTTTTCATCCAGTAGTTTTTGATCTAGTCGTGCTTCCAGGACCACGTGATACGAAGAGCATTTGAGTATGCAGATGAATATTTAATGGTGTATCTAAAACCATTCGTGGCAAAAGACAGGACAGGACATAAGGATTGGTCACGTGCATGCAACTTCACTATGACTGGAATTTATAAAATCTGCTTTAAAAATCTGCTGAAAGTATGCAGATCCACATTTCTACCCCTGTGTGTATGCACAGTTTAAGGCATCTGGCTGTAATTTTCTGGTAATATCAACTTAAGCCTGTTTTACTTTTGTCTTCACACCTGCCTGTTTTCCTTTCATTCAACATGCTGAATGTAACAGCTAGCTTATCTCAGCACTTTTGTAAATGAATGCACATTATTTACGTCACCGGTGAGCGATCGTAATGCTGTGACCAGCAACATACATATTCTCCAGTCTGTGCATTATCTATGTAAACATTTTTTAAAGAAATAAAAGATATAGAAGAAAATACTCCACACAGAGCACGTCTCTGGGTATTCTTTGACTTTTTTTTAGTAAAAACTTTATTCAATACAATTTCTTCTTCTCAAATGTGAAGTATGGCTTTAATAAAAGGCCCTGGATTTTGCCTGATCAAAAAAAAATGAAAAACAATATTTAATCAGTAAATATCTGATTAAAGAAAAAATAAACATGACTAGAAAAGAAATCTCATGTTTCTGATATTTTCTAACTTGTAGACACACGCTTGGTAACAAAGACAATATTAAGGCATTATTCTCAGTTCTACTGTTACTATTATCACAGTTCAGCAGTAACACATACCAACTCTGGACCCACACCGAATAAATACATAAATAAATAAAAACCAGTCCCATACTAGTGTGTCTCCGTCATGTGTGTAATGCAAGAACTTCAATAAACGAGCGCAATAAACTCTTCAACTCTTATAGTAATAAGTGTCAGACCTGGATTCCAGTAATTCGGCCGATTTAAAATCCAGGATTGGACTGGATAAAATCCCAAAAGACATCTGTTGTAAAACTGTTGATAAATATCTAAAGTTCAGGACCTGTTGAACCATATTTAATACATTTAGGAGTTTGTGGGGAAAAAACACACACACCAAAGTAAACACTCTAATTGGACCAGTGTGCTGCCAGTGGTCAGGATCATTTAATAAATTTGGAGTTTGGTTTCTTAACTGCTCTATTACGGGATTATGTGGAGCTCGAGTGACATGTGTGCATGCGTGGCGTTCGTATGTGTGCATTTTGTGGCTGTCTGTTTTTTGTTTGTTTATTCCAGTGTATGCTGTGTTTACATTTATGAGTCTGAATGCTTGTGTGGAAAAAAACAAAAAAAAACCAAAACAGCACACACACGCACACTCAGTATTTTCACATTAGTGTCTGGACATGAGGTTTCTCTTGCAATTAAAAGCCATTACCGGCCCACCAAATGGACCTGAGGAGTAAATTTCTGACCAGTTATACACTCAAGCTGTACAGAGCCTGAGAGCTAATGGGCCAGAAAATATTACAGAGGCGGGAGAGAGAGACTTGTGTACCCCTAGTTTTTTTTTTCCATACGGGCGTGTAAACATTAAGATTATGTACACTCTTGACCCCATGAACTTGTAACCCTGAGAAGGGGGTTTTCCAAAGTTGCAATATCAAATTATACACAAATACTCAAAGAGTTGTATTTCTGAGGGCCTGCTTCTGGTTCACTGCAAACAATTACTGCTTTAATGTCAGAAGTGCTTCGTCGTCCCTCGGCGGCCCCTGCCGCTTCGCCTCCATTTCTGTGTCTCTTCTATTCCTGCTTATTTGCTAGTGGCCATGAATTTCTCTTCACCTTTTTTCACTCTCTCTCTCTTTCGCTCTGCTTTTCCACTGTGACCTATTATGGGTCTTTTAAGGCTCCACTGAGCAAAGCCAATTTACTACAAACTGGGTGTAAGGCTCACACTACTCTCATGCAAACCTGCGCGCTTGTATACGTGCACATCCGCATGCGCAAAATGCCTTCAATCGCTTTGACCTTTCCTTATCTTGCCAAGATCTCAAGTAAGCACATACACGTAGTGATAGCTATCCCCAGATTGGGTTCAGCGGACTTAAGTGTGGCTGTCAAAGTACTGGCATTTGCTTTGTTCATTACAGAGCGGTGCTGGCTGGTCCGGAGAAGGGATGAAGGGGAAAAGCGAAAGAGGGTGACAGAAAGGGTGTCCAGAGTTTACTACACCTATGTGAAATCTCACCTTTTCGCTTCTCTTTCCTTTTTTTGGTTAGACTTGAGGAGATTGGAAGTGCTGCATCTCAAAGAAGGTGAAGAATTATGGGTATCTTAATTTCCAGTTAATGTCTTACTTTAGGCCTTGCACCCATTAACATCCTCTCTGAGCTTATATATTACAATCTGTGCTGCAGCCACTTCACAAACTCTTTTAACTTGCCCACAAACTCCTCCTACACAATCAGGATAACCAAACTTGGCACACAGGTACATCTGAAGCATCCACAATGGAAGAATGTGGGGACTAGAGACCAGAGAAAGTGAATTACGTTTGGAAACTACAAGCGACTACAGGCGAGTGGGCTTTTCTCAACTTCCAACCAAGCAATTAAAAGGGACATGAATAGGTAAACACATGCGAGTAAATTTGTAACATGATGAAAGGTAAATTTAAAAAAATCCTCTTTTATTGGCATATATTAAAAAGAAATTCAGTACATTTAATGGGAGTGCGCACTGTCTGGTTGATCACAGTGCACTCTTGTTTTAGATGAAAATGCATTTTGCTGCATGGAAACATACAATCACAACCATATTTGTCTCTTTTTTTATGTAAGCAACATCAATATTTTTCATTCGCTCCAATTTCTTTTAATCAATGTAATTAAATATATCAGTTTTCCAACAGCACAAACGGACCAGAAAATACTGTAACATGGGCGTGTACTAGTAATAAAAAAATACAATCGATAATAAGCCTCAGTTTGGGGGGAAAAACTCATGGACCAAATGTTGTAACCTTCCACTAGAAAGAATTATATGTGCACTTAAGGTGAAAGGAAAAAACGTGACAAGGTCGGAGACCAATTTGGAATTTTTGATCTAAAAGATTTTGTAAACTATGCAGTGTTTGGTTTGTTATATCGTTTGAATTGATAAATACAAAATGTATCCGAGTGTGAAGATTTGGTTTGCCATGCTTGTCCCTTGACATTTTTATTTATACATGGATATGTTATGCATGTGTAAATAAGAACAGCAGTTTAGTGTTCATTTTCTTTTACCGCAGTTCTTTTCTTTTGCTTTGTTTTACAGTTCATGTTAAATATATAGAAAATTATTGGTCTTACAACACAGACATAACTGAACCGAGTACTTTGTTTGACCTTAGTAGGCCAGTCTACTATCACACACACCACAGTAGACCTTGGTTTATTTCTCTGCTATGACCTTAAACAAAGCATCTATCCGTCACAACAAGCGTGTCCATTCATACGCATTAGAAAAGCAGCAAATAGCTGGAACCAATCGTGACTGGGGCTAATCCGATTGCCTGGCACAATGGGCACTCGGTACAGACCAGATCAGTGAGCAGCCAATGGGAAAATAACATTCACAGGGAGCGACGCATTACAATTACGTAGACGCAAATTGGTCTCGGAAATGAAAAGCCTTAAAATTAACTGGTTTAAATGAGAGTCACACACACAAACTACATGGGCACTTTAACACAAACTCCTGTGTACAAGCTGCACGCAACGTCAGATCAAATCCAATTTCATGAAACTGCACTCGGGCTTCGACACACGCTCACGTCACACCCACACAAACGCGCATAGCCAGCCACTCTGGGCACAAGGACAGATAAGAGAGCACGAGGGGTCAGGAGTTCGAGGAAAAGACGCCATGAGAAACTTCCTGACTCATCTGTCAATTATTTAAAGCAATTACAATAACGCACTCGGGCAAAAAACATAAAAACAAAAAAGATCAGTGTTATAGTTTTAATGTGACGACACCTCTTGCTTTTATGAATCAAATAGTAAATTCACAAAAGAAAAGGAATTATCAAATTAATACGTTTAATACTAATCCTCGCACTGACTCAATCAGATGGTTCTGACAAGACATGTGTCATTAGTCAGAATTACTGCTGAAAGACTCAGGATCTATGGGGATGCCACCATAGTCACATCAGACTTCAAGAACAGAGAAGAAACTATTTAACTTCAGAAGAACTTAAAACTAAGAATGTGAGTAACTCAAAGATTACTAAGGAAATATGAATACAGTGAGCAGCCTGTTACCACAGGAAGACCCCAGCAATATCAATCCTGATCCACTCAATACAAACAGGCCTTTGGACAGTAGAAATAGTGAATATTTGCTAGTGCAGCTGCACGACAACACCAAGGGCTACAAGCTGAGATCATTGCTCGAATTCCTTGAAGCAGATTTAACACAAACACACATTTCTATGTACTGGACACACAACTTCTTTGAGGATCAGTGATGCCTTTTTTTATATTTACTTCTTGAGGGTGCAAGAAGCCTTAAATGTCACACTTTTAGGTTCAACAGACTTTTATTGAAAATAAACCATGTAACATTTTTACTGAAATTTGAAATCGCAGCTTAACTATCCGTAGATGTGACCTAAAATGAAACGTATGCTGCAAGCCGGGTTAGGTAATCAACAGAAAGGAACAAGCCTGAATAAACACACAGGCAGAAATGCAGGCAGGTGTTACCATCTACCCTCTTTCCCCCCTTTCTATAGACACACAAGCTTTGTGGCAGTCTGCAAAGGAAGGGTCTCCTGAGGCCAAGGTCACCTCCCCGCAGACCAACACAGCTCTGCTCTGGTTCCCAGATGTTCATATGCGTGCACACACAAACACACAAAGAGACCTCCTGAGCATGCTCTTGGAAGCTGAAAACAAACAAACCTAAATGGACAGACATATTGTACTGCTGCGGGCGCTAACCAGTCACACTGCGACTATTTGTTTATGTGTACACAGACTACTTGACCTGCATATAGTAACTGCTGCGTGTTTATTTGTTTGCCTGCTTAATTGCCGAGTCCTTATCTCTTTAACTACCATATCTGTCTTGCACATTTTACAGCAGTTGCACGTTTGTTTGTCGAGACCTTGTATGCGCGAGCAAACATGACCACGATAAATTCCATTAAGTATACTTGTAGGCACATGTGTATGTGTGTGTGAGTAGATGTCTCCCAGCACACATATGTGTGCACTTGTTGAATAAATGATCTATTCCTGGGTCTGTCAAGGAAATGGGGGTGGGTGGGTGGAGTAGGGGTTGAAGCAGGCCATTTGGATGCTGATCGGTACAGACGTGTGTATGTGCAAGATGGTTGTTGCTGGTGGAGGGTGGGGGCAGTGGAATCCACACCAGACCATCTATTATAATGACAGGAAGCAGGAAGTACAACCCCTTCACAGTCACATGGCTGCCAGCTGTCTTGGCAACAAGAAGAAGGAAGATAGAGAAGATGATAGGGGTTGTGTGCATGTGTGCCAGGCTGTGTGTGTGCGTGTGTGTACCAGGTATTACTCACATTGTGGGGGACTTAAATCTGTTTTCCTTATGAGAAAGCAAGTCCTCATATAAATCCCTACATTTTAAGATGACGACATGTAGTGGTTATGATTAAACCTATCTCCAGGATATTATAGTAAGACGCTGTACTATCCTCTAAAGTTGTGGCTACACAAGTATTTGTGTGCATTTGTAATGTCCTAATGGGAAATCTTCATTTTTCAAACACAAAACCCAAGTGAAATTATGCAAAAACTCAAACTGTCCTCAACCCTAATCTCAATTCAATTCCTTCTCCATTAGAATGAACTCAAATCTATAAGTCGTTCGCTTGCACCCATCGATGTTCCACAAAATCCACACTGCACTAATAAAGCTACATTTTAACCACATGGATCTGTTTAGTAGCTGCAACTCAGCACGCCAGCTCCCACTTACATGTATACATTTTCACAGGTATGCACACATACCTTCACGTTCTTCACATGTAGAACTCACACCCATTAAATGCACAAAAACACACTTTTGCACCAATTTCCTCCAAGCTAAAGCACACTGGACTTACAGCTTTCCTGATCAGGAATATTAAACTTTAATGAATAAACGTAAGAAGCACGTATTATTTCAACAGTGCCATGCAGATATGCATTTGTATGCCATATAATATACACACTGCAATTGCCCCTCATCTATCAAGTAATCTTGGGTGAATTATATCAGCCTGTTTCCACATATAACGAGAAGTCCAAAGCATGATCTGTCTTCTCCCTTTGTAACATCTATAAGCTCCATGCTTTGCAGGCTTAGACCTGGGTAACTAAATCGTTGTCACATTCAAAAACAGCAATCACTGTATTTCTCCTTTAGCATCCAAAAAGGCTCTAAAAATGCTCACTTGTGAACACATACACATACAAACACACATAAATATTCACCTTCAGACAGGGTGCAGGTGGGTGTCTGAGTCTCCTTGCTGTAAGAGACGACCTCTTTGGGTAGGAAGTCTACTTGTGTGATCTTAGAGGCCCCCAATCTCTGCATCCTGCGCCTGGATGGCAGAGAAGACGTTCTCATTAGCTCCTGATCTACTGTGGATAAATCCAAGCTGTCGATCAAACAGGGCATCATTTTTCATTTCAAACGCCAAAGTTTCAAGTAACAAATTACATTAAACCATTAAATATTTTATTACTTAAAGTCGAGAGGTTTTTCAGTATGACATGCAGTCAAAATAGGATGTTTTGCAGGTGAATGTTTTAATAGTGAACAAGAGGAGAGGAAAAAGCTGTACCCGAGTTCAGAATCAGCCTGCAGCTGCAGCACAGAGGGGTCTGTGTCCCACTGCAGTGTCCTGATGTCACCAACAGGGGGAGGGGGAGGGCAAGAGAGGACATGCATGTTTACAAACAAACACCTTATAACAAATACAAAAACACTAAAACACACGTGTCGTGCACAAACAGACATTAGCACATGAATGTGCGCACAATCTTATGCACTGACACCACTTATAATAGCCTATCACAGGAACTCCCATTGATTTTCATGCAAAAATGGCACTGGAAATAATTTAAACAGATAAAGGAGATGAGGCAGATATATTATATTTCATTAAACATCAATGTGCTCTGTTATTTTAAAGATCTCTGCTTACAAGTCGTTGTGGAAGAAAAAGATTGATTTATATCAGTGGAAAAGCTATTTGATGTCCTAGTGACTGCAGAAATATTTCTATGTACACTACATCCAGCTAAAACAAACATATATGTGTCGAGTGAATATACATCTGTAGCATGACTGACTAGAAGCCTGTACTACAAAGCAGTGGTCTCATCCAGGTAACTTCAGGTTTAATTCTGGGGGTTCAATACTGCAAACACGGTTCACTTCTTCCTGGGGTAAATCCCTGCTGCAAATCTAACCTGCTCCAGAGTTGGTTATGGTCTAAATTAGAGATCAACAGCTATGAAATCACCGCCCACTGACCAATCAGCTCTCAAGGAAACAGCGTCACCATTATGAGAAGTTCTCTCAGCAGTAAAGTCTAATGAAGTTTTTCTAAAAACATCTGAAGTCATCAGTGATCAACAGAGATTCTTAGACACAATTTTATTTTTTGTTGGCTGCAAACAATTTTAACAATGTTATTGTTCTGTAAGCATTATGATCCTAAATCAGGGAATTTATTTTTACTTACTGACCTATCAAATTTACAGGTAGACTAATGTTTGAATTCTGTTTTTAGATTCATTCTTTACTGTTAAACATCACCGAGGTTACAGCTGAAAAAACTGTCTTTTAAACATTTAATGAAATATTTGATTGTAACAACTAAATCCTTTCATGTCTTAATGGTAGAGTCTGTATTTTTGCTGGCTTTCTTTCCTGGATTCAAAAAGGCTCAACTTTATTCATAAAACAGCTCTCCTCCAGGCTTATTGAGCACTTAAAGCACCCACACATTCATACAATGCTTTTAATACTAAACCGCAGTACAGTGCATTTCCAAACAGACTCCCCCACAATGTTTCTTTATCTGTAGCAGCTGTGTTACTTCCAGTCTGCATTATGTGTTTAACATCGTCATACTTTTCTAATTGTGCAGGGTTTTTGTTTATAAAATCCATGACAGTACATTTATGCATGTTTGTGATTGGTCAGATGCGGTCACTCCTTTCATGTAAGCGTGCAGCGGAAACTCTGGGTTAACATAGCAAGTTGATAACCAGGGGCATTTGACCTTTTATCCTGATCGAAAATGTGACGGTAAGTGAATCTAGATAACAGAAAGGTATTCTGGGTATGTCGAAGTTCAGGCTCACATGGTGTTTTTATCTAAAACTAAAGGGCTGCTCTCCTGTAGTTTTTTTCATACCTATCCTCGCCCACTGTGCAGTTATTCTAAACATATTTAGGAAAAATTCAGTGTTTCACATTCAAATTAGTGCCAAACAATACATGGAAATCATGTAACACACACACACACACACACACACACACACACACACACACACACACAGCACATAATTTAATGGAAAAAATAAGGGTTTGAAAATTGCTGTGGTTTGCATACATGATGACAGTGTACTTTCTATACATCATCAATATTGAATACATCCCTGAGCTCAATGCTGAGATTGGTTTTGGGGATTTAAGAGTGAAAAAGTTGCTGCAGAAACCCGAGGAGTTCTGTGGCAGCTTGGCTGAGCTCTGGCAGCCATAAAAGGATAATGCTTCCAGCCTTCACTACACTTCTTGATGATACCTTCAGGGACAGCGAGCACACCCGTTAACATTCAGCTTGCGCTACAAAGCGCCAGGTGAGAGTGGCAAGGCATTTCTTTAGCCTGACAGGCCGGCTGTTTTACAGTAACGGGGATGACACTTTAAGCAGCACTGGCAATTCTCTGAAGACTGAAATGACTTCTGTGGTTCAGCTCATGAGAGCAGAAATCTTTCACCCCAGTATTAGAGGAGACAGGTAAGCTTCAGATGAGAACACCAGCAAAGAGTGGAGGAAAGCTGAACAGAGAAGCTGGGGCACTGCACTGTTTTGATCCTATAAATCACATTGAGGACACAAAAATAAGACAACTGACAACACTGTGGGTTTAATCTCCCTATGAGGGTAACCTCAGCCAAAGAGAGGTGAGAGGGTGTTGGGGGTTGGGGTAAGGGGGTAGGGGGTGAGGGGGATTCCTGTGTTTAACATGAAAATGCTTACCTTGAGGTCTGTGCTTGGGACTTGTTTTTAGAGAAACCTGACCTAAGAAGGGACACACACATACACAGCCACAAATGGAGAGCTCAAAATGGCATGCCATCATTCAGGGTGGATTTGGGGGTAAAAAAAAAAAAAGAAAGAAAGAAAAAAAGAAAAACAAATCATTCCAGGAATTAACACTAACTCACCAATTTGTAAAATCCAATTTGCAAAAGCTAAAAAGAGATGAAAAATCCTACATAAGGCAATTTCTGTCTAATACAAACTTTTGCATGTTCTGTAGCCCCAATTCCACCCCTGGCTGTACCAGAACATCACATCACTAATGACCCCTGAAGGCATCACTCACACATCATCCTCACAGTCAGCTGTCGTTAAAAAGCAATGGAAAGCGCTTGATGACCACTCGTGTCTCAACAGCATTCACCAGAGCCGCCATGTGCAGAACTCAGAGAGCTCCAGCACGTCTCTGGGTGAGTAATGAATGAACAGGCGTAAAAGTAAATCCTGCAGTAGCCTGAGCATGTATGATGAACGAGCGCTGTGATTGCAGCCTGTGGAAGGGGAAATGCTTATATTTTGTCACTTACGCTCAAATGAGCCACTTTGAGACAAACATATGGTTCATGTCCATTGCTTCATACAAGAGCTAGTTTTATTGGCTCACTGTGGCTGCTTTCTAAAGGTTTTCCACTATGGTTCGTGCTTTCAACAGCTTATATCTGGATTTATTCTACAGGAAAGACATGAAAGGAAAAGCTGTAAAGTGGTCATCAAAGCACTGGATGCCATGACAAATGAAAGACACCAAATTCAAATCCTAACCTCACCACTAGGAACATTCATCCTTACCTAAACCTGTTGAGCCATTCACAAGGAAAGAAAGAAAATATGTCATATGAACCATAAACACCCACAGCCAAAAGCCTTTTAAAATTATTATCCTTTTAAGATGTTAAGTCTTCAAGAAGCCCTACATCGGTGCACAACTATACAATTTGTTGTATAGTTCTCAAAGAGAACCAAACATGTGAGGATAAAAACTTCTGTCACGGTTTTCAAGTGTCTCCCACGCAAATGCACTGGTTGAAAAGAATTAAAGGAACACTTTTAAAGCACATCAGATCTCAGATTGGGGAAAAATTACGCTGGATATTTATAATGATATGGACTGAGTAATGTTAGAAACCAAAGGATGCCATTTCATTTGATGGAAATGAAAATGATAAACGCTCAAAACTCAAAGTGAAAAATGATGTGGCAGGCTAGTCCATCACCGCAGTAACTTAAAATGCTTCTCAGTTGTGTGTATAGCTCCAGCGTGCTTGCATGCATGGCTGACATTCACACCAGTGGCCTGCTGGCAGTCCTCATCCTATTCCAATTTGCACAAAGGGGCAGATACTGGTCCTGCTGATGGTTTAAGGACTTCATACGACACTGTGCAGCGCTATAGAGTAACTGCCTGACTCCTGGAATCTCCTTCATGCTCTCAAGACTGTGTTGGGACACATAGCAAATCTTCTGGCAATGCACGTATTGATGTGCCATTCTGGAGAGGTTGGACTACTTGTGCAACCTCCAGGTATCACCTCACCCTACCAGTAATGACACTGACCCTAGGCAAATGCAAAACTAGTGAAAAAACAAAAGATGAGGAGGGACAAAAACACCTGTGGCCTCCACCTGTAAAACCTTTCCTGTTTTGGGAGATGTCTCATTGTTGCCCCTCTAGTGCACCTGTTGTTCATTTCATGAACACCAAAGCAACAGAAACTGGTTAACACCCCCCTCCGCTACTTAACTGACACAATCAATATCCCACAAGTTTAACTGACTCTGATTAAAAAGAGTTCCTTTAATTTTTTTGAGCCGTGTGCTTAAAATGTAATTTTTGTTTGATATGAGACGGTGAAAAATGTTTGATGAATTTGTGTTGACCCTTAGAAATGTATTGATTTGAACAAATGTGATGAACTAAGGCTTCTGGAATTACAGCTCGGCATACAGTGTTTGATTTTGGCCCACCTGCCTGCTGCTCCTCCATCGGCCGAGTCCTGGCTCCCTGTCTCACTGGGTGTGCTTACTGATTTGGAGGGGGACACAGGAGTCGGGACTGAAAAATAATAAAAAAATTTACATTATAAGCTGCATGTCATTGACAAATAAAAAAAAAGATCTAAAACAAAAAGACTATCACTCATTATTATCTATTTATGTTCAGCAGCTTTTGAAGACACGTTATAAATAACCTAAGCTTATAATAAGCACTGGAAGTGACCCAGTTTTGAGGTGTAGGGGGTGTTATTACAATTTCAGACCACTAGAGAACAGTGATCTTCCAAAAGCTCATTTCAAGTGACCCTGAGGATTTAACCTGCTCTGATATTTGAAGATTTATCATAAAAGGAAAGCAACACTCATTTGTAAACTCAAATGGGTCCAATAGAAATTGTTTGATTACTTCTGATCAATTATTTCTACCAAATTTCAGAACAGAGATAATCAAAGGGAGACAACAAATTAAACACATAGCTGGTGATTGTGTGCATCTTAGCCTGATGCATGGAGGGTTTTTGGCTGTAATAATGAAGGTTAGTGTAGTTTTTGAACAAAAAAGCTATTCTCTGGTGTAAGTGTTCTAGTAAACATTTCAGTGAAAGGAGTCAAAGAACATTTTAGTATTCATTTATTACAATACTGCATACCTAGTGGAGGCTCTGGTGAGATCCCAATACTCTGCAGCAGGGCCTCAGTCTCCCTACGCTTGCGATCTAAATCTGAATCTTCTGGGGTCGCTTCTGTCTTCTGCTGGCTTTCTGTCTGCTCCGGATAAGTAAAAAAACAAAAAACACCAGTTTATCCATCATAACTCAAAGAACAGCTTCACTGCTCTAACATCATAGATTAAGACATGCAGCTGCATGCACATTTTGATCCATACTTAAAACACCGACCTTGTGCACATGCATAGATGCTGTTCGTGTGTCACAGCCTGACAAAAAAATCAGTCAACCGCACACAAAAAAGGAAAACATACAAAATGAGTGACGATGGTGGGAATTTACTCACTTTTTTCCTTACCTCTTTCTTCTTCCTCTCCTCCTCCTTCCTCTTCTTCTCCTCCCTGATCTGGGCAAGGCGCTGCTTCTTGCGCTCGAGCTCAGCTTTTAGGTCGCTTTTGTCCGACATGGTGTCCTGTGGGGCTTAAAGTAAGATGACCAAACAAGAATGAACTACATATGATTCTATTAAGCATTGATTTAGAAAATCTCCTGTGTGGCAGCTATAAATCTGTATGAGACAATGAATAAAAAAAAAAGTTTTGACGTATTTTTAAGTTCAAAACTGGATTTTTGATTTGAAAGCCAAAACAATATCGGTTAGCATAACCAAATATGAATATAAAATACATATATTTTATATATATTTCTTGTGTCATGGAACAGCTGCCACCCTTACTGAGCCAAGTGGGGCTCTTCAAAGAACCCACCTTACGCTACTAGTGGATGCCACCTGGGAAGTGGCCCAGTCAGAGCTGTAGAAGCTCCAGGTGTCTGGGATAAGTGGGTCAATACTGAGAAGAGAGCAATCCTGGCAGAGTGAAGTACAGAGAACATACACAATGGTTCTCTATTACAAGGTTGAAAATGGATTTATTTAATTTTTTCATTATTCTTTACCCAAACACAGCTGAGTGAATGGGCTTAATTTCAAAGATATAAACCACATTATTACCACATTCAGAGTGCTGTTTTGTTGCAGTAGTACATCACATTTCTATAGCTCTCAATGGAATTTAAAGCATACTTCCTGTAACAATTTTCTTACCTTTTGAGAAAAACCAGCTTTGCCTTGTGTAAATTAACTCAGCCTATGCTTTTCAGGATCAACTTCCTATTTGATGCTTGCCCCACCCACCTATGCCAAGTCAAACCAATGGGGGCATCCATGTGTGCAGTTCTAAAGCCAGGGCTTAACAAAACAAAGCTTTCTTAAAACCTTTGTATAATTATGCTCTCCTGTTCTAATTCTTTCATTTAGTTTAACTCATCCCTTAGAGCTGCACCATGTGATCTACTGGTTGAGCTCATCGAACTATGAGCCTGCTACAGGCTGCTAATTTGATGCCTGTATTAGCTGTTGCACGTGGTAGCAACAATATATAAGTGATTGGCCAATTTATTAGGTACATCTGCTCAGCTGCTCATCAACACAAATATCTAATCAGCCAATTACATACCATCAGTTCAGTTTCATTCAGACATGGTCAAAATGACCCTCTGCATTTCAAACTGAGCATCAGAATAGGGGAAAAAGGCAATTTAAGACAGTTTGAACAGGGCATAGTAACTGATGCCAGACGGGCTGGACTCAGTATTTCAGAAACTGCTGATCTATTGGGATTTTCCCACAAAACCATCTCTGGGGTTTACAGAAAACTTTCTGAAAAAATATCCAGTGGGCAGCAGTTCTCAGGGAGAAAGTGCCTTGTTGATGACCACACCGGCAGCAGACCACACCAAGGTGGCGCTCCAGTCAGCTAAGATCAAAGTTGAACAAAGCATTATTACCTGGTCTGACAAATTTTGATTTTTGCTGTGACGTTCGGATTGTAGGATCAGACTTTGGGTTAAACAACATGAAACTATAGATCCATCCTGCCTCGTATCAACAGTTCAGGCTGACAATGGTGGCGCAATAGTGTTCGAGATATTTTTTAGCATACTTTGGGCCCCTTACTACCAGCTGATCATCATTTAGTGTGCTGGTGTATTGTTGCTGTCCTTGCCCATTCTTTTATGATGGGCATGATCAGCTTTTTGATGGCTGCTCCCTGCAGGATAACATGGCGAGGCACAAACCTCAAATCATCTCAAACTGCTTTGTTGAAAATAACAATGAGTTCACTGTACTCAAATCCCCTCCACAATCACCAGATCCCAACCCAATAGAGCATCTTTGGGATGTGGCGGAACATGAGATTCCCATTATGGATGTGCAGCCGACATGTGCAGGAAATGTGAGATGCTATCATATCTATATGGATCAAAATCTCTGAATCTCTTACTGAATGTATGTCATAAAGAATTAAGCTAGCTCTGAAGGCAAAATTGGGTCAAACGTGGTATTAGGAAGCTGTACCTAATGAAATGGTTTGTGAGTGTATAGGCAGAGGTTCAAAACTATCACCAAACCTGAGTGTTAAGCACACAATTAAGCCTATCTGCCGCTGTGTAGGTCGTGTTATCTTCTTACACATTAGCACAACAGAGCTGACACATACAGAGTCATAACAGAAAAGATAAAAAAACACAACTACATATGCAACAGGAAGAAAAGCAAAATTTACTGTGCTCCATTGACGGCTATCGCCATTAAGGCATTCGCTGCTAGCTAATTGCAAATGTGACAGCATTTATACAAACGTCGACGCCTTTAAGGCCTTGTCATCAGCGTTACAATGACATTTAACAACACAAAAGGGGCCTAATTTACCGAAAACAACCGTACAGCGAATAGTGTTATTGTTTCACTCGTACCTCCTCGTCCACTCGTTGTGATAACGAAGTGTCACCGGCAAAGATGCTGTCTCACTGCTGCACCTCGGGAAAGACAAATCAACACATCCTCCACCGCTGTCCAAATGGCACCGTATCAAAGCCGCCGTGGTACCACCGAAGAGGTCGGTTATTAAGCCTTTTCGTGTGGTTACTGACAAAATGGGTTAAAACAGATGGAACAGGTGCACGGCACGCCGATACATCCCTAGGAAGAGCGAGCAGGATGATGCTGAGAAGGAAGAGGGGTTGAAATCCCACCTTATTTGACCACAACTGCGAACGCCGCCATCGTGTGGTCAAGATTGAGAAGTGCGTTTTAAACGGCTAGATCTAAAAGGTGAACAGGAATTATTCAGCATTTCGGACGCATAACTTTAACAAATAAAGAGGATTTAATTTGTGGTTTGGATATTTGAGGGTTTCATCCATATATATGTACGTAATCAGTCGGTTTTTTTACTCTAAGGATAAAAAAAGTTTAAATCAGATAAGTAATTCAGAGACTTCGTCGGTAGGGGATGCGCGTAGAGCACGTTCAGCATCCCTCGATGCTAAAATGACTCCACCCAAAGTGAGGACAACACGGGTTCTGATTGGTTGTTTCTGATGTCAATCTCTGCACCCCCCCCCCCTCCTTTCCCCGTCTACAGTCAACAACACACGTAGCACAGCACAGAAGTTGAATTTGAGGGGCACAAAGCAGCCTGTAAAATGCAAAGACGCTGCTAGAGAACAGAAACACCGGGGAACCCATAGTTTCCTCGAAGCTCTTCAGAGGTATGACACCGAGCTAGCTGAGAGTCGTCAAACTGGGCCGTGCTGAAGAGAGAAAGGACTGTTTGTTTCTGAGTTGGGGTCTGCAAAGGGGAGAGGGGAAAAATGAAGTTCGCTCAGTTTTTGCTGAAAAACAACTTTGTGGCTGGGATACCGAAACAAGTGGATAGGTTTTCTAAGTTTTCTCCATCTCCCCTGTCTATGAAGCAGTTCATCGACTTTGGTAAGTGAACTAGAGCAAATTGTTGTTGTTTTTATTTTATTTATTTATTTATTTTTGTGTTTGTATGTGTGTCTGTGGTAGTGGTACACTTCCAGATTTTAATCGTAGGTCAGAGTTCAGTTCAGGTGCGAAACAAACTGCCCGAAGGAAGCATATGCCCACAAAGATGACACAGAGGTCATGTTTTTGTGCTTGCTCAGTGTTTTTTCTTCTTCTTCTCCCTGATGTTGGCTGTCATGTGACTGCAGGCTCGGCCAATGCATGTGAGAAGACCTCCTTTGTGTTCCTCCGCCAGGAGCTTCCTGTCAGATTGGCCAACATCATGAAGGAAATTGATTTCCTCCCTGACAAACTCCTCGGCACTCCATCACTGAGGCTCCTCACCAGCTGGTAAGAAATTCAGATGCACAGCAACAAAAGTCATATTTATGAATCCCAGATTCCTGCACTGTTCAACTGGTCATTCAAAGCATGCACTCATGCCCTCTGCTTATCACCTCATAATATTACTTCCCACACATTACAGCATCTGCATATCTACAGTGACTTCACACACGCAGCCATCCTGTAGTTTTGCTAATCTGCACCTTAGGTTGTGTGACTGTTAACTTTAGATGTGCACCAAATCTCTTCTTTTCTCAGCCAGAGGATTTCTGTGCACTCGCTTGGCACCTGATCTGGGAACATGTTTTATGATCTGTTCTGGATTAGATAAGACAGCCAGTCCCTGTTTCACATGGTTGTGTTGTCCCAATGGGGCTTTATGACTTAATTATTAATGCATATGCCTGGTCTCGCTTCAGCGGTGCTCTGTGAGGAAGCAGCACCTGTTTTTGACTTTTGAGGAATGCATGCTACTTATCGCATGAACCCATGTGCATACTCCGATTTCAAGGTGTAGGAGAACTCATAACCATGTTGTTTTTTTAGAACGTTGACTGTGAGAAGAACAGCTGTGATCTCTTTATTGTTTATTGTTATCATACTGTAGCTATGTCTCTGACCAAAGCAGCTGAAACGTTTGTTCCTAGTCTAAAGAGGTTGGGCCAGGTGTGGTTCACTTCCTTCTGTAAATGTCCTTCATTCACATGGTGGCTAAAATAAAGTGCTTTGTTACCACTTTGGCGTGTTTAGCCCTCTAGAGTTCCTGAACTTATAGAAAGCTCTAGTCCTTGTGGTGGGAATGCACTGGTTCCTGTAGTGGAAAAGGCCCCATTTACTGGAGTTTTACTGTCGTGTGTTCTGCCTCTAGATTTTACTGTATGCATCACAAAGCAAACACTACAGATGTTGGCTAGTCAGCCTTGTTTGTTTGCATGATTGAAGAGCTCAGCCAGCTTTTCTCAAAAACTAAAATAGCAGTTTGCTTTTCCACCAAAGCAGCATCACACACTGCAAATGGTACACTAACCATGTTGATGATGTATAACTTATCAAGCCCAGGCAACAACCCCACTCTTAAATAGAAGTCACAGCAGCAACTATATTTGGCCATGTACCTCATGGACAATAACGTCCTTTTTCCACTGAGCTTTGCTTGCAAAAATCATCGATCTGTTGTTTGTTATTGGTGTTGACGAGTCAAGACACTTGAGGCTTTGGCATTTGGGGGAAAGTTGCATAAAACATCTATTACAGGATGTCTGTTTGCAGAGTGTGGAGGGCCGGGAAGGTCATTTGAGGGACACGCTCAGTGTGTTGAGTTGAAGCTACACTGCTGGTTACCTTTCACCCAGTTTTTGTGCAGTGAGGCGGCGCAAGAGAGCATGACTAGATGAGCTCAGCACTTCCTCATTCACTGGTCTAGACCAACAACAATCATCTTTTATTTAAAGAGAGGATGTTGTTATGTCATATTCCAACAGCTACAGCAAAATTCTGCCCAGAGTAGCTTCTTTCACATGCTTCTTTTTCAATATATATTGCCTTTCTTGCCCTTTTGATTTGTGATAAATTAAACTGTGCTGCTTTAAAAATCTATTCTTTTGTGTCCATCAGGTATTCTCAGAGTTTGTTGGAGCTCATAGACTTTTTAGAAAAAGATCCAGACGATAAGGATGTCCTGAAAAAGTAAGTCGTATGCAGAAACTATTCACTATATGTGTACTAACTGTAAACAAATGTCTCTGCCAGGCTTTTTGTGTGTGTTACAAATCAAATTATTTATTAGGCGAGTGATGGCCAATGCTAATTCAACATCTGTGTAATGACACGTTAATTAATCAGTAGTGCAGTTGTCTGAATCCCTGATACGGTTCCGTTATTCATGCTCACATGAAATCACAAATACCCCGCATTGCATCGAGCAGATATGACGTCTCATTTTTGTCATATCTGCTCGAGCTGAACTAAATATACCCCGGTCTGGCAGGGAGTGAACTGGATTTTAAGGGAGGAGCAAAATGAATGCATTGGAATTTGAAAACTAAAACCAAGGCATCATTGTGCAAGAAAAAGTGGGACAGTGGACGTTTAATCACAAGTTGTTTACCTGGTTTATTCATTCAGTGCATTCACCGTCTGATGTTTGCTTTGACTTTTTGTCAGGTGCCATCTTTTTGAAATTGCTTCACTCAAAGCAGTTCCTTAAAGTTACTAACTTCATTTATAATAGCTCACTTCTACAGCTGATTTCTTATATGGCTAACCTATGTGATGTGCTGTCTATGCTGATGTGCAGTAACTCTCACAATCATCGTGTCCCTTCACATATTCATGCATTTATCATGTTGTTGTCTCCAGCTTTACACAGACTCTAGTAAACATCAGGAACCGGCATAACAACGTGGTGCCCACCATGGCTCAGGGGGTGGTGGAGTACAAGGAGGCTTTCGGCGTGGACCCCGTCACCAACCAGAACGTTCAGTACTTCCTGGACCGCTTCTACATGAGCCGCATCTCCACACGCATGCTCATGAACCAGCACAGTCAGTATAGTTACCTGTGATTAACTGTGAGTTAATCCGCACAGTTGTTATCATTCACAGTTCATGTCATTAAAGGAGCCCTCTGAAGTTTTCATTTAAATAAAAGTGAAATAAATGAGGTTTAAGGGTGTTTTCACACCTGCCAGGTTTAGTCTGGTGTGAACACGGTAATCGCACTCAGGTGCTGGTCTCAGTCTGGTTCCTAATGAACAGCAGTACATTTCATTTATGGTGTGAATGTGAGCTAAAAAACTTGTAAGCTTTGCATTCTGGGATGCAGCAAGGTACAATACATTTGCAAAGGTCTGTACAGGCAAGCAGCTAGCTGTGAAATGAACGTAAATTCTCAGTGTTCTCCGATAGTCCAGAGCACAGAAATCTTCCTTCTGTGTTTATTTCAGTTGCTCCAATAAGCAGACTGAATGTTGCCTTGTAATTTGTAGTGACACGTTCCCGTTTCATTGGAGTTAACTGTTATTGTGTGCAAATTAAATCAGATCACAGGTAAAAAGTCATAAAGATTCATACCAGACATACTATAGGTGTTGACAACACCATAAGAAATACTATTGAGCCCATTGACTTCCTTTACATTCTGTATTGTTGGTCAGTGCTAAACAAATCAAAGGGAATCAGCTTTTACAGCTGAAGCTCTGTTAGAGATCTAAATTTCCAAGGAAGCTGGCAGTACTTATTTAGCCAGGCTAGTATACATCACTAGAAGTTAAGACAAAAAGAACTAAAATAAAAAAGAAGGTTAAGTGGAAGTAAAACCAAAAGCTTTAAGTTACACTTGATGAGCTGATTCAGCACCAAGTTGTGTTCTCGTGTATTTTTAAGAGCATTTTTTAAAAAGCTGCAGTAGCAGAAAAAGATTCAGACCCTGCTTTTGCAAAGGGGAGGAAAACCTGAATTACAATGTGCTGATTATGGACTTCCACTACTAGTGTTGGCTACTACATCTTTAACCAGTATGGCATAATCAAGGCCCAACCTGATAACAACAGTTTTACAGCGGTGTAGCACTGCTGTCACACTGACTATTTAATGAGTCTGGCTTTATTTCCAGCTGAACAAGCATGTATACTGTGTATGTATCACAGATGAGCCTCTCATATATATATATATTTTTTTTAAATATGTCTACTTTAGCATTGATATTTGACGGCAGTGTAAATCCGGCCCATCCCAAGCATATTGGCAGCATTGACCCCACCTGTGACGTTGTGGAAGTAATAAAAGGTAAATAATGATGTTTCTCATAGCTATGCACACACACTCACGCCCATGCACGCTGTGTGTTATCTGTTTTCCACCACTCATCTGTACATACAGCTTCGTGACCTTTTGACCTCTGATGTTTTGAGTCAACACACATAGTGTGTGTAAGCGGTGTTGTGTTGTTATAGTGCGTGTGCACATATGATCACTGTGAGAACAAGAGCGAGGACTTCTATACCCTTGTTATTTCAGGATGTGCAGGTCTGGTTTTTTTTTTGTTGTGGTAACAGTTTCTGACGCCGAGAACGTCACGTTTTGATTCACTTTGCAGATGCCTACGAAACCTCGAAGATGCTGTGTGAGCAGTACTACCTGACCTCTCCAGATATGAAGATCACAGAAGTCAATTGTAAGTGTTTTAAAAAAATAAGGTTTACTTTATAATTCAGGATGTAGCGCTGCTTGGATTTTCTGCTCGTTGCCATCTGTGAGAGGAAAGTTTTGCTGGGTTTCCTGTTCCAGAAACAGAACTAACTGAAAGTTACTCTAAGTCAGTTACCAGGGTGACAGGCTTTGTTAACCAATCACGATCACTGGCAAGTTTTCTTATCTTTGACTCCTCCCCTTCTGCTGCAGCTGAAGTCGCCTTTTGACACTCAGTTCCTCAAATGTACGGCTGATACTAGAACATGTATAAGAATGTGGTCACTTGCAGAAGTTTACATCTTCACAAACACTGAAATCCCAGTTGCATGTTTGCTGTTTACGCATGTTTGACAGTTTTATAATCAAGCTGTCATGAGCGTAGAAACAGGGATCACTGGACCTTGCGGATTTATTATCAGCTCAGAATAAAATCAGCAGGTCACATCTTTACAACACTGTGACTCCATGAAGGTGCTAAAGCATTGCTTGCATGTTACTGTTGTAATCCATGTTTAAATGAACAAATCTGTAGCAAGCCTTAGGATGAACAATCATTTGACTTGGCGTACTCGGGCCAAATGATGGAAAAAATACCTGCTGATTAGGTAAATATTTGTGAGTACATTTGAGTGTAATGACTTTAGGATTGTTGTGGACTTTTGAATGCAGACTGCAGATAGTCAAAATGTGCTGTGTAAAAGTCTTGAGCCATCCATCATTTCTTTATATTTTGCTAGGAAAATGAGAAAAAGTTGCAGCGATTTATTGAGACTTGTAGACACCTTTAGCTTCACCTTTACAATCATTCTGTCATTAATATATAAGGACGGAGACAGGAGTTATTTCACAGGGTTATATTCAGCTCAGAATAAAATCTGTAGTCTCAGTTTTTCTAACTCTGCGGCACAGAGTCACAATTTGGATAAGAAAGGCTCTGCTCATTACTTGTTGCAAATCCTGATACCGAAGCACCGTCGTTGTTGGCTTTCTTCTTCTACTTATGCATGTATTTAACTCAGAGTGGACATACCAAGAATTGATAGAATGAACTCTCAAGGTGCCAAAGTTTTTGGATAGACGTGGAGCCCTTTGAACCGGAACAAGCCCCTGCTGTTCTCCTGAACATAATCTTTGTTAGTTTTATACTGAAGATATCTGTTACCTGTCTGCTGGCTCTGCCAAAACCTCGACACTAGAGGTTCCCAAACTTGAACCATAACATTCATATCTACATAGTAAAGATAGCTGTATGCCGTTTAACAGAAAAAGAAACTGCTCTTTAAATATATAGATGATATAGATACACCTGTTCTGTTACATGGTATGGTGAGAGTTGATCAAATAGAGTTTAATCTATCAAGGAAGAGATTCAAGAGACCAGCTGCACGCCTTTTAATAAGACCCTAATGGTTAAATATCTGTGACTGTTATAATACATTTAAAAAGTGTTTTTTGGGTTTTCTTGTGGTCAATGTTTTGAAATGTTTCACAGCCAAAATCCCTGGCCAGCCCATCCAAATTGTATATGTGCCATCACATCTCTACCATATGCTCTTTGAGCTCTTCAAGGTACAGTATTAAACACGCACTATTAAAAACAGGACATTTATTGCTGTTCCTCATGGGTCTCCTCACTTGTTTTTCTGACTCTGTGTTCTCTGTCAGAATGCCATGAGAGCTACAGTAGAGATGCACGAGACGAGCACGACGTTGCCCTTGATCAAAGTCCGTGTTTCACTGGGCACTGAGGATCTCACTATCAAGGTAAATGAGGACACCATGCGTGATGATAGGCTGGAACATTTAAGCTCCAGGCAGCACTGTACGTGTTGTACTTTGTTCTAAGTCTGCTCTGGGTGTATACCATAAATACAACTAACCTGCAGACTTGATACGCAAAGTACCACACTCTTAGATTATGTTTAAATGATAAAGAGTTCACAGGCAAAACACTAAGAGAACTCTTGTAAATGCAGAATGCTTGTGTTTTATTTTTAGATGTCTGACAGAGGAGGCGGAGTCCCTCTAAGGAAGATTGAACGTCTCTTCAGCTACATGTACTCTACAGCTCCCAGTCCAGTCCGCGTAGACAATGGTCGTAATGCCCCTCTGGTGAGACTAACACTGTCACACTTGCTTTTAGGCTTTTTTTTGTCCTTAAAGGTGCAAATCTTACTACTAGAACTCAGTAGCACTGCCCCTCCTCCTAAAGTTGAAGGTGGTGGGGTTGAAGCTATGGTGGCTATTGTAGGAACTCTGACTGCTGTTCATTTGCAGCAAGTGATGCAGGCTGTTAGTCTGCTGTTTAGCTCAGCTGTCAGTATGCTCGGTGTCCCTGGCTATTTATTCTGAAGATGCCCTATAAATTCCCACAAAACTCAATGAGTTTTTCAGGATATCTTGACCTTTTTTGTGAGTACTGCGATTTATTATGTTAATCTCAGTTAGCTGCTGTTAGTCTCTGTTAGCAGCTATCATCCTCTGTTAGCTGCTATTAGCCAGCATCAGTGAAACGTTTCTTGAAGTGGATCTAACATTGTTAGATTTAGCAAATAAACTCAATGTGAGAATTTAATCAAACTGATTATCTGAGGAAAAGTGAGATTTTTAGGACACTCAAGCCTAACATTTGCTGTCATAATATGAGATTATAATCAGCTATAAATCAGCTGTTATAACATTGTCTGCTGTCTGGAGACAGGAGGGCTACATGTCTAATAATGTGCTGACAGTAAGTAGCTGCAACAATATCTGGAATAAATGAGCATGTTTATGCACATGTTTGTGTGTTTAGAGCCCTGACTTCAGTTCAGGAAGTGGTGCCGGAAGTAAGGAGGAAGAGGCTGAGGTGGAAATTTATTCAGTCTCTAGCCACATACATCAAATGTGATTAGTTGGAAAGGTGTTCTCCATCTTGGCCACTGTATTCAAGATGGTGGGGGAACATGGTGGCATCAAAAACTGGTGCTTTCTTCTATGTATGTTTAATGGATTCGTTCTAAGTCTAAGAATCCAACAATTTATTGGAAGATGCAATTAAACACTAATAAATGTATATTTAAGAGTACAACATTCTTGTTTTCCATTAAACAAACTAAAAAAATACCTTACCTCTGTTTCTGCCACTGAAACAGAACCTGTACTGTGGCCAGTTTTTGCCTGTTCAAATTGTGGTGTTCATCAAAGCTCTATCCTTGTCCCACTGTCATTTTCCAAATATAGTTAAGTCCATAGGTTTTGAACAGTGACAAAATTTTTGCAGTTTTGCCTGTGTACATCAAAACTGCGGATTTAAAAATCAAACAGTCAGGATGTGATTGAAGTGTAGACTTTCAGCTTTAATTAATGGAGGTTAACAACAATTTTAGAATGAAATTATACACATTTTTATACACATTAAAGTCTACAATTAACATATCTTCATGATATTGCTTTGAGGCGACTTTTTTGTTGTGCTTTGGCACTATATAAATAAAATTGAATTGAATTGAAATACTCAGGGTTTACAACAAGGTGCAAACTGGTGTTTAAACTCAAGAACAGAAAGACCACATTAGATTTTGCCAGAAAATATCTATTAAAAAAAGGCCTTCTCAGTTGTTTTAAACAAATCTTTGGACAGATGAAACCAAGATCAACATGACGTGTATGGAGAGGGAGAGACCACTCATATTCCGAAGTATAGCATATTATCTGTCAGACATGGTGGAAGGAATGTCATAACATAGGAATCTGTGGCCGCCAGTGTAACTGGGTCACTAGCATTTATTGATGAAGTGACTGCAAAAAGCAACCAAAGAGTTTCTCAGGCCAAAGAAATGGGATATTCTTCAATGGCCAAGTCAGTCACCTGATCTCAGTCCAGCAGAGCAAGCTTTATAATTAGTGAAGTCAAAAACTGAAGGCAGAGAGACCAAAAAGCAAAAAACAAGCAACTGAAAACAGCAGCAATAAGGTCCTGGCAGATCTCAGGGAAGGAAACACAGCATTTAGTGATGTTCATGGCTTCAAGACTTCAGGCTGTCATTGACTACAGAGGAGTTTTAAAAGCATTTCTTATGTTTAAAATTAAACAGCTTTATCCACTTAATTTAGGCCTCTTATAATGCAATACTATGTATGAAAATGACTGTAATTCCTAACCAGTTAATGCAAATTTCTTCGGTGAACCGCAGTGAATGAAAGTCTGCACATCAATGACATCTCGATAATTTAATTTAAACTGCACTGTGGTGGTGCACAGAGGCAAAACTACAAAAAATTGTGTCTTTATCGTTCAAATTGTGGACTTCAATGTGGGTGAATGGAGCTCTGCTGGGTCTCAGCTAGACAACAAAGGTGACTGGGCCTGTGATGTTAGACCTGCACAACTGTGGAAGGCTACAAACGTCCAGTAACTTATAATGGAAACTTTTTTGTCTGTTAAATCTCTGCTAAAGACAACATTTGATGACCTTGCCTGTACCTTTAATGATAGGTTCTGAAACCTTAATGACAGCACAAATCAATAAAGACTGTTTAACGACTGGGTTTTTTCCAAGAATAGCTGCAGAGGCAGAGACCACCCTCACTAACGTTTGTGGCAAACCCTGTCATTTGGTTCTGCAAACAGGCCTGAAATATCACAGAAACCACTCAGTTTAGAAAAGGGTCACTCCCAGTATGCTTTCAAGGGGTAAAATAGAGTAAAAATTCCCTTTATTGACAAGCTTTTATGAGAGTTTTTTAAATATAATTTTCAAAATTCTGGATTGTTCTTAGTTTTTCTTTGTTTTGGAGGTGCTTTTATGATTATTCTGGTGTTTTTTAATATTTGCAGTGTCTTTGTGTTAAGCAATATTTAGAAGAAAAAAAGGTGTTGCCTTTAAACCTGACATTAGGAGTAAACCTGAGTCTAATTCACCCTGTTTTAACCACTTACACAAACAAACATGGCTGCAAATGAGCTTATTACACCGTGAAATGCAGTCAGCAGTGGTTCACTGGTTTAAACTCTAACCATGAGAGACTCTGCTATTTTTTTAAATGTTGGAGTAGTTTTAGATTAATCTATAAAGACAGTGTAACCTTGTTATGTTTCTGCTTTCCCGACCTTTATTCAGGCTGGTTTCGGCTATGGCCTGCCCATTTCCCGCCTGTACGCCAAGTATTTCCAGGGAGACCTGCAGCTCTACTCAATGGAGGGTTATGGCACATCAGCGGTCATATACTTGAAGGTGAGAACAGCGCCACCTTAACACATAATGTCAAAAAATAACGTTGAAGGCCAAGTTGGTGCAGAGTTCACAAACTTGCATGCTGTTAGCCGGACGTACTGGATAGGCTGAGTGGAGGCAGATGCAGAGTAACTATTTAATACAGAAATGTTGTTAGTATAATTTACAAGGTTACATTCTGGAGATCGAGGGATGTCGTTTAAACAGGCTACTGAGTTCTAATTAGACACACATGGACCTCGGCAGGAGAGCAGGGTGGGCGGGGGTGTGGTTAGACTCCAGTAATGCGTTCCCCTCCATGCTCTATCACTAGGCCCTGTCTTCAGAGTCTGTGGAGAGACTTCCTGTTTTCAACAAGTCGGCCCTGCGGCATTACCAGTCCACCACAGAGGCCGATGACTGGTGCATGCCCAGCAAGGATCCAAAGAAGCTCGGCAGGTATGAGACGAGCGGGTGATGTCAGACTGAGGAAGGAGAATGAGGAAAATTAAGAAGAAGAGAGTACATGTCGGAGGAACCAAAAAGCTTTCAGCGTGTTGCTGGACTTGGATTTTTGTCGCGGACTCTTCTCTCTCCCTGAGGGAGGGCGGAAAAAACAAAAGTTTATTGTTGGTATGAAGAAAGCAGTAACAAACCTAAACCTGAATCTGATTTCAGACCAGCCGTCACGTAACATAAGCTCACCCCACAAAATGTGCTGCTAATGGGAATGGAACAATTAATAATCTCCTTTTTACCTCAGTGATTACGCTCAGAAAAAAAGTCCTCTTTGTGTTTATGTAACATTAGTATCATTCACAATCCAGACGTTTGGTTTATTAAAATCACAAGTATTTTGTGTTTGTGCATTAGGTTAAACGCTTTTGTTTTTTGTTTTTAAAAAAGGCCAGCCACAGCCGACTGAAGTGTTTGTGTCTTTGAGCGGAACGGGGGCGTGTTCGCTGACTGCCGCATAAACACAAAGGGAGCAAAGTCTGTTTCCAACGATCAGCTATAATATGCAGCGCTGCTTCGTTCACACAGCTTTCAGCGTTTCTTTGTGAACAACAGCAAATGTGAAATTATTTTTGCTGCGATGCCACATTTGTGTGTGTTGGAGGATTTTCAGTGTCACTAATTATGTACCTCGTGTCTTTATGCGAGCTGAAAGGAGTTTGAAAAGTCGAGTCATGCAGAGGAATGAGTGGAGAAATTTATCATGCCTGGTCAGATGGGTGAAAAATAGTTGCGAATGTTCCCTTTACAGTGATTTTAAAGTGTTAAAGTATGTGTGAAGTTTAATGGGAAGTACAATTTCTGCAGGAAGTTGTACTTTAGCTCCCTGTTTTGTAACACACTGTAAGTCTTCACCCTGTTATCTGTGCCTGACATGATACAGTCAGTATTGGAGGCATGTAGGAACAACACAAACAGATGAGAGAGGACCTTATGTAAGATGTAAGCCATTAGCTGCCAGACATACTTTTATATTCAATCCATTTAGTTTTAAGTTTGGAAAAATGTCTTGGGAACTTAATGTTGAGAAAATATTTTAACCTTTATGTGATGTTTTCCCTTGAATTCATAGATGTGCAGTTTTCACCTTTTACTCTATAAGTGTCACTCAAAGGCCAAGTGTCCCTGCACTGAGTCTGTGGTTCACCACTAAGAGGACCAGTATGTAGAAATGTAGAAATTAAAAAAATAAACTCCTGTCACCTCTCAGTGTATCGTTTCTTCAGATCCACTTCATGCTTCTGCACTTTGTTGTTCATTTGAACAGTCGGTGAACAGAAATGAAACCGTTTACAGTCTGTAAACAGCTCCCATTTGTTACCGCCCTCTTAAAGTCTCCCTTCTCTTTTTCCACAGCTCGTTTTAGGAAACTTTGCTGTTTGTAAGTCGCCATAATAGACGCAGTCCATTGGCTTTCTGTGGCCGCCTTCCAATAGAGGCCGAGAACAGGCTGTCTTGTTTTGCAGCTTCCTCTGTGTGCCCACAAATGCGGTGCTCCTTTCTAGTTTGGTTTCTCTTTGTTTGTTTGTGTCACTCTGTTCTGTTTTAAAGTTTACTGCCATCATCATACAAATACAGGATTATGCAAGGTCGATCTGAAAGATAAGAGAGAGTAAGACTAAGTATAAGATCAATAAAAGCAAAGACCTTTTCTCCGACGTAATCCTCACTGGTATATTTTTAGAATTAGGCCACTCGGGTCCTGGTCCTTCAGTCATCCTAACAATGTTCCCTCTACAGAATATGAACACAGGCAAATCAGAAGGCTACGTCAGACACTTGGTTTGGATCTCTGCTGTGAATCTTGGCATAGAAAGTTAAGAAATACAAGTGAAGACAAATATCACAGCACAAATATTAGCTTTGTTCCGTGTTCGACTGTGCAACGTGCCGGGGCACGAGTTCGCCTGGATTTAACCTTTCTACTGTTGACACTGTTTGTTTACTTATAAAGTTGACATGCCAGTACTGAAAAGCTGCAGCAGACACTTTTGGTGCATAAAGAGATCGACTGTCTTGTTTAATTTTGAGACTTCACAGATGGAGTGGCCCAGGATGGCTGGGACCATCTCCAGGCCTCCTTCCACTGAACTGGATATGCAGGTACTAAAAAGGATTCATGGATGGATTCAAGCTGCAATTTTTGGTAATGTTTGGTAATGCTGGGTTGTCCAAAAAGTACAAAACAGAGGTCCAGTACAGACACCTCCACATGACCTATAGACTGCTGTAAGGTTCATAATGACTGTACCTTTCTATCTGAATTACTGGTTATAAACAACTTCTGCTCTTTTGTTCACATTTCATTTATTTGCAACTGCACTACTGAGCAGAAGCTCCCTTAGGCAAGCGGTCTTGTAATTTCTTCAAGCAGCTGTGGCGACCCCTTATGGATGAAGGAGCAGCCAAGGAATACTTCTCCAGGCTTCTTGAAGGACAATCAAAGCTCTTCTTTGGATGTTGGCTGCCTTTTGTTCCCACACTGCCTCAGTAATGCTGAGGTCTGGGCTCTGGGGAGGCCAATCCATGGCTGACCGTGGCCTACTGCTGCCTTTTCTCACTGTTCTTTAAGAATAGCTTCATTTCTGCTCATTTCTGATGAGGCTTCTGGTCCAGTGTCGGGCCTTTGCTGGATTTTTTTCCCTGTTTTTTAAGGACATGACTTTCAGATAATTTCAAATGCTGTAGCTAGATTTTTTAAAATTTTATTTTAGATGTGCTACTTTTGTCCAGTTTCCTGCCCATTTTTAAGGACACACTGCACTTCATGCCAAGATGTACCAAGTTGTTGTGTCAATATCTCAACTATTATAGGCTCAAAACTTTGACACCGTATTATAATCACACTTTCAAGTACTGAAAGTGTGATTATCCAAACAATAAATATTTTGTAGATGGTTTTCTGAATATTTTAAAATGACTTCTCCTCGCCTCAGATATTCATTTTGTGTGTCTCTATAATGCATCATTAGAGACGACACAAAAATACCAAGCACGAAGCTTTAATCTTAACGTTTCATTAGGTTGACAGTTCATTTATCTCCTCTAGCGTCTCCTCCAGTCTGCCTCAGTCTAATGACTTCTTTCCTCTGTTGTACATTAGTCTTTCTCCCGGTGACTCAGCATCTGGATGAAATAGACAGACATCATTACAGCATGCTGTTGTGAAAGGACTGGGCCATGTTCTGTAAAGGATTAAAGGCAGACTTGACACCTTTCAGAACAGTTTCCTCTAGGAGAGGATTTACTGTGCTCATTCTGGTAAAACCTGAAAATAATATTAAGTTCTTCTTCTTCTTCCTTTTTAAGAAGTTATCTCTGATCTGAGGGCGTCGGGTGCTTTCTTGCACTGCAGACAGTGTTTTCCTTTTTTTTGGCTACAAGCAGTCCACTGGAAAAACAAGCACTTGTTCCGGAGGGTTTTGTCAAGTGTTTGTTCTCCTGAAAGTGGAACATGAGTTTGAGAGTGCGCATTAAGGCTGGTTGCCGGGTAGATTTGGAGCCTTCTCTGCATGGGCTGTCCATAGAGAGAGAATCTGGTCAACACTGCACAGGTGGAAAATAGCTACAGCAAAGAGACTCGCACTAAAGACACTTTAGATGCTTCTTTTTGGGTGGCTAAAGGTCCCTCTGTCACTCTAAAGAATAAAGTAAATGCAAACATTTGCACATTTGTCGATTAAACATTTAAGGGTTAGGGAGTGATGCTGTCACTGCTTTAAAACTTTTTGCTTTTCTGTTATCATCACCTTAGTCATTAATGTAAGTGATCTAGAGCTTCGTACATCTCATTTTTAGTCTTTTATTGGGTCATTACAAAAATGACCTATAGATCCCATTATCTCAGACTCCTCTGGGTGTTGGCAGAAACGAGACGCTGATAATCAAACTGTTTCTTTTTAATAAAATTAATTTCAGACTCACCAGGCTAGTAAAGGTGTCAACATAGCAATATATCTAAAACGATCTCTCCCCGCATGACGTCACGTTTAGTTTCATTTTTTCAATATATTCTACATTTATATCCTCAAAAATTGATATGGAGCAAATTAACTACTAATAACCTCTTTCAGTGGGTTCAGACGCTGTAGAAACCTTGGCTGTGTTATTTGCACTACTGATTAATCATGAAGCTGCTTTTGTTTTCAGGGTGCACTGTGTCACGACAGGCAGTGTTCGAAGCTCTGTCCTTCTAATTGGACACCTTCTCTTTATACAGACAAAAATGTCAATCCACAGCTCTCATTTAACTTTTAACGCCCCCATAATTTGGTCCTTATCTTTGAAAAGACCAAATGGTTGTTATTTTTGAATGCAAGAAATTCTGAATGTGGTAGTTTGTTCTCATAATAACAACCTAACAGAGAGAAGGCAACACTAGGAGTCGTTTGGGTTGGAAAAAAAAGAACTTACTTTATATATTTTTCACTATTTACAAGAAACAAAATTTCGGTAAGAATTTTCTCACAATATATTACAGGGAAGTTATTTTTTGGGCAGGCCCTAGCTCCACTATCAAGCCTTTATATGTATTACATATATCACTATGCCTTAAGATTCAGACTAGACACACCATTGCCATCTATACAACAAAAACACCAATGAGGAGGATTTAACATCTGGAAGCATCTTAAAGCTATTTTAACAAATCTCCCCTCCGACCCGCCAGCTGTCCTGGAATGTTAGCAGCTATTAACTAAAACACAGAAATGTCTCATCCTGCAAGCACAAAAAATACCTTTTTTTGTTCTTTTTCTGTGCTTTCTGAGGTTTAAATAAATAAAATGTTAATGATGATGATGTTACATCTTGCACCACTTTTCATTTCCACAGTTAGCGGAGAGGCACTTAATAAATGTTTCTATTCAGGTCATTAGGCCTCATTCTGCACATCAGAACACCAGAGTCTCTATCAGTACAGTATCCCCTCAGGTTCTAGTAATAAATACTTCTTCATGGATAATGGCAGAGGCAGCTGTGCTACTCCTCTGTCACAGAAACTGCCCAGGGCAGCTCTGATGGCACATCTGGAGAGGTGAAGCAGACTGCGAGGAGCGTCAGTGCAAACAGCAAACAGGGAGTCGTAGAAGTCTTTATGGCGCTGAGGAGACAAAAAGAAACAGACGCTTTTGTTTAACTTCAATGAGAGGGCACACTCAGTCATATTCAGCTAATGTAAGCTGAATTTAAAGGGGCAATACACTAATTAACAGTTGAAAGGCATCAGATAGCTTTGAATTTGTTCATCTATAAATATTTCATCTTTTAACATTCTTTTCAGTTTTTACAATTTTTTAAATTATAAATTAGATTTCTTACACAGGATTACGTTTTTTCCTTTTTAATTTCAGTCAGTGTGTGTGTATTGTATTTAAAGAAAACAGTCTTTATTAGCTCTACCTTGTAGCAGTCATCAGGAAGAGCAGCTCTCCACTTCCTTGTGGGTTTTAAACTGCTATAGGAGTTAACCAAGATTTCTACAACTCTGGGGTAGTCATGGCAGTTCTGGAACACCTGTGCAAAACATTAAAGACTTTGTGGTTAAACATATAGTATAACGCAGATCATTTCAGCACAAACCCACATCATCATCTTCTCTACCTTGTGGAACTGTGGTGGGTAAATCCGTGCTGCATTGTAGTTGAGCAGCAGCTGAAAGCAGAGGTCTGGCATGGCCATAGGCCTGACTTCCGTCACTTTAAGGAGATACTGAATGGGAGAACAGCCGTTGATGTCCATGGCTCGAGAATCTGCCCCAGCCTCCAGCAGCATCTTTATCAGGACGTGATCGCAGTTCCAGGCAGCTTTGTGAAGAGCTGTTTTGTGGTCTGCCTCCTGAATGTTGGGATCTGCAACAGAAATCAAATCTGAAACATTGCAGTGGAAGTAAAGGGGGGGGGGGTTAAAGTCAAAGTCAAGGAAACCTATCTAGAACGTCTTACCAGCTTGATAGTCCAGCAGGAGGCGACAGACTAGATGATGGTCTTGGCTGTAGGTTTGCTCCTTAGTGTCAAAAGCCCAGAAGGCTGCAGTCACCAGAGGAGTCTCCTGCAGAGAGTTCACTGCATTCACAGATGCTCCATGAGCCAAATAGAGAGCCACCAGCTCCGGAACACCGAATCTGGCTGCCGTGTGTAGAGGTGTGTCCTCTTCGTTGTTGTGGCTTGCTTTGTTGACTTTTGCACCTCCATGAGAGGGAAAAAAACATTTGGTTGTTGTTTTAGTGGTTTCTGCAGTGACTGTATTTGTGCTTCTACCTTTGCCTTCTCACCTTTGAGGATAAGTTGCTTGGCACACTCTACAGACTCCCGGGTAATGCAGTAGTGCAGCGGTGTGTGCCCGCTCAGAGACAGGCTGTTGACCTTTGCCCCGTGAGCCAAAAGCAAGGGCACACAGTCTCCATTGGACACCTCGCAGGCCACGTGCAGAGGCGTCTTCCCATTGGGCATCTGATTGACAGCTGCGCCTTTCTGAAGGAGTACCAGCGCTGTCTCCACAGCATTGTACATTACACATACATGGATACCCATGGCCCAGGACTTTTCCAGTTTGTAGCCGGGTAGCCAGTATCCTAAAAGAGAGGAAGTAACTTTCAGCAACAGTAAAGTTTTTGTACTTTTAATTCTTCATAATTACAGCAGTTTCATCTAAGTGCTTTGTAATGTTTGAGTTACACACACACAATCCAATATATTGCATTAAAGTGTGTGCAATAATCCATCCTACGTACTATGGTTCTATGGAAGTTTTGCACCACCTAGTGGTCAACTTACCGGACTGCTTACCAACAATGGAGAAGTGTGAGAAATCTCACGATCTGCATTTATACTCAGCACACACACACACACACTCACAAACACACACAGTTTTCCTGCACCTTGTTTGTACGAGGCGAGGACCATGCTGGGATCTTCCACCTCCAACACAACGTCAATGTCTAGTTTGCTGGTTTGTAAAATCTCAAGGACTTCCTGTGCGTTGTTGGTCTGCAAGGCCTCCAGGAACCGTTGCTTCAGCTGTTTTTCAGCCAGTTTTCTGGGACTCAAATCCTCCATGAAATCTCTGTCCAAAGGCCCTAACGCTGCCCAATCGTCTGGCTTAGACGCTAATATTGTCCATAAAGCATGGAGTATGTTGGAAAGCAACGCACAAATGTTGACGATGAAGGATTCCAGCATACCAACCATTGCAACAACTCCATCAGCCCGGCCATAGGAGTTGCATAGAGAAAGAAGACAAAAATAAAGCAGATGAAGAGGGGCAACAAGTGACAGCAGTGCGTCGTCACTGGGAGAAAATAGTCCTGGAGAGAAATTAGGATGAACATAAATAGAAAGCATAGAGGGTGGGATGGGAAAGCTAAAGCTGGCTGACTCTAGACCAGTTAGTGTGCTGGGGGGTGTCCAGTGACAGAAGGGCATTGTATTGTATCCCTTCTATCAGTGGATGTGGTAAAAAATAATCAGCTTTATGAACCTGAGAGAAAAAAAACAACTCTAATATTTTTATGTGCGTGTCTGACTGAATAGGACACATGCAGAAGAAGAAAAAAGAAGAAGAAACAAAAGCAAACTGTGGACAGTGGCTGCACATTTTATTCAGTGTGACAGGTAACTGCCCTTTCAAAGTTTTCAGAATGTGACAGCAAGGCAATGACAAAAAAAGGAGGAGGAGGAGAATAAGCACAGCTTTTTTTTAAAGTGAAAGCATGGCTAGCAGTTTGTGGCAAATATCTTTTTGCTATCCCTACATACATAAAAAAGAAAAAACCTTCCAGACATGATTCATCTGTGTCTCTGCCCGCCGGGAGCACTGAGGTCCCATGTATACGATGGTTTCATCACGCCTGGCAAGATCGGTCAAGCACATAGAAAAGATTTGGAATCCCGTATTTAGCTCAGGTCTGACCTTTAAGCATCCTCAGCCCTCTGGAAAACAGCGCACCCACATTGACACAATACAAAACAAGGCTTCTTTAGGACTCTTACAGCATATTGCTTTCAGTGTTTAACTATACATACAAAAGAGTCTGCTGACTGGTTTGTCAGGGTGTGTGTGGAGGGGTATTAATAGAAGGATTCAAGTGTTACAAAACATTTCATGAGAATACATCATGAGCAGTTTATTAGAGTAGCACGGGAGCAGCACTATGGTGGTATTAGAGGAAAACCACAAGCACAATGGGACTATACTACTGACTTTTTTCTCTCGTTGCAATATCGACCTTTAAATCCTTCATTTGATAACAGCCATTTGAATTGAAATCACTTTCTGATCACGTTTGGCAAAAGTAGGTAATCATACAATTCTGGATAAATAATTATTAAATGTTAATAATCCTCTTATTTCGTTATCATAAACAATAGTACACTGCTTCATTAAATACAGAAATAAATAAATAATAACACAATCTACTATCATGTATACCCGCACTGATACCCCATCTATTCTTCTCAGCCTGTTAGCAGCACACCAGACAGGGTCATTAAGATAAAGATATCATCACAGCTGCCTGCATATCTCTCATGGTGGCTGTGGTGTCTCTACATTTAATGTAAACCTATAAAATAATTCCTGGGAATGATAAAGAAGTAACACAGGCAAAATGTCTCTCGTTGAGCTTTGAAATCTTAAAATAAATCGTTCCAACAATGATGAACCAATTTCAGAATAAAGTCCAAAATATATTCCGGCTGTAAAGTTCAATTCCACTGTAACATCAAAGTTTTAGGTGAGATCATCTTTAAGGACAGTTTCTGCACTTTAGGTGTCGCACAAAGCATCTTTATGGCAGCATTACAAAATGTTATTTTCAGGACATTCCAGAGAAATCTGCATGACAAAGCATCGGAGATAATAAAATGACACGAATGAGGACGTCGTTTAGTCTATCGTATGTGTCCTGACGCTTGCACAGAAGAGGGCAGAGTTTGGAAAAATTCTACTAAGCTGAAATTTCTAAAGGCAGCGGCAGGTATTACTTTGTTACTGAGAGAATATAAAAAGAGGTCAAAAGCAGGTTACAAGGGGGAGTCAAAGCAACATTATGCATTTAAGCAAGAAGTTTCATTTTTATCAACTTTTCTGTTTTTTGTGGTTCGGGTTAGGTAAGTTACAAATGTAATAATTACACAGTACCTGAAATCTCTATTAGAACAAGTCCAGTCAGTTTAGTATGTCTTCATCATTTATACTTTAAACGGCTTGAGTATGGTACATGTATACGGTAAGGGGCACTGTAAGCCAGTACGCAGGTCAAATTTACAGTGGTTGCACTTCCAGTGTTCTTACAAGAAATCAAAGCGCTCGTTTCTCCCAGCGAATCTTTAATTTCCAGTTCAATTCCTTTAGGGAAGTTCCAGTGTTGCCTTATTCAGTAGTGAAAGTAAGCAGCATGGGGACACCTGGTGGTGGGAGATGAACACTGCCTCATGTAATCCAACACAAAGACCTGAACTGTATGTGCTTCGTAAAAGCCATAAAGAGATTCCGCTGATCTTTAGATTTGAGCAGGATATACATAAGTCTATTGAAATGGCACATCATCTACATCCTTATTTATCACTGTACATGTCTATGTCTAAAGGTGCTATGATGGGTAAGAGAAGTCTCTGGAGATGATGTGGTAGGTTACAGAGATAAACTTTTCACAGGCGCACTCTGGATATGAATAAATAAAACCAATTTACAGCTATAAACAGCAAAACAGAATCCATAAATTCTGGCTAAAAACACAGGATGGGTGTAAAATGAAGCAAATGAAGGGCACCATTCTGTTATCCAACTGATCCTTTTGGTTTCGTTTGGTTGGTGAAAAGGTCACTCAACAACAACTGGCAGCTGGGTGTGGAGCTCCACCTTTCAGAACTACTGAACTACTGAGCGGGCGTCCCTCGGGTTTTGTTTGTGGGGCCTGCTGACGTTCTGTTCTGCGAGATGCTACTTGATGTGGTGCTACAGTAAAGCGGGAGGTAATCTGGGGGCTCGTTTCACTCCGCCGCACTTTCTTTACGTGCATCTTTCTGCTGCTGCTCCAGCTCTCTCTTCCGCAGCTTTTCGCGTTGTTTCTCCATCTTTTCTTGGTTCCTCTTGGCCTTTTCCATCATAACTTTGAGGTCTTTGATCTTCTTCTTGATCAGTGTTCGATCCTGGGAAGAAGTGACCCCAAGAGCCTGAAACAAATTAGCAAAAATTGTTTTATATTTATCTCATAAGTATAATTATTTCGCTTTATTTTTTTTTTATCCTTTATATTTCTTTTGCCAGACCAGTTATGCTCATCTCATAAAAACACTTTATTGTTAGGCCTATACCCTTGGAACTACTTTTAGCAGCAATGAAGTCATAGTTTTCTGAAAACATGTATCAGTCTCTCACATAATTGTGAAGGAATTCATTATCTACTCTTTATGGAGGTTTCATTTATAAACAGCCCTCTTAAGGTCCTGGCATAGCCTTTTAATTACGTTGTTATCTTTGAGGACTTTGACTGGGTCATTGTGATGTGATCTGTATTCGAAATCTAATTAAGATGCATTTAATAACAAAAAGGTTTCTGTTACCTTGAGCTCAGCACTATTCAGCTGAAGCAGCTGCACTCCATCTATATTTTTGGCAGTGAATTCTGGAATATGGTGTTCTAAGTTTAGGCCCATAAGCCAGTGGGCCACTTGCTGTGAAGTCCATTCGGTAATGCTGCGGTTCTGCCACTGGTACTGCTTTGAAAACTGCCCCTCGTCTAGCATCTGAACATACATGACAAGGAAAAGAAGCACATACGATAAAAAACCTATCAGCTCCATCTTTAGTGCTTAATTTGGATGAATAATGGGCTCAAACCCAGTCAACAACATCAAAAATTCCACCGATGCCTACATTCAGCACGTAGAAATACTGAAATTCTGGGGGCCATGAAGAGAAAAAAGATCGTTCCTCACCAAAGATGTGTAGCAGTGAGACACAGACAAATGGTTTACACACAGCTCAACAGACACAGAGACACGCATGCATTAAAAGAACCTCAGTCTCACCTCATCATCTATCATATCCAGACTCTGAATGTTGCAGCATAGAAAACAACAGAAAATGATTGGGTAGTTAACAGAACAGAAATGAAAAAGCTACCTCTGTGGTAGCCTGGCAAATAAAAAAAAAGTGCTTTTCTGCAGTAAAAACAAGATAAGCTTTCGTGCAATAATGTAAAGAAAAAAAAAGAAAAACTTTCTGGATGTTTTCTATAAGATTACACACTTTATGCATGGGCTGATTTGAACCAGCGAAGATAAATAAGCTTGTATTTATGGTTTGTGTTTCCATATTGAACATCCACGAAGAAGTTTCGGGAACATTTAGTACCTCATCTGAGGACAGCACCAGCGTGTGTGAGCGTCCTGACATCTTGGCTTCACTGAGCAGACCGCTGATCTCTACTGAGCTGCTGCTGCTGGCACTCAGATCATCGCACAAAGTGGGTGCCTAAGAAATCAACAACACGTTCGTAAGACTTGTGGCGAGCCAACTGGCTCTGCGGCTGAATTTAGCCGATTAGTTGGAACGCTTCTCTGTTATTGATGTTTCTGTGCAGCGTTATGTGAAGCCCAACACGATGTAGATGTTACAAATGTATTTAAGAATGATTTTTTTAACCTGAGAGAGCGGACGGGGAGTGAATGAATCAAGAAAATGGAGGTTTTTTTCTCCCAGAATGTAACTGATGTGCTTCATCGCCCTGTTTTTAAAAAAAATTATGTTTTAGGTGTTTGACAAGCTCCAAGAAGGAGTGTGTGCATATCTGTAATTTTTTTAAAGATGCTTGAATAGTATGCAAACTATAAATTTGGCTGGAATTTACGTGGACACAACACTGCCCTGCAGAGAAACTTTATTTGAGCTACTGAACGTTCCTTTTTTCGCCTGAAATACACAGGTTTATAGTTTCGGTGATATATGGCTAAGAGTGTAGAGCTATTTCTTACGCTCAATAACATACAGTAGCTTAACTCAGTCCTTTTAGTCTCAGTACCATCTGAGGTCAAAGTGAGACTAATCTCAGGCTTAGACTGTCAGCTTTCTGGGAGGACTCCTTACCTAAAAGCTCCATAAAAACATAATTAAGAAGAAGTTCTGATAAGATTTATCTTCTCATGTGCACTCTTCTTAAGCTGAGGGTGTCTTGGGAGTGAGAGAGGACTGAACTGGTGCAGGATCAAAAATAATCTCCTTTTTAATCCTATGGTAACCCCATCTGATATTACACAGGATTAGCCAGTTTTCACGTAAGTTCCTACAACTTTAATCTTATTGTATCAGGATGAGGTTTAACTGATTTTATACACATTAGAAAATGAACTCATTCACACTGTGATCAGATTTTTCTGCTAAAGTTAAATTAACACCTAAAATCAGATCATATGTTTGCTAAATCATTATGTTTTTTTTTTACTGAGTTTCATCGACTGTTACACAATTAATTGGGCAATTATAAAGCAAATTATGGATTTCTATGGCTTTGGCAAGGTAATTTCCTTTTATATAAGCCCCAAATTACATCTTGGGGTACAAAATTATTTCCATTTCAATTGTTTGAAGCATTATTATTAAACATAAAGGAATACAATACCACATAATGTGAATAGGAGAAGAAGTGTGGCCATGTGAGTGCAGTCTGTTCAACAGAAACTACACAGTACATTAAAGCTACAAAGTGAACAGTAACCTGCAGTGAAAATGCAGAACTTGTTAAAAACTGCACGGATGCCAAGAAGACTTTTTTAAGTGCATGTATAATTGTGCACCACAAAGGGCAAAGCAGACTATTATTCAGAGAGAATCACTATTTACCAAGGTACCAATGACCAAACCTCACACACCTTGGCCTTGAGGTACTCTGGACTGTTCTCTGCTGACGGCTCTGTGGAGCTGAGAGACAGAAAGAGGTGCAGGGAGTTCCGAAATCAGCCATCGTGAAGTAAACATTTTAAATCCTCGTGTTTATTAGATGGAGGGAGACAAGGAAAATGCAAACAGTAATACCTGTTTCCAGGTGAAGCTCTGGGATCTTTGTCCTTCACTTTGGTTTTCCTGTGAGGAGGTGGAGTGGAGTTGAGTAACATATGTGATGCAATTTTTTTGTTCATGTGCTTTGTTAACTATGAACCTTTAGTAATTATTCATACAAAATGACTTCCATAAAAGATCAGTTGTTAAATTGTCTCTCTTGGCTCCTGACGAAGGCGGTCGCACTTTTCTCCTCCCCCTTTCCCTTATCTTCCCTGCTTGGCTTCTCGTGTCCTTGTCTAGTCTCGTCTACTTTTCTACTCTTGCCCTGGAACACTCTCACAGTCTGTTCTCTAAAACCTAAAAGGGGAATTATGGATTTGATCAACTGGTCCCTGAATGCAACTGACACCCTCTTCTCAACGAGAAGCCTGGGCTCGGGTGAGCCTGAGTGTCCTGGAGGGACGTTCCCTGCCGGATACACGATGGACGAGTGGAATAACTGGAGGGTCCTGTGCCTGGCGCGGCTGTCGATCGAGGACATTGAAGACATCTACCTTTTCGGAACCATGATAACAGGGTTCTTGCTGATCGGAGCTGGCTTGGCCCTGGTTTATCGAAGATTAAAGAAAGCAGAATCGGCTCTTCAAAACCCCACAAGGCTGCCCGCTGTGATTGAAGCGATGGGACGACTTGTGACTTCTCGAAACAGGCTCATTGAACGCTGCACGGATAAGATCTTGAAGCTTGAGGCTGCAGTGAAAACTCAGACTAAGACCTATGAGCGAAAATTGGATAACATCATGGAGAAACTCGCGGCTCTCCAACGGGAGATTGAGAGACCAGTGTTGGACTGTTAGAGCGGCTGTAAAATTGACATGCAGTTGTTCGAACTAAAGGAATGCTACAATCATTTCATCCGGCTACCATATAGGCGCCAGCTGTGGTCTCAAGGCTGGAGCTGAACAAAACAAATTTTCACTCTGAGAACAGACTGTTTACTTAGCCTGGCAGGGCGAAGGACACTCTCTCAGCTAAACTCAGGACACACACACACACACATACACTGATACACACTCATCCCCCTCCATTTCCAAACGCCTTCGATGCTTGTCCTCTCCGGGGTAGATGGCGGGTTGACTGGACCAGTACAGACGCTGCAGGACCGGATGTGCTGTCTACACCGGCTCTCTCTTACCCTTACCCACCCCAGTTGCTTGTCTTGTGTTTCTATGGTGTATTGACAGTCATGTGCTTTTTGTGCTGGGGTGTTTTTTTTCTGTTCTCAAACTGTTCTCCCAGTAGGAGCTCAGTCTGAGTTTTTTTTCTCCTCCTCTCACCTCATGTTTTGTATTTTCGTTGTTTTTTTCCTATCAGCCTACCTCTCTGACATGTCTTCCCAATGTGATGTTTGTGTAAAGTTCGGTCAGAGGGTTCCTTTGTAAATGCGCACGTGCCATTAGCGTGCTGCCTGCTGTAACCTATAATTTCTTTCATGATTAATAAAGAATTTCTGATTCTGATTAAAACTGCAGACGATAAAAGCTGTAAATAAATACAGCATGTTTTATCTGCTCATGTGTGTTCATTGCTCAGCATGTTTGTAAATGTTTATCTGGTTCATTTAGGTACACCTGTTCAACAGCTTGTTAAGACAAATGTGTATTCAGCCAATCACGTGGCAGCAACTCAGTGTATTTAGGCATGGCAAGAAAATCTGCTGAAGCCAAACTGAGCATCAGAGTAGGCTGTGGCTGCAGGTAGTCTGGAGTTTCAGAAACTTGGATGTTCCTGGAATAGCATCTCTAGAGCTTACAGCATCAGGAGACCACACTGGGTACCACTTTTGTCAACTAAGAACAGGAAACTAATGATGATCTGCTGCAACATTTGAATGTTGGGTTCAGAATTTGGCAAAAAAGCATAGATGCATCCTGCTTTCTACCAGTTATTGAGGCTGCAGGTGGCGTAATGGTGTGTGGGAATTTTCTTTATATATTTTGGATTCCTTAGCATCAACTGAGCATCACTTAAATGCCACAGCCTACTCGAGTATTGTTGTTGACCATGTCCATCCTTTTATAACCACAGTTTACCCATCTACTGATGGCTGCTTCCAGCAGGATAAGACACCATGTCACAAAGCTCAGATCACTTCTAACTGGTTTCTTGAACATAACATTTTAGCACCTTACCAAAAGGGCATCCAGCCCAGTACGAGTAAGCTGTACCTAATAAGGTGCCCAGTGAGTGTACACAGCACTGCTCTTTTATACGTGATCCTTGTGTTTGATTAACAACTTCATTTATCAACTTCATTTGACGACATTTCTCTGGACAACGTACGATGCATCAATTCACTCAAAAAGTTAACATGTCATTGCATCATCTGCTGTCTTACCCAGGGTCCAGAGCTGGTCTCTGCTCCTCCAAACTCTGAGAGGGGCTCGGAGACTGAGAACCTGTGATAAGAAACGCCCCATACTGACATTACTCCTACATCAAATGATGAGCTTAAAAGAGTTCTGCATGGATCCAGGAGTGCTAACCGTGGAGTGTTTTTCTGGGGGAGCCCTCTGGACTGGCCTGGACCCTAAGTGCTGGAACTCCTCCATCGCAAGAGGCCACACTACGAAACGGACCAGAGTGGCTGTGGGATTGACTTCCACGACCTTCAGAGATCTAACAGCAGAGAGAAGAAGAAACATCAAGTTAATTTAAGAGACCATAAAAATGTGAAAAATGTAACTAAGGAGAGAGCGAAAGAAAAGACAAGCAAAACCTCCAAAGAACTCCCACAGAACGAAGAGGAAATTAAGTGCAATCAAAGAATAAGAGATCTGAGCAGCCAGAGCTGCGCACTAATCTGACAGAAGTCACTTGACATACTTTCACCATTTCTAATTCCTTGCCCTCTTTTCCCCAGGAAGCGCCACAGTGCCTTAGCTTCTGTGTTCCTGCCAATTCTGATCCAGTTCTCGAGTTGTTTATCTAATCTGAACTTGCTGAGTTAAGTGACAGCATTAGCCAAACCCGAGCCTTTCATCCAGAAAAAAAAGACTGTAGCTGTTATTATCACACTGGGAGAGACAATAAGCTGTGACAGAACCACACACTCAATTAAAGTGGCAGAGCAACAAGCGGCAATTAATCCATTAGAAGGAATAAAGTGGAATGGACAGGGGTTAAAGGCCCACAAACACGCACATACCAAACACCCTGTGGTGAAATCTGAGACATATTAAATGTAAGAGTACGCTAATGAGAATAATGGAGCTCGTTTGATTAAAAGTCACATCTGTCTGCATCACGTCTGTTTCATGTTTCAACAGTTGTTAAATAAGAAATCGTGTAACTGTGTTAAGGTTTCACTGAGTAAAGGAAACATGTTAATACAAACCTCGTCTGTGGAGCAGATGCTGTCTCTGGGAACTCCTCCGTAGCCCTTTATTTTGCTGGGTGAGTGGGGAGAGCCCTCCTTCGTGTCTAGAGTCACACCCACACACACAAGAAATGGTGAGCAAAAACAGCTTTTGGTATACCTGAGCACATCCCTTCATGATGACATCTGTCCATCCGTGATGTTTGTTTTTTAAATTTTACTTTTTTTAAACTTCTTAATTTTCCCTGACCCCGTGTCGACACCCACATTAAACACACCTATTAAAAAAAACCATCAACTCAGTTAAAACGTCCAAACTTCCCCCATGAGCGACACTTCTAATTAGGCAGACAATTATCATCGTTCTCCTCATTCCCTGAGTGCGCATGGAGATGCTGTCAGATGAAACAAAGACTGAATCACTTAAATTTCAAAAAGATAATTTCAGCAGACCCTGTATTCTCCTCCCACGTGTGCTCTCTCCTTTATATCCCGTTCAAGCCGTATCCCTTGGCCCCTCTTGTTTTAATATACAGTGGGGCAAAAAAGTATTTAGTCAGCCACCGATTGTGCAAGTTCCCCCACTTAAAATGATGACAGAGGTCAGTAATTTGCACCAGAGGTACACTTTAACTGTGAGAGACAGAATGTGAAAAAAAAATCCATGAATCCACATGGTAGGATTTGTAAAGAATTTATTCGTAAATCAGGGTGGAAAATAAGTATTTGGTCAATAACAAAAATACAACTCAATACTTTGTAACATAACCTTTGTTGGCAATAACAGAGGTCAAACGTTTACTATAGGTCTTTACCAGGTTTGCACACACAGTAGCTGGTATTTTGGCCCATTCCTCCATGCAGATCTTCTCGAGAGCAGTGATGTTTTGGGGCTGTCGCCGAGCAACACGGACTTTCAACTCCCGCCACAGATTTTCTATGGGGTTGAGGTCTGGAGACTGGCTAGGCCACTCCAGGACTTTCAAATGCTTCTTACGGAGCCACTCCTTTGTTGCCCAGGCGGTGTGTTTTGGATCATTGTCATGTTGGAAGACCCAGCCTCGTTTCATCTTCAAAGTTCTCACTGATGGAAGGAGGTTTTGGCTCAAAATCTCACGATACATGGCCCCATTCATTCTGTCCTTAACACGGATCAGTCGTCCTGTCCCCTTGGCAGAAAAACAGCCCCATAGCATGATGTTTCCACCCCCATGCTTCACAGTAGGTATGGTGTTCTTGGGATGCAACTCAGTATTCTTCTTCCTCCAAACACGACGAGTTGAGTTTATACCAAAAAGTTCTACTTTGGTTTCATCTGACCACATGACATTCTCCCAATCCTCTGCTGTATCATCCATGTGCTCTCTGGCAAACTTCAGACGGGCCTGGACATGCACTGGCTTCAGCAGCGGAACACGTCTGGCACTGCGGGATTTGATTCCCTGCCGTTGTAGTGTGTTACTGATGGTGACCTTTGTTACTTTGGTCCCAGCTCTCTGCAGGTCATTCACCAGGTCCCCCCGTGTGGTTCTGGGATCTTTGCTCACCGTTCTCATGATCATTTTGACCCCACGGGATGAGATCTTGCGTGGAGCCCCAGATCGAGGGAGATTATCAGTGGTCTTGTATGTCTTCCATTTTCTGATGATTGCTCCCACAGTTGATTTTTTCACACCAAGCTGCTTGCCTATTGTAGATTCACTCTTCCCAGTCTGGTGCAGGTCTACAATACTTTTCCTGGTGTCCTTCGAAAGCTCTTTGGTCTTGGCCATGGCGGAGTTTGGAGTCTGACTGTTTGAGGCTGTGGACAGGTGTCTTTTATACAGATGATGAGTTCAAACAGGTGCCATTCATACAGGTAACGAGTGGGGGACAGAAAAGCTTCTTACAGAAGTGTACCTCTGGTGCAAATTACTGACCTCTGTCATCATTTTAAGTGGGGGAACTTGCACAATCGGTGGCTGACTAAATACTTTTTTGCCCCACTGTAGCATACATGGGCTGCATCATTCATCTCACTGCTGATGCAATCACTCTGCTATCCGCTGAACTGCACCAGATATGGTGCTTCTTCTACTGTTCTGACGGTTACAGCCACTGAAATGAAGCCAGCGGAGCTTAAAAAGACTTGAGGAGAACAAAGCCTGACAGAAACCCTGACAGATGGGCTCAGGACTGATTAGTTGTTTGTTTTTATTTGCAGTAGTTCAGAGTGAAACTGGAGTCAGAGGTTCAAGTGTGAGGATTTTTAAAATGAAATGGATATTTCTATATTATCTACAATGGAGTGTGTGAGTTAACAGTAAAAAACTGGATAATGCAATGTTTTTTAATGTACTTTAAAAGCAAAATCATCATTAAACTGCAAGATTCATTAAACAAGCTAACTTAGCACAAAAGCTAAGAGAGCGACGGCTAGCCAGAGCTAGTGAAATGTGCTAACCAGCATTTTAAGATCTTTGTTCAATCAATGAAGTGTAAATAAAGAAGGCAAATAATCACCATGATTGCTTTTCTTTTTTAATTTATCAGTTTTTTACTGATTCATACAAAACAAACCAATATATGACATATTCATTAGTGAGCTTTAGAGGGACTGGTAGCAGCTCTGGTTTTACTCCCACTACTCCCACACCTGCTAAGCAGTATTAATTTCACTGACCAGTGATTTTCATCATAGTTTTTGACAATAACTAAATAAAATTAATGCACAGGGACAAAAACAAGATGGAAATAGTCTGGAGAGACAAGATCCAATCAGAATTTATTAAGTTGTGTTTTTGGTTTTTATGCTACAACTAGGACCCATGCTCCCTGTTTCACATGAAAATGGGACACATTTTTAACACTTGTGAGGAAGAGAAGAGCAGACAGACGGACACATTTTGCAATTAATGTAAAGGAAACGGAAATGCTAAACTGTGTTGAGAATCTCTCATCATAATCTCGTGATATTTAAAAGACTAAAACGAAAAGAATTTAGATGCGTAAATTATGATTAAAACTAAATAAAGTTTTAATCAAAAGATAAATTAAAACCACTGCTAAGCTAAGTTAGCTAGCTGCTTGGTTCACCTTTAAATTCCAATAAAATTCTTACAGATGTGAATGACATTGAGCTTCTTGGTAAGAAAAACAAACAAACAAAAAGCAGAACAACAACATATAGAGATATTATACTTTTTCCATAATGGGCAGTTCCCACATAAACAGACCTCTGGCTTGTGTTGCAGCTCGGCTCGGGCTGTGCTGTTGAGCGCTGAGCCTCTCAGAACTGCTGCTGTTGTTGTTGTTGACCTGGATACCGTTCTGCTTCATCAGCTGCATTAGCTCCGACTCTAAGGTTGCAATCTGTAGAGAGGGGCCAACCGGTTGATGTTAATCACCTGTAGGCATATACCTGTCAAACAGCTGCTTTAAAGCGCTGGAACAATTGGTGACATGCTGAGATGATCAGAAAACACATTTATACTTGATCTGAAAAAAGTGGACCTGTAATTCTTTTTCTTATTTTCATATATTTACTGTTACAATTAAATTAAACATGACAAAAGTTTAAAATGAAGAGGTCAGCATCTGTGCATGTAATCCCTATGAGCTACAAGCTCAGGTTTCAAATTACTCCAAACTCTCAGTTTCAGGCAGGTTTTACTAGACTCGGTTCTGTATGATGTCACTGAGGGTGGACATCCTTAATATGGTCAGCTCTGGCACCTCAGAAGATGTTGGAGCTCAGAGGGAGCTAATTCCTGAGTTAATCACGTTCCACAGTAATACCACAGTGGCGACAAAAAGCAAGGAAAAAGGAGATTTCCTCCTTAGAAAGCTAGCTAGGAATAAGCCACTGCAGCCCACAACAGTGTACAAAAGAAAGGTTTTACAGTTTTACCAGTGTTTATGTGGACTGTCACCATCTTCAATTGTATAGTCGGCGTTGGAAATCCAAATCGAGTGGGTTTTCCCGTAAACAATCCTGAGTCATGAATTGGGAAGGGAATGCAGTGACAGCTCTGGCTGTAAACACAGAAGCCTCCCCACCTCTCTGCTGCTCAAACCTTTTGTTTACAAGGGACAGCCAATCAGAAGAAAGTTGGCTTAGGTAGTGGACCTAAAATAGCTTGTTTCATATCCTTGATGAATGAGGGGCTGAACAAAGGAGCACAGACCTAGAAATCAGTTTCAGGGGTTGGCCAAGTGTGTACAAATATCTGAACATATAGTACAATTGTTCCAGTATGTCAGTGTAGTTAAACAGAGACTCTGTGTGTTGTTGTACGGAGGGAGTATCAGAGTATAAAGAGTCTACTGTTTTCCAAAACTCTTACCTGTGCCACCCTCGACTATTTACCCTTTGAAATCCAGTAAAGGAATGAGTGTCGAATGCAAAAAATAAAGGCTTGATTGACAATTCAGCTGTGAAGAAAGGCCTAAAGGTTGATGATTAAACCTCACACCAGCACGATTATCTTTGTGTAGCACTTCCTTTTTATTGAAAAGAGTGAAACGGCAAACAAGAGGCGGCAGAGGCAGTACGACATGTGAGAAAGTGTGACCACTGGGCCTGAGCACATTACAAGAAACACCAAGTGGCAGAAAAAGCACAGGGGGGTGCTCCTAAAGATCTTTATGTCCATGCTGATTATTGGCTTTGAATGTAATTTCACACAAAGCCAGACTGTGTCACTCATTAGCATATTTTCAATGTTATTTAAGGGCAAATAGCTTAATTTTACAAGCCCACTCTGAACAGCTACAAGGCAGGAAGCTATTCAGTTATGGCAAAAATGAAAAGTGGATAGAAAAAAAAAAGAAGATAGCTTACCCTGACTTGCAGTCCCTGGATCTCAGCCAGGTGAGCTTTCTCAGCCTCCTCCAGCCGCCTCCTCTCTGCATCCTCCTTCTGGATGAACTCCACCTCTCTGGAGGAACAGGAGGCGGGGGAGAGGAGATGTGTGTTAACACAGGAAACAAGATACAGCTATAATATGTGCATGTGCACATTTCATCATGTGTGATAGTGCCTTGCCTCTCGCTCAGCTGTGGTAATAAGGGAGTTGAGGCTGTTTGAGGATGCCAGAATGACTCATTTTACCCCGATCACGCTGTTCCCGGTTAACACACACATCTTTTTTTTCCCTTTTACCTCTACTTTACCCCCCTCTATTTGCTTTCCTGTCTCATTTCTTCATCACATCTTAAGTCCTCCCACTGAGGATGTGAGGGAGAGACACAAGGAAGGATACACCTGTGTTTTTTCACTTTAAGCCCCTCCAGATGGATGCTCTCTCCTTAAAGGTGCATTTAAGGGGATCTGAAGACCTCCGTGATGGGAGACAGAAACAATTTCCAGGTCAAAGGAGGAAAGAGCACGCGAGGACGTTTGCATAATGAAAGGCACACAGTCTCTCTCCTCTGCAGCCCAGGCCGAAGGTACAGATCAGCATGGAGAGTTTGTTTCACCGCTTTGCTTCCATTTGGCCTGCAGGGGCACAGCCAATTATATCCAGTCACACTGAAGCTGAGCAGGAGAGGTTCTGAAATCAGTGCACAGAAAAGGAGGGAGTGCTGCACTGCATTAAAATGGAAACACAGTTCTTACTGTTGAACTGGGATAAGGCTTAAAAGAAACATAGTTGGTCCAGCTCACAGATGGAAATGAGGTAGATATTGTTTTTCAGGTTCACTGAGAGAAGTGAGGGTAGCTGTAAAAGGAAAAACAAAGGAATTCATCCAAGTTTTTTTTTAATTAAAACATATGTTTGTAGGATTAATGCTAAAGTACTCATTTGAAAGAGTTGAAGTGTTATAATAAATGTGAGGTTTCCTTCTTAGCTGTTGCTTCTCTCGGCAAGCTGAGAAGAGTACATTTAATGAAAGCACCTAGGCAGAGGTTTCTGACTCAGTTATGCTACAGTAACATATGGAAACAGACTGATTTTGTATGAAGTATGGCTAACTAGACAAAATTTATCGCACATAAGTCTTTTTTTTTGCCCTGATTTCAGTCCCTCAAGAAGTAATCAATGTTTTTTTCTTACATAATATGCAATATTCATAGAATTTGAAACTATGAAACTTTGTTAGGACATTCTTGTCTCCTTCCCATTTTTAATCACTCGGATGTTCAGTTTTTAGTTTTCCCAATGCACTAGCTTCCATAAATCATTTCTGATTAACTGCTAGCACACATTAGCACATTAAAATCTGAAACTGAGTGAAAATAGTGAACCGAACCTGGGATTGCCAGTATGTGACATCATAAATACCTGCAAGATCATATATAATCATATAATATCATATATAATTTATATAATCATATAAAAGACTATAAATAGCCTCACTGAAGTTACCTCATAGATGTGACTATAAATTACAATGATTTTTTTTTAAATTGTGTACATTCAGCATTCTTTCAGTTGGACTAATGTTGTAAGCTCAGATAAATGACCCTAATTAGAAAGTGCATGATTAGTTATAGTAACCTAAGTTGCTGCCGGTGTCCAGCAGACTTACATTTTCAAACTGTATTAGCAGTTGAACCCAAAACACTGTCATTGGTCCAATGCTTAATGTAACTGAGATTTCATTACCGAGAAAAATAAACACAGTGAGAGGTCCAATGTGATCAGTTTAACCAGAGTTCACTCACTTCTGCTGGAAGTCTTTGATGAGCTTCTTGGCTTTGTTGTACTTCTTCTCCAGAGCCTGGTACTGGGCCTGGGCCTCCTTCAGGTGTTCATTGACGGTGTGGCAGAGCGTCTGCGCCTCGATCCAGTAGCTCTCCAGCTTCAACATCCTTTCCTTGTTCTCCTCGATGCTGGCCTTCAGCTGGCTCTTCTCCTTCTCCCAGCGCTGCTTTTCCCGCTCCACTGATGCCAGCTGCAGGACAAAATCAGCATTGTCCAATAATGTCCAACACTATATATACACAACATATTACACATATACACATGCCAAAAAACAGGCACTTTTAACAGGATATGTAACCAATATTAAGTAAGAAGTTATAGACTGTTTTTTAATTGTTAAAACACGAGCTTGTTGGACGTTTTGAAGGTCTCAAAGTAAGACAAAATCAAACCTACAGTTATAAAATCAGCAAGCAAAAGCTAATAAAACTGCCTTTTTGGAGCAAAGACTTATTAAGAGTACAAAGTGCATCACAAGGAACATCGTTACTGTCATGGAAAAAGCTTTATAGGCACCACTTTGATCAAACTGCATATGAATAATACACCGTTATTTATATGCATGCAGGCACAAATGCATTCACAGAGACCCTGACAACACTGAGTGCGTCATGCAAAGAGACAACACTACCTTCAATAGTTGTATAAAGTGTATTTAAAGTATTTTAGCTGTGGATTGTTTCTGTAAAACATCTCTCGCTTATAACACCAAAGTTTATCTCCCAAACATTTCCACCAAGCTTGAACCGCTGCTCACCGGCTATCCTGACCCAAGTCTCACATTGATTTAAAAATCATGTAAACACTGACAAAACACACCCACAACCAGTCGCCTGATTGCCCAGAGACGGTTTTAATCCCTTACCTTGTTTTTCAGTTTCTGGATCTCGGCCTCGGTCACCGTGTGTTTGATTTGGAGCTGTTGGTAGCAGAGGAGGAGAAAAAAAGAAAACAGGAGAGAAAAGAGAGGGCGGTCAAGAATCAAATGGATGGCTGAGCAGGCTCTCTGTGCCGTCGATACAGCGTGATGGACAGAGGCAGCCGACTCTGTCCTCCCCCTGACAGCGTCCCAGCTCCAGCACTGACATGCACTCTCAGAGGAGAGGCAAGGAAAGCTGAGGGATGCATGAATTGCTAAGTAGTTTAAAGAAGCCATAAAGGGAAAAAAAAAGTCATACATTTTCTAACATGGAATAACGTTTTGCATTTTTAATGCAATGTTAAAACTAAAACTAAACTAAAAAAAAAAAATCTAAGAAACTTAGGTGTTAGTTAGATGTACAAGTGTATATGGGTGGTCCATTAGAGGCAGACAGGAAGTTAGATAATGACTGAGCAGACATAAACAGGAGAAGAGGAGATGCAGAGAGAGAGAGCAGGATATGGAAACAAGTGAAAGCTCTGAGAGAAAAGTAGAGGCGTGACACACAGAGCACTGGCCGAACTTTTTTAAAGTACTAATACTGATACTCATACTTTTTTCTAATTACTCCTCCTGAAAAATTCTTCTTTCATTATGTTTGAAAGCAAATATCAAATTCTTATATGTATATACTGAAAAAGTGTTTCTTTGTTGCAATCATTCACTATCTCTGTGTGAGCTGATGTACCTCCAGTGGCAGAAATTAGTTACAATACCAACAGTTCTGCTTCTGTTTAAAAATTCACTTTAAAGTTTACCAAAAGTTACTGTGAAGTTTCAGTAGCGCAAGTTAAGAAGTTTTCACACAACTTCAAATAATTTTGGTAGAATCACATCAGGATATTTTTCACACTTCTCCTTTCTCACATGTCACACACGGCAGGAAGTAGGTGGCAGTGCTAGAAATACTCTGTGAGGCTGAGAAGAGGGAGCTGCCTGGATAGGAGGCAGTGCATGATGCACACTCACTAGTAGTGAATGCAAGAGGATATGAGCTGTTCTGTTCACACGTCAGTGCAATCCAACATCACACAGCTTATTTATTAGGAGACTGACAGGTGTTCGACGTGTGTTCTTAAACACACGGCTACTGTGTAACTCCAAGAAAACTTCAGGGCTCTGGTGCATGTGCAAAAATAGCAAGAGGTAGTTGTGTAGCTTTCGAGGTTCCAATCTTTTGGTGCAAAAGTTAATCTGCTTCTGCATAACATCTTCTAACAACTTCTAGAAATCCTTGGACCTAGTGAGTCTGAATAAAGCTCAGTGATGCAGCAAGTCTAAGAGGGAACAAAGGAAAAGAAATGACTGACTAAAGTGGGTACATGTTGGGATAATGACTGTGTTAGACCTGCAGAGCGTTACATTTTTGCACAGCTTTCATTTTCTAATATAAAGAGTCATCCTCCCCTTTTTTTAAAGAGGTTTGACTAAAACTGGGGGAGAATATTTGGCTGTGTCTACAAATCAGTGGACATCTGATAGATAATTTACTTATCGCTCACTCACACTGGAGTAAAAATAGGACAGCAACTTCCTTGAGACCAAAAAAAAATGTGGTGGTGTCTCAGTGATAGCGCAGATTTCCTTTTTCATTTAGGAGTAGTTTGCAGAGGGTGAGCGCGCGACACCGTCAACCTCTGTGGATCACAAAGCGAATACACTGCACTCGGACTCTGACTGACTGCAGTCAGATGAGAAAAATTGGTGAAGGTTTAAAAATAATTGCTGCCTAAATTATAAATACAGATTTACAATGTGGGTCAATCTATGTAGACAGTGACAATTTATCTCAATTAATCATCATATTATCAGTGAAAGATTGCAACAATTGCAAACTTTAACCATTCGACTCAATTCAATCAGAAACTGACTGTTTCTTATCAACATTTTTTGTCATCATTAAAGTCACAGCTGACTGCAGATGGTTGCAGACCTGGGACCGTTTTAAAGCAACGCCATCACAAGTTTGGTCGTGCCAATTTTTTTCATAGCACAATTAATCATTGCTGTTTCAAACAGCATCTTGTATCATCACATTTTCTCTCTGTCATTTACAAAAGCCTGACAGCCCCATAGTCAACTGCTTCCTAAAAGACTCCAAAAACAGAGGCGTTTAAGAATGAAAGGGAAAAGCTGAACTATGGGAGAGAGGTCAAGAAGCAGAGAAAATGACAAAATGGAGTAAAAGCACACACCCTGAGCCCAGGGAGTACATTATATTTTCACTCGATATCCACTGCAGTGCCTGCAGTGCAGCTGGAGCCATTTGTTAAATGTGTCATACAGCAATTGTGGAAGGCCGGTGGTGCCACAGCGCTGATGGTAACGGTGTTGGAGCGCGAGATTGATATTACCAGCTTTTTAGCAGCATTAAAGCATAAATGAGTTAACTGTCAGTAAATTTATGTTCTGTTTCATTGCTGTAATCTTCAAAGTGAGTTCACTGTTAGCGAAGGTAGCAGAGGTTCAACAAAGAGAGCTTCTATTCTGAGGAACCCAGTGTGTGAAGCGCTGCCAAGATCTGGTTCAAAACCAGCTTTATGGTGTTCACTCTCATTCTTATTCTGGGAGTTTCGACTAAAAACACGGGCAATTAGGTGTAATGAGGACTTACATCACTTTGTGTTCACACCTCTAATCATTCAGATTAGCAATTAGGGAGGGTAAGCGGATCGCAGATCTTAACAAAAGCATCGTTTTGCCAAGTTAAGCAGAGGCTCTATTGTGTTTGTCTCTTCTGTTGTTAAATTTAATTACCTTTTTTCAGTAGCTAAGCAATTCTGGTGGCTTTGCGGGTGTATTTGCAATGTACGCTTCAAACCACTGACAGAGAAAAATGCTGTAGGCTCCCATCAGTTATGTAATCAAGACTCAGCGGCGTTTCAGGTTACCTCTCTGAACTTCTGGTAGAGTTTAGTGGCGTCCAGCTCCGACGGAGACAAGATATCCTCCGTCTCCGGTAAGTCAAACACTTCGATGCTCTTCTCTCCTCCCGCCACTGTTGTTCCTGCCTCCTCCTCGTCTGTGGCGTATTCTCCCGTCTGCTTTAGGAGGAAATGTAAAATCACACGTGGAGACAATTATCTGCATGAATATTTAAAACAGAGCACAAAATATAAATCCAAGTAGCACACACACTATTTTTTAATCTTTACTGTAAAGCACAGATGGTTAATATTATCACATTTATGAAGAATAAATAGAAGCAACCAAGGTTGGTTTTCAGTCTGTCTGTCATTCATTTTTAAATGACAGAGGTTTTATATTAGTAAAGGGTCCCCGGGGTCTTGTAAAAGTGACATTTATTTGCATGCTGTCATCACAAGTCTGCAGGCACAGCAGGAAAGAGCCAGCAGAACTTCTACAAACTTTAGTCAAGGTTGATATCTATACAAACTCGCACAAAACCAGTGAAATGTGTGACAGATGTCACTTTAAGTACAGTGCGAACGCAGCAGCGGTATCTGAGGTGAAATGACTAACTGAACAGGCAATTAGCCACTCCTACAGTGAAGCCAATACAGCTATTAGCATTCACCCTCCAGTGAGAAGTTAACAGGCTGCAGAATAGCCTAAACGGACAAAACAGATAACCTGTCAGGCTCCAACTGTGACATTTAATTATCCAAGGCTGTAATCATGTTGGAGGGGATACACCCCCCCTTGGATTCAACTATGATCAAACTGCCCCTGCCAGTAATTTCTGCAGAAAGCAGTTGCTTTTATTTACTTTTCATTACAAGTAGAAGACACAAGACACCCAAACCTAGATTTGGTCTCGCCAGCAATGCTCTGGTGGTTACAGCCTTGTATTTGTCACCTTTTACATCCTTTCCATCTTCTTTCGTCTGACTACCCGAAACTCTTAAGCATGTTGTTGAAGCCGTCCTCGCTTCACCTGCTACTTTACATAAGTAATGCTATTTTAATGCTGCCGGTTACATAAGATTTAGGTAACCATGCCTAAACTTTGTGTGAAATAAATCAGTTTGACAGCCTGGTGAGCTGAAATTATAATTTCTTTAAAAGTAAGCCATCAGATAAGTTATGCTGACAAAATCTGTCCCTGTTTGGGGTTTTTTTTTTTTTTTTAAATTACTCACCATCTTGCCTCAAGTGCAACAAGGTCACATGTCAAAACTAGTGAGGTATGAGCATCCAGCGGGGCTAACGCTACGACTGAGAAGGCCGGGGTTTCTCAGAAATGAAGAGACTAATGAAAGTCACCGGAAACAACTTATTACTGCAGCTTTTAGTAGTACTTAAATGAAAAATATTTATGTAGGCCATTACACTGCATGTATTCAAGGCAGTTTTTCTCTTCTCTGATGCCCAAAACACTGTATAATGAGTATTGGCAAAAACCATTAAGCACTGGGCCCAAATGGATTTGTTGATTCAGTCTTTGGCTGATGACCAACAGACTCGAACACTTCCAGTGAAGCTGCTCCATGAAACATCTGCAGCTTACTTTTACTTTTACCCCCTGCAAATTTGCTTTCTCATCACAAATACATTTTATAATCTCCATATGATTCAGAAATGATAAAGGCTTGATATGCAACAATTAGCTTATACTGTGAGTTTCCATCATCAGTTGTGTAATGAAATACAGAAAATATTTGTACACTTGTCTTTGTACCCGCGCTCCACATGCACACGTACACACTTCTGTGCCTCTGCTCTCAGCTCTACTCATTACTGTGCCCTACATCTTCTCCTCATCTTTGCCTGCACATCCCTCCAACTATCTCCCAGATAGCAGGGCTCAGGCCTGATTCAGTCACATGCATCGCAATCGAATGGTCCCATTTCCATAACAGGCTCGGTTGTTAAAACAGTGCCATCTACATACATTAAGCTACCATTTACAGATGGTGGAGTTGACCATTAAACACACAAGAGCACCGTCATCTGCACAGTATAACTTCCTCCTACTGAATGTATAAAGACAATCCTTTTTGAGGGTGCCCAGCATGTGATGCACCTTTGACTAGAAGCAGTTTTGACAGATACAGGAGATCTTTCCTGCCTCACACCACGACATCAGTATTTATTTTATTTATGTTTCTACTCATTAAGCTTAACCTATTATATTTAATTCAACTCCATCTTTAGCACAATTTTGCAAACTTATTATTACTTTATTGCTTCATTTTATTATTATTGCTATTCTATTATTTTTTAATTATTAATGTATTTATAATACTAAGCTCTTCTACTTTATATGTTGTGTTTATTTTTTTGGCTGCTGTAACAGTAATCCTCCAGCTCCACCCTTATTATTATTATTGTTTTAGCACATACTACTATACTGTTAACTTTGATAACTGAATTATTTGTCTTTCTGTCACTATTATTTATTATGTTGAACATGACAAAGATTGCATGAGATTATTTAGAGGACCAAAGGTTGAATATAAGACTTGTGGGCTATGCTTCCATTTAACTGTTAACAGATGGGCATGCATGTGTCTGCTGCATGTCTGTTGTTAAATGCACTCCTCCTTCCTCTTGGGATCCGATTCTAAGCACCAATAAAGAGCTGAAGACTCTGTTGCAGCCCTCAGATTGAGAAATAACTCCCACCCACCCAATGACTCTTTCTAATATTTATAAAGATTTTAATATTGATGAGCTCTTTTTACTGCCACACGCATCTTTGTAATCCTTTTGCAACCGTTTATCCTATCAGCAGCAAGTTATGGATGCCTTAGTGCTCCACAGAGGCTGATTTTGATTCATTTTACAGCAGGCTCTAATCGATGTATGGATTAACAAATTTAATATAATCACCATTCTTTTGTTTATATGTCCATGTGGGGATCTGTAAGGGGAAAAAAGCCCTTAAAGTGTTTATTTTCTTTTTCAACATTGAAATCTTACATTACATTTGAGCCTTAACACTCTGTAGGAGCTTAGGCAGTGCTGACATGTAGTATCAGCATTCAGAGCCTGGAAAAGAGTTTCTTAAGCATGAAGAGTGCTCTCAATCCACCGTCTGCAGGGAAATGAAAAGCTTCAAAGAGCACTGATGAAAACAGTGAAAGATGTCTGGTAGTGTTTGTCTGCATGTATATCTACGCATGAGTGCGGCTGTTTCTGTGTATGTAAGTGAGGAAACACTTGGTATTGATTTATGTTACTACACTGTGTTATGTCTTGTGTATACACAGTGTAAGAGTGTCTACATGAACACACACACACATACTCAAAGATATGAAGGCCCCTGAGCTCAGTGTTTGGTGGATTAAACAAGCAAGTAAGCAGCAGAATCAGAGAAAGAAATGCTGAGTGATGCTTTCGAGGACCAACTCTCGCATGGCTCTTAGTATGTGTGGCTGAGAGAGAGAGGCTGTTCTGTGTGTCAGCATCAAAGCCTACTGTCACTCAGTTTTATGAAGCTAATAAGCTATAACTTCCAGCCCATTGGAAGGAGAAAGGAGCTTATTTGCATTAAGTGACAACCAGAAGCCTCATTTTCTCACTACGGTGTCATGTAGAGAAATGTGTTAGCAAATGAACCTCAAATACATGCAGATATAATGAGATTTATTAAGATAATGTTCCTCATATTAAGAGGCTGGCATCTTACCCTGGCTGCACCTTTGCATATTCAGACTATCATTCACAAAGTCTCAAATGCACTGTAGAGGACACCCAGGGCAGTGGCCAGGGTTGCGTATGGTCAATACCTCATCATCATCGGCGTCATAGTGGGCGTACTGCTGCTCTAGTAGTTCTCTCTGTCTCCTTTCCTGCTCCAGGGTCTGCTGGATGAGCGTGGCCACCTCACTCTGCTGACCTGGACGCTCCCGGCCGATCACAAACCTGTGACAACAAGAGGCACTGTTGACCTACAGACACAGAGGCGGCCAGCACGGGATTACACAACATGACAGTAGAGCCTAAAAGATATAGGATTGATATTTGGTGATTTAAAAATGCTGATATTGCGATATGTCGGCCGATGTTGGATGGATGGAAGCCTGGATCACATTGTTGCGTCTTTAGCATTTAAAACACAGCAGGGAAGTTGCAGCGCCCTCTGGTGGACAAACAATGAAACATCAAAACATGTTTGAAGGGTGTTTCTCACGTCTTCTTTTACTTACTAAATATTAACAGATCGGCAAGCAACTAATATGGACCAATAACGGCCAGCTTTAGTTACCACATGACTATTTGAATTTGTTAAATAATTTATCTTGTAATTACAAGTATGAATATTATAATTACAAAACCACGACCTTTCACACTGTGAGTTATCAGATTTATTTTCTTTAGACACTCGATATAAAGGGTTTAATCGTAAATGTAGCATCTGACAAAAACGAATATTTTTCATTTTTAATATTTTAAAGGGTTTGACATTTGTCTGACACTCGATTTATACTTCATCTACATCATAACCTACAACGTAACTACAAACCTCTCTGGAACTTATGATTTAACCTAATAATGTAGCCTGACATGCACCTTTTTACAAAATCATACAGAAGAGGAAAACAACTTTAAATTCATTTTTTGTCCATCTTTCTTGTTGTGATGTGTATTTATGCAAGGAAATGAACACAACAGTAACGCAGAGAGCAAAACAGAGGCCCACAGCCACATAGCAATGGCAGCGATATGTGCTGACGTAGTGGGCAGGGCTGGGAGACAGGACACGCATAATAATGTGAGGCGACAGTCAGCTCGGCCAGGCAGCCTGTTATTAAGCTGGCAGAGAACTAAACAGAGAAGACCAGCAGTTACGCATGCAAACAAACACAGAAAATATCACATTAAAATACAGCTAAAGATGCCGATGATGACAAAGAGCAGGAGCTAAAGATTGCTTATAGATTTGTGTTTGTCTATATTACAGGGAGAGGGAGCACTGAGAGTACAAATTAGAGCTACAAATAAGGGGATAACAAAGCAAAAAGATGCTCATCTCTCTCATCACGCTTCTGCTCAAAATGTAAAAACTTAAAGCAAATAATAGTTCTGCAACTCAAAAGAAAATTTATAACGCAATCACCAATTTATTCTCCTCGTAACACCAACGAAGCCGAGCAATCAAGTAAGGGGATTTTTGTGGCTCACCCTGCAGGGTCCCTGTAACTATGTGTATGTGTGAGCGAGGCCCGAGCTATTGTGTGTGCGCGTGTGTGTGTGTGAGAGAGAGAAGAAAACAGAAAAAGAGAGCGAGAGTGGATCGGAGATGGGGTCTAATCAAGTGAATTCATCTCCCGAGAGCTCTTTTATATATTTCTAAAGGGGATGTAGAGAAAGCCTTACGCTCCAGCAGAGAGGCGTATTTGATCTACATGTGAAGGAACAACTGAGGGCCAGGACACACAGTAAGTAGAAAAAGAAGGGGGGTTGGAGGGGTTAAGCTAAGTACTCTACTGTAGGAAGCCTTTGGACAGCAGGGAGGTCTGAAGAGTAGCTGACCTGAAAAGAGCCTTTCCGCTCACGCATGGGGAGCCTGTCGTAGTTTCTCCTTAAGATCTGGGACTGCCACACAGGATGCTGTGCAGGATCAGCTCAGCTGCAGACACCACTGATTTATTCCATTTACTCCAATTAATAGAGACGTGGCAAGGATGCAGAAAGTGATGCTTGGAGAAGCAATGCAGGACACACGTCTTGAGCATTAAGCAGCACTGGGTTGACAGCCGTTTGAGGATGTCAGCACAGGTTCACACATACCAGATATGACTGGTCAGCCGTGTTGGAGACATGCTATCTAATGTATCTACTGCAAGTTAATCTGAGTTCAATTTAGAGCATGATTAAGTCTGATAGTGGAATGCAAAAAATACACTTACTCAAGTACTGCACTTAAGTATAACTATGATGTGTATTTACTTCGATTAAATACTTTGAAATGCTTCTTTTTACTTCTGCTCCACTAAAGTTTGGGGGCAGTTACTGTTACATTATTTTAAAGCTTTAGTTACTAATTATTTAGCAGAATAAATACTGATAAATTATGATATCTCGTTATAGAATTAGACCCACAGCAAAGAATAAAGCAACTACATTAGCTCAAGATGCATTATCAAAGTGATGTACTCTAAAACAATAACTCAAATACACTCCAGTAACAGAAGATAAGAACGCTTAATGAGCTACGGATAAAAGGCATAGATAGTATGACACTTTTTAACTTTTATTTAAGTAGTATTTTGTGTACTTGACTTCTTCTTGAAGAACATGTTTACACTGTAACATTGCCACTTTTACTCAGAGTATTTAAATGCTTCTTCCAAAGCTCTGTAAAACAGTTAATCAATACAAAATATTAACTTCAACTTAACAAAAAATAAGAAATTTTGTTTCCTCAACTCGTATTTGTTTGTTGTAACAGTGCTTCTTGACAATAATTCTGATGCATTGATGCATTTGTGCGTGAGAGTTGCGTATCAGGGTTGCATAACGCCAAGAATCATTGTTGTGACAAATAAATACCGTAATCAATCAAACACAGATGTCCTTATTCTTTTTATCTAATGCTATCTATTATGTGCTAAAGCCATTTTCCAATGTTCCATGTATTTTGGGAACAGTTTCCTGTCTGTGATGGGGTCTTGGCAGCACGTTTTTAAAAGATCCTGGGATCACCTCTAAACCTGGATGATTTGCTGCTGGAAGCCGGGGTAAATATAGCAAAATGGCAAATGTAGGACAGTTGGCCATAAAACCCCTGGTGATCAGACGGAGTGAGAGAAGGATTTACAGAGGAGGAGGAGGGGGTGGAGTGAGTGAGACTTGATGGATGAAGACTGAAAGAGTGACAGTGAAGAGAGGGCAGGAGGAGTGATAATTTGTTGGAAGAAATAACAGCGAGGAGTGAGATTTATCATTATATTTCCTGTAAACACTGTCAGAGTTTAATGTTCATATACTGGACTACAACATTTATATATCTTACAAGTACGTCAGTGTATTTCAGTTTTTAGACTTGTCATAACTATTTCTTTATATTTGCGAGGTGGACAGATGATATACGTCGGCGTTTTCAAGGCTGTCTCATCTGTACAGCCACATCCTGGAAAATCTCCACTGTCAATATTATTTCAGCAAACATCATCTGTCCAACACTTTTGATTATTTTGGATATCTCTTTGTTCAGCCTTCAGCTTTTCATCAGACACTGTAGTTCCCACACAGCTATCTGTCTTTCCACAGGTGACTTCAAGCATAATATGAATATAGATCCATGACAAAGAATGGAGGGCTCTACACCAGCAAGGTCGAGGTCTGAAAATAAACTCGCACACTTCTCCCGAGATGACTGAAGAAGAAATGGTGAAAAAGTGGCAGAATGAAAAGAGTGGAGAACATCCTCAATAACACACAATGGCGAGAATCCAGAGAGAGAGAAATAAAAACGAAAGCCTGTCAATAAACAGGACAGACAAGAGCGAGAATCAACTAAACGCAGCCTTCTCTTTCACATCTCTATGTGTGCGAGTACTTCCTCTGCTTCCCAGTGCTGTTAGCAGACCCTGTCAAAAACAGCTCGTCATGTAATGTTAAGGTATTTCTCACTAAGTAGGACTTTTGCAACATAATAGCTGGACTAACTGCATTGATACTCTTCCTGCGGCTAGTGAGACCATCACTAAATATAAAGAACGCTTTAGCGCTTTTAGGGAGCTGTAAAATAACTCTGACTGTATAATAGTAGTCGTGGATTTTGGAGCTGACAGCGGCTTGACACACTTTCCTGAAATCCTGCTGTACTGTTACAACTGATTTTCACAATTCAACTCTCAAAATTTGAATTCTAATGGAGTTATCACTCCAGCATTACTATGTCCTGTTCCCAATACTTTTTTGCATTAGACTGCATTATAGTTTATGGTTGCATGTGTGTATTACCGGACGACTCCTGATGTGTTCCTGAGGACTGAGGCAGCAAAGCTCTGAGTGACGCCCACCAAACTGGTCCCATCCACCTCCACGATCTGGTCATTCACTTTGATTCTGGCAAATGCAAGAAGAAGAATCTTTCAGCACTTAAGATAAGATAGTAATAAACATGTAATTATAAAATAAATGAATAGAATAGAATAGAACACAATAGCCCTCTATTGTCATTGTACATGTACAATGAAATTATAGGTGCTCCAACACCAACTGTGCAGGAGCAAATAAAAATATATCAATAGTATAGACATCAGGAATAAATGTCTGCGTTTTACTTTTACTGTGCATACATATAAGCTGAAATCTGCATGCACATATGACCTCACGCTGGGCTTCTGCATTCGAAAATGATTGTGGTCCAAAGGCTAAAAGATGCACAAAGTCACGAACACGCTGGCGTATCATTCATGTTCACATAATTTATAGAACTACAACAGCGGAAAACTTTCTGGGGTCACAAATTTCCAGTGCAATAGCTCCAGACTACTGTGTAACAAGGAGACAGAGGAGATGAGACTCAAAACAAACTATGAGGGCTAATGGGGACATGGACGCCTTTGGCCCTCGGCTACAATACATCCGGTATTTGTGCTCTGCTCTGGACATGACGGGAGGTCGCCTAAGTTCTTGACCTAAAATGAAACTCCTGATAAGACTTGAGTATAAAGGATTCAGGGGAACTGCGAACAAATTGCTTAAAACAGACAGCCTTGTTGAATATTCAATTTAAATTTGCATGAACATTTGTACTGAAAGAAAAGATGCAGAGGGATTTTGAATCTGGATTTTGAGTAACTGCTTCAACATATAAATAAAACAAAAACTAGCTCTCATTATTTTCAACAAAACAGTGAATTGTGCTAATAATTAATTGCTGGAAGCCACAACAGACACATTATTCTCTTCTTCAACAGCAATTTGGTTTTTTATTTGGTCCAAAACAGAGTGCAAGAAGGCCCATCTCCTCGATACTTATGAACACAAGCTTGAAAACTTTCAACTTGTACATTTCTCACATTTTTATCAAATAGAATGGGCAGATGAGATGAAGGTCTCTTAACTCGATTTTTCTTGATTTGTATGAATGAACTACCCCCATAGGTTCAATTTAAAAGCAATAAAACTCAAAGATAAAAGAGTTCTCAAGTGATCTACAATTACAATTTCATAAACTGGAGAGAGCCACAGTAGCTAAGACTATTTAACAATGGTCAAAATCACTAGCTACCTACAAATGCATCCTCTGCACTGTTTCCTTTTTATTTACCGCAACAATAATATCAAAATGAAGAGGTGTTTGATGGCTTCATATAAAACTGCAGCTCCTTCTCCCAGTCTGTTACAACATAACACCAGCTGCCGAGCAGAATTTAGTATGCCTATGACAGCTGACGCATCAATCACAGATGTCACAGGGATGTATAGAGACACGTGGGCCTGACAGGTAGACAGACAGCAGGCTGGTTGTCTGTCAGCGGTCCAGATGCTTCTCTGACCTTCATAGATGCTACCATCCAAATGTGGCTGTATGTGGTCGAGCCTAGTCGGTATACAACTTCCAAACAAAGGCAGCAGGAAAGACAAAAAACTGCCAACAAAGGACCTTGTCAGTTAATGTACATACACCGAATTACACATCCTATCACCCTCATGTCCCCTATCTCACACACACACACACACACAGGCGAGACATCGAGCCACAGCCAAGTCATTCTGTCTGCCTGAGAGTGAATGCGCTCCTGCACATTAGACCATTAAGTCAGACTCAGCAAAGACAGAGCCCTGTGGCAGGGAGGGTAATGACTCAAGGAAATCACATTCTGGATAGTGACTCCTCCCTTCTCTCCCTGTGTATATCTCTGTGTGTGTGTGTGTGTGTGTGTGTGTGTGTGTGTGTGTGTGTGTGTGTGTGTGTGTGTGTGTGTGCACGAATAAGTGAGCATGCAAAAATTACTGATTACTTTTTGCCGCCATGACACTAACATCTCAAGTGTACAGTTTATTTCTCTAATACTGTGATCATGGTCTATTGTGAAATCCATCATGAGGCCACAGCCAGAACTGCAGATTCACAATAAAGAACAGCTGTGTTTCCATCTCTAATAAAGACACTAATGATGCAATATAATGTTGGAAGCATTCATTCACTTGAAGTATAATAAAAACTTAGTACATTGGCTTCCTCCCACAGTCTGAGGACATGCGTGTTGGGGTAATTGCTGATTCTAAATTGGCCATAAAGTGCTGTATGTATGGTTAAAATGAAAGTTTGAATGGTCAGTAAGAACAGAAGAGCGTTATGTAAATGTGAATGCATTACTTAAATATGCACAGCACTCTGGCTGTTTTAAAGCCAGCTGTAAAAAGATATTTGATTTGTGAATATTTCTTTTTTCCTTTTTCTTTTCTTTTATTCAGTCTTTATATTAAGTGCAGATGTCCATTTCACCACTAAACTACAAATATCACTATGAAACTATTAAACTTCACCAATATCTTCACTTATATTAAGTCAGTTTGTTAATATTTTAAGTGTTCTGAGATTTTATGTTTAGATATGCATGTTAAGCACTTTAAACATGTTTAACATGCAAATGTTGCATCAATGTCCAGCAGGTAAAGTGGTAAAATATCAACCTAAATGTGTATTTTTGTATTTTATTGTATTTCATTACATGAGTCTGAAGGCAGACATGTTACTAAAGAAAAATAACCCCCAAATCTCAAAAGCTGAACAGTCCATGAACAACATTTTTGTCATGTAGCGTCTCATCACAAAAACTTGATGTTAAAAATATTCATGAAATAGCAACAGTGGCTGTCCTCTGCTGTGTAATGATCACCAAATTTGCATTACACAGTAGTGCACATGTGTTAATGTTAATTACCTCTGAACACAAAGCAGACTTCATTCTTTGGTGACCATAAATACATTTTTCAGAATACATCATTTCAAGGCAGCTATTAGATTAGAGGTTGGTTTTTATTGTCGCCATGCCTACAGCCACGCTGCTAGCATCGCTAAAAATCTAAACAAGCACACGGAGGAGCACGCTCAACAGCTTCTACAGCATTGTTGTAAAAATGAAACTAAACTAAAAACTTTTTTTCCACTAAAGAAAAAAAAAGAAACAGGCTCAACTCTACAGTCACACAAATGTGAACTCGAGCTTCAGCACAGTGTTCCTCTGATCTTTTCAACTTCTCTCACTTCTCCCACTCACCATGGGAAATTAGGCTTTTTGGAGTCAGTGAAACTGTCATCTTAGAACAGATCAACTTTTCTCACTTTCGAAGGAGCTGCTTCCTTTCTGCCGCTGCTTTTCTCCGTCGCTCTGCTGGTTACATTTTAACTAATCTCACTGTCATGTTCCTCAGAATTTCTGCCATAAGAATAAATCCCAGGAGTAAACACCTAGTGCAAACAGCCCTGCTGCATTAGGCTTGTTTTCTATGAAGAGCTCACTAGCTTCAAACTGCATTGTGAGGAGCAGTTTCTGTTTATGGGGAACCTGAACCACACAAACAAACTAATAGGTGGAAGGTGACAGCTCAAGAGGCCAGTCTGTCAGCTGAGGAGCTGTCATCTCCTCCATCTCTGACTCATTGCTAACTCTGCACTGTTTACACTTTTCATAATGCACAAAAACACATAATGCAATACTGTAAAACATCCAAGGACATAAATAGAAACAGAGACTTTAAAAATCAGCGCTTTTCTGCAGAGAAACTCTGCAGAGAAAAAGAAATATAATTTAATGTAACGACTCCGTCACACCTACACACACACCTACACAGGTACAGACCTGTGTAAGACTGTGCCTCTCTCGGTGGATATAATCCGAACCCCTGCTGTTAAATCTGAGAGATATAGAGTGTGACTGCGCATGTAAGACCGAGCGAGACAATATGGTGGAGTGGTGCTGGGGGAAAAAAACATCTATGGAAATTTATTCCTGTGGAGGGACTACATTTATATACTTTTTGCACAACATATGCAAGTTTAATCCTACGTGCATGTTATTTGTTGTCTCCAGACCCACTTTTAGACTGAAAGAAATGTGTGATATCCAGCAGGAAAGCAGCACCCACCTGCTATCTCTCTCCGCAGCTCCACCCTCAATGACAGTCTTAACAAAGATGCCCAGTTTCTCCAGGCCTGCATCAGCACCAACACCCATCCCGATGATACTGATCCCCAGGCCGTCTTCATCTGGAAACACAAAACCCCACAAATTTCAAGTGTCATTCTCTGCATTTTCATAAGTGTCCAAAGATCCAGCCAATCAAACCCAAAATGACTTCTGTTAACAATGTCAACCATATTGTGGAATATGACAGAATATGTGAATATGTTCAGTATTAACTGAAAGAATAAGGAGACGTCAACCTCCAAGACATGAAACAATTTTTACAAGAATGTGAAAAATGGAGGAGAAATGCCCTTCATTCATCCCTGTCCTGTGTTAATAATTCAAATGCTGTTAGTGTTACATAACAGAGAGTAGATTGTGGTGTCCCACAACGTAAAGTCAGTGTATTTTAGATCCTGGGTGTAAATGAATTTTAGTCCAGAACAAGACAAGTGGAAAACATGCAGTGTCACGTCTAGGGAATTAGGATGAATTAAGCAACCCTTGCTTTTTGGGATAATCTAAGTCAAATTGCAATTTGTGAATTATCTCTTTGTAACATCTAACAACAATAATAATAATAACAAAATACTGCTAATGGTCGAGGGAGAGATTTAAACTTTAAGGCATGATCTATGGGAAGGGGATGAAGGAAACGTGAAGGAAAAAAATTAGGAAAGTACAGAAGAAAGCAAAAAACAAAGACATCCTGTGTGGGTGGTTCTGTCTGTTGGGTATGATAAGTAGCTGACAGGATCCCATCTTCATTAGGATTTTCTTAGATTTTTCCCCACCTTTCTCTAGCTCCACAGGGAAGAGCTCCAGTTTCTCCACCCTCTTCTCCAGCTCATACTCAGCAGAGGAGGCCACGGGATCCACCTCCTCATTACGTCGGTCATAGTCTTCATTGGAGTAGGTGTTAAACACCTGAAAAAAAACAACACACAGAATTATATAAGCTAGTTGCATTTAAAAAAAATGTATTCAGGCTTTATAAAGGGCACATCATACTGTACTAATAGGCTCACACAGGAACAGGTTTTGCCTTTGCACATACAACACTAACAATGCCACACCTGGGAATGTTACATACATTTATACTACTCTGCTTGACAACAGTGGTTGCTCTTTAGGCGAGGGAGTAAATAAGAGCTTTGTGTTCCCAATTATTGGGAACACAGCACTACTTTTAGCTAACAGCACTTGGATAAACAAGGTCTTTATATGAAAGAAACAACTGCAACCACAAATAAACTGTAATGCAAGGAAACATAATTGCTTTGAGGACGGGGATGCCTCTCTCTTTCTCTGAGCTGTGTGGTCCTCAGAGGAGCCTCTCCTCCCTTGCAACAGTCAGCTGTCACTTCAAATCTCAACCAAGCGCTCTCACGGCTCCCTGCAACGAGGAGGAAGGAAAGGAGAGGAGAGAGAGCTGTGCACGCTCTTGTCACGACTTTAGTGTGGTGTTCTGCCGAATGCTGTCTGCTGGTGTCGAAGAAAGAGGTGTAAGAATATGCAAAGTGTTCAAGCGCGTAGATTAACATGCATGTAAGTGCAGAGGGAAGCTTGCATGAAGGCATAAGCTTCACTCCGGCAAAACAGGCACCTGCAAACCCCGACTCCAGGCGCTATTAATAGAATCTCAGATTTATCTTGAAGTGAACCCATTAGCTGTTTTCTGTCACTCTTTATATTAATTGTGGCCAAAGTTTCAAATACTGAGGTCAGTCTGTGATCAGTTTCACATCAAAGAGAGTGGATATCTCTGCCCACCAGCTAACAAAGCTTCTGTTTGTGAGGGGCAGCCAATCAGAAGAAAGACAGCTTAAAGAGAGGAAGATGAGCTAAATTGGTTGTTTTGGACAGAAGTAGAGATGGACCGATCTGATATTATGTATCGGTATCGGGTCCGATACTGACCTAAATTACTGGATCGGATATCGGAGAAAAATAAAAAATGTAATCCGATCCATTAAATATCACGAAAGCATCTCACAAAACTTGCAACACTCCGTAACTCACCTCAGAACGTTAGCACGTCGGAGCAGTATGCATCACGTGATAGAGCGGCTGTGGCATGCCGGACCTGTCGTGGTCTGGATAGCATGTGGAGCTTCACTAGCAACCCGGCATTTCATCTCCGACAAAGTTATCCCGAGAGAAGTAAAGCAAGTGTGTAAGTCCATCTCTGAATGTTTGTAAAGCATGCCTGCGTTAAGCTTAACAAGCGATATAAGGAGCGACTGCCTCTCCTGCTGCTACTTCAATCATGAAACTGCTTAATGATCAGCTGATCGGCTTTTCTGTCGCGAGTCCGTGTCTCTTGTTTGTTTTTGGCCCACTTTGCACCAGAAAGAGGAAACCAGCGGCTGAACAACAGCAGCACGTTTAAGCTTGATCAGCTGTTGTTAGAATTTATTTAATATTACTTTCTACTCCAGGATCTTTTTCTACGTAGCTGACGCTGGTAACTGTGCAGGGGCGGATCTAGCAAAGTTTAGCCAGGGGGGCCGATAGGGCATTAACAGGGAAAAGGGGGCACAAAGACATACTTTTCTTTCTTATTCTCATTTAAAATGTCTAGCTTTTAATAAATAATTATCTGACACCCAAAGTTTTAATTTGATGTAAAATGAATAGAAGTCAATTACTGTATATAGTAACTATTAAGTCTAACATACCCTAGTAAGCTATAGTACTTTTTCCTTTGGGAAGGCACCATCTGTGAATTCTGCAATTTTGATGAAGAAAGATGTTGAATCTATTTAATATTTCTTGAAAAATAATTTATTTCTGTGCATTTTTTTCCACACTGCATCAAATTAAGGTTGATTACGTCGATTAAGCATCATGAGGTGGAGGGTGAGGGGTGGTTCCCTATTTTTTATTTATTTATTTTTGTTGTTGCTGGGAGTTGGAACCCTATTAGTTAGGTTGCTTAATATTTACGCTAAGTACTCTTTAAAATACCAGAATAGGGAGGATGGTGTAGGTTTAAGTTTATTAGATTGATCAGTATTGCTGAACTATGAAATATTTTTTTTTGCATACAGGTATAACAGAATAGCTTTAGTGTAGTTGTTGTTTTAAACTTGAGTATGAACTTATACAAAATGCAGCAAGATATTTAAAAAACAGTTTTGTTGATTAAAAAACACTATATCGGATTCATATCGGTATCGGCAGATATCCAAATTTATGATATCGGTATCGGTATCGGACATAAAAAAGTGGTATCGTGCCATCTCTAGACAGAAGATAAACTGGAGGTTTTTGAATCTTGATCTTTGGTGAAATTCAAGAACAAAATGACATTAAAAATTAATGTAACAGGATCCATTAATTAGACTTAAATCATTGGAGCTATTCACAAAACCGCATCAATAAGGCATCATATAGATGTGTTACTCACTCTGTTAAAGAGATAGTGTGCTGCACGCACAGACAGGGCATAATGAGATGGCATGATGCTGCCAGGATTTGCTCTGTGAGATCTTGCATGAGATCTGCATGACCTCCCTGTAATCAATCATTCAGTGTTATCAACAGCCCTGCATTATTAACACTTGCTTGCACCCAGAAGCACACGCACACATGAGTATATGCACTGTATAGACTGTGCAGAGAATGACAACATATCAAATCAGACACACGCAAACACTCAGCAATCAGTAGCAGACGCCATCACACTCACAGGCCCGTTAAACACACCCACGTATGCACACTGCTGACAAATGCTAACACCAGCACTTGCTCTGTCCAGGATGTCCTGAACGCGATGCCGCCATTGGCAGCCAGTACATTATCTAATGGCCTCTCTCAGTCACTGTGTGCTATCTACAAACACATTAGCATGTGGCCAGTCACTTGACAGAGAGAAAGAGAAAAGATGAGGTCATGAGGGAAGATGAGGACTGATGAGGGTGGATCTGTGAGGGAAGGTAAGCGTAGAAGAATGGGCGGAGGCTCAGTGATGGAGAAAGATAAGGGCAAGCGAGGGACTTCTACGCATCTGGGAGGCAGATGAACTGAATAGTAAGCGGCTGGAATAGAGAATAATGGTGACTGAGGGAAGGAGTGATGAGATAAATGAAACAGCACGCACAGGGGAAATAAGAATAGGTAGGCAGGAAGAGAGTGAACCAGAAACAGACTGAAACATTTAACAGAAAGCATTTGCCTACAAAACAAAGACACCCGATGGTTATCTGGCTCTAAACAGAAACCCCGGTATGCATCTCCATCCTGTCCAAACACCACCTGGCTTCCAGGCTCAGAAATTCTTTAAGAACAGATAAAATATGTAGAAGGGTTATCTGAAATATAAAGGTCAAGATTCTCTCTCGCAGCTACTTCTCTTCTCAGATAGGATGTATAATATCTTCTTGTTCTCCTACAATAATTGGATTTTGTTCTGGGGAAAAAATACTTTTGGATCTGAAATACCAGTAGAGCGATAAGAGGCTCAAAGGCGCACAAAGAATGATTTGGTACACCGTCGTGTGAGAGTGTGCTTAACCTTGGCAGGGTGGCAGAACTGCTGCCTGCTGCTTTTATTACTTTAGGGAGGTGTAAAGTGGCAAGAGAGTAAGACCAGACATGCACCTGGCAACTACTAGCCTGACAGCTGTGGGAAAAACTGTTGGGACCATAGTTTGACGGATATCAATATGTTTACCCATATTAGTCGTTCGGGACTGCTGTGGCTGAATCGATCTCAGCTCCTCCTCTCCATATGTCCAAGGATCCTTGGGTAAGATACTGAACCCTGGGTTGCCCAGTTGTCAGGCAGAGGTGCTTAGGTATAGATAAAAGCATTGCATGAAAGTCTGTGTGACTGAGCGTATGAGACATTGAGCAGAACGCGCTGTGTAAGAAGCAGTCCATTTACCATTAGTCTGACAAAACTTTGACCTCATCATACTGTAATGACAAACCCCTACATTTTTACTTTAGTTATAGTAGCTTCACACAAGGAGAGTCACTAAAAAAGGGAGACTGAAGCATAAGGGACCGTTTCCCCATGTGGTTCTCCCTTGGAAATGGAGCCAGCTTTTGAAGGTTTTAACACAACACGGCCATTTTCATGTAAATATATTCATCTATGCTGCCTGCAGTTTCTGTCAAGCTTAACACCGTGCTCGGGTCAAAAACAAAAAAAACCACGACAGAAGTTTACATTCTGGAACAGCTATAAATCTCCTTGACTCTGTGTCATGCTGCTTGCTGATGGTGATGCGAATAGTCTGTATGAAGATAGTCCACAGAGCCAGAAAACATATCACCTTTCACAATTCTCCCAGTGTCAGTGCTTATCCTCCCACAAACTCATTCATCAACATAAAATACAGGCAGATATAATCCCTTCTCTAAGATCTGGACTACAAACCGCAAAGTACAATCTATCATTCTTAACTGTATCAAATGGCGTCTCTTATCCCCTCTTTTCTTAGACTTAACCTTCATCTGCACAACGCACTGATCAACGCCCTGTGAAATCAAACACACGCGCGTTTCTGTATTTTGCCGGTTAACAAACCTCCAGCAACAGAACAACTGGCGGTTATGTGCAGACTCTGCAGCGGTTCTGCTTGGGCAGGCACTCTTGTTATCTTTTCTCCTGTCCTCGCATCAGGATAAGGGAGTATACTTTGACTCTGAAATACGGTTTTACAGTCATCTGTGGATGCTGCTGCAGATGCCGGGACACTGCAGATGCTTGGAAAATGTAAAGCGATAAAGCTGAGGCCTCTTACTTAGTAGAAGAGCCTCAATCTGTCCTTGTATTTGAGCGCTTATGCAGATTCAAATGCAAGTACATGAATACAGATTCCTAACAATATGAATAGTATTCATGTAGGCTTTAGATTAAAAGGCCATTGCACACACACAGAGATGTGTAGATGCAAGCATACACACATGGCAGGGAGTCATCCACTAATGAAAAGGGCGGGAGTTCATATATACTCAATCAACATCCAAGACATTGGTTTTTGCTGCTAAATGATACCTGTCAGCCACCTCAGCTGGTCTGTAAGGATAGCTGTTGGGTTGGCCTAATAGCTCCTATGATGACCGCAGATCAGCCAAGGGATAATACTGAGACTGGAATCTTTAAGATGCTGAGTCTGGAGCCACAGTAAATAAAAAAGAAAGACTATATCCACCGAGAAAGAGAGAGAAACCGAATGACTCATATGATTCATGGTTTAGAGCAGCAGCAGACACTGAGGCTATTGAACAGTGAACAGGCAATAATAGAGAAATAAAGAAAAGAAGATGGAAAAAAAAAAGCTGAGGAGTGGGTGATGCTAGGGGTAATTTGCTCCAGGGCTGTTTGAGTCCTTGCCTAAGATGGCACGGCATGGCGCCCAGTCACGGCGAAAAGCCTCTGATGGTATTAAACTGGGCCTTTGGTGAATTGGTGCCAATGCTGCCACCCGCCCTGCGTCTTCCAGACAGTGGATGTTGCCCAGGGCAAGACGAGGCTGGAAAACCCAGGAGAAATGTTCCAACTGGTGTGGCATGAACCCAACAAACTCTGCGGTGGATAAACTACAGCCTGGCTCTCTCTCTCTTTCTTTCTCTCTTTCTCACACACACACACACACACAAAAACTCATAGTCTTCTCTGCTGCGACACCTCAGCGTATTTGCATTCCATTACTTCTACCTGTGGCCACCCACACAGACACATTCGCACGACGCCAGGCTGGAGAACTGACAGGTGCTGAAGAAAGTGTCTGGATACTGAGGGGACAAGACAGTCGCTGATGGTGGAAATAAATGAATGTCAGACTCAGACTGACAGCAATAAAGAGGTGGGGATGGGAAGAACAGGGAGCGAGAAAAGAGAGGAGGAAACATAAACATTCAGTATACAACTCTATATAAAGAGAGGTGAGAACATACAGGGATTTACAGTCAATTCAAGGCCAGCCTCTCTATCTTCTTGACATATATCCTCCCTCATCTGGGGAAGTGACACTGACAGGGAATGCCACAATCACATAAGTCAGCGTTTCTTTTTTTAACTTTAGACACCGCTTCTGCATACAAAACAGACACACACACACTGTTCATACAGGAGGGCAAAACTTTTGATTTGTGTTGTCGTTTTAAAAAGCTGATTTTTCATCTGCTGTATCTACAGCGGGCTTGCTTTTCCTTTCTATCGGCTACTGCACAATACTACAGGGGGCCGCTACTCCCACCAACACCTGAGTCAAGGGCCAAATACAGGACAGGAGACAAACCTAAAGGGAAACTAGACAGAAGAACTAGCTTAAAACAAGTGCATATTATCATATACAACGAGAGGGAGGAAGAGATTAGAAGTAACACAACATGTTGCTTGTTAAAGCACATGCCCACTTGCTATGCTATGTAATTCATTAGGCTGCGATAATGGCTGTGCAGAGAGTGGGACTGCATTTCTACGAATCATAATAACTAGTCTGTGTGATCTGGACTGCTGTGAATGAAGCACAGAACCCTAAAATTATCTTTGTTTGTATCAGCAGATCTCAATCTTGTTTCTGACTCATAAACAAGCACATGGTGATGGTGCGGCAGTCAGAACCTTCCTAAACACGAGCTTAGCAAACGCTGAGAACATTGTGTCACTGAGATGCTGTGTTCTCTGCAGCTTTTTTTTTTCAGCAATAAAAACTGACAGTGCACTGGTAATATCATTAACACGTGGCCAGATTGGGTAGGTGGGGGGTTGGTTGATAGTTCATGACACAGTCTGCCGTGTGGCAAATGACCAGCCTCAAAAACCGCAAGGCACGTCTCGCCTTTCCCGGATCATTAAAAATGCATCCCCCAGGGAGGATCGGGTGGCACCGAAACAAGCAAACAAAAACACAACTGCATTAATAATGGAGTGACTAAGCTACAGGCACGCACAAAATACACGCATGCCCAACATCCGAGTCAAGAGTAGTTGTTCCTGTCAGAGGTAAGAGAGGAAGGGAGTCATGATTGTTTTTCTATGGACAGCATAACTGCTAAAGAAAAACAGTACTTCACTGGACAGCTTGGTTTGAATAAAACACTGCTTGATACATACTTTCATATAGGTTTTGATACTTTGTAACATGTAACATTTTTGTAACTCTGGTTTAGTTACAGCTTTACCCAGCTATGTAGAAATGCAACAGAGTTTAGGGCATAAGAAGAAATCTGAGGCATGCTACAGCTGACATGTGCACAGAAACAAGAGACCTACCAGAAAACCTTTTAGTACCAGTCATCAGCTGGATTATCAGTTATATTTTTGTACTTTGACTCATTCCTGTTTTGGAAATAAATGAACTTAAAGTACTGCGCAAAACACTTGAGACACCCTCCATTTTTTATATTTTGCTTCCAAGGAGCCAGAATTTTATTTTATTTTCTTCATGTATTAAGTGAGGTTGAGCAATTATTTTCCAGGCTTTTTTGAAGGTCTTTCAAACTTTGTTTTTAGACATTGGCTGCTTTTTAACTCATTTTCTGTTCAGTCCTAGTACCTGAGCATGTTTTTTGTTGGTTAAGTCAGCAGTCCCCAACCCTGGGCCTCGGACCGGTACCGGTCTGTGAGTCGTTTGGTACCGGGCCGCGAGAGTTGAGGCTCAGGTGTGAAATGTATGGTTTTCAGGGTTTTTATTGGTTTTCAGCGTTATTTTGTTATCGTTTTTATTGTTAACTCGGTTTTCCTGGGTCTTTTCACTTGTGTTATGAATAAATCTTCTTTTTTTCGGTACCGGTACTAGTTTTATTTTGTTGTATTTATCCGCGACACCTTAAAGGCCGGTCCGTGAAAATATTGTCGGGCATAAACCGGTCCGTGGCGCAAAAACGGTTGGGGAGCGCTGGGTTAAATCACTTAATTTGGATCTATGAATCACTCAAGCTTTCAAAAAGGTCTGCAACCTAAAGGATGAACCAGTTCTGTGTCTACACATAACAGACAGCTTAGCAAAGAATCAAATTCAATTGGTATCTTTGGGCACTTTATTAGCATCCTGTCACAAAATAATTTGTTCAAATTTCTTTAGTTGATTCTATGAAAAATGTCAAAGATAAAACAGTTTGACAGGTGCAAAATGGTATTTTTGCAAAATGATTACAAAGAGCTGTTAGGTGTAAACTTTGTATATCTCAGCATGATGTGCAACGTGTCCTTAAAAAACTGGGGAAACTGGAGATGTGGCACGCAGAAGAAGAAGTGTCAGGCCTAAAAAAGCAGATGACGGTTTCTGAAAGTCATGTCCTTAAGAACGAGGGAAAAATCCAGTAAAGACCTGACGCTGGACCCGAGAGAAGCTTCTGGCTCTTCAGCTGATCCATCTACTGTTCACTGAAGCTTCACTGAAACACACTGCCAGCGCAGTAAAAGCATACCTGCACAGTGGAACACTATCAGTCACAAATTAGCATCCCTGGAGCCCTGACTGCAACATTATTGCAGCAGTGTGGGATCATCTTGACAGAGAATGTAAGAAAATCAGCCAGCATCCACAGAAGAGCTTTGAATGTCAATTCTTGAAGACTACTGAAAGAAGCTTTCTGAGTTCAGGCTATGGTGAAGAATAAAAGTAGTCAGGCCAAATACTGACTTTCAAGCTTTGTTCAAGCTACTGTCTTTCCATGTATGTCTTTCAAAGTCGCTGCACATATTTCCCATTTTCCTAGAAAAATATAAAGAAATGAGGGGTACCACTAAATTCCACAGTATCCTAAAAATTGAATTTTGGTTAAAAAGACATCCACTAAAGCACAACACTATACTGAGGAAGATTAAGCTGTAGCAGTGCTGCTGCAGACTTAAATTGTATTTACAAATTCCTAAATCCATGTCAGTGCTGGATCCAAAATTCAAGCAATGCTGTTACACATACAGTATATCATCACTCAGAAAGACAGATTGCACTAAAGTAGAGTAATCCTTTCTATCAGAAAACATGGTCAGAAAGCAAAGCTCCTGGCAACAGGCCATCTAATTTGAAATGGTCTTACAAGACTGCATTAGTTGATGCTCTAGATAAGGATGTTTTTGGGGTTACGCATGTTTTCTGTTGATCTGTCTGAATAACAACATTGTTGGACAAACTGTCAAATACACGAGGGAGGACTAGGGCAGAAATTACATCGTGACAAAAAGTCTGGAGCCTCCACTGTCATGTACTGTATTAAGGGCAGATAAATGAGCTCCAAAATTCTCAGGAGAAATAACCCTCTCTTAATTCCTTGCATGCCTGACGAATGGCACCGAGACAGCGTAAGTTGTGTATTTTCTCAGTTTTTCAGCATCAGCAACTTTGTCTTTATGTTCTTTCATGCTTCAGTAAAGTACAAGATGAGTGTGTGAATTGGTTTTGCCTGCAAAACGCACACGGCAATAGTACGCAGAGAAAACGTGTGTAGGTGGTTTTTGCAACCAAATGTTTGCAGAAGGATCTAATCTGCAAGTACGAACATATCAGTTGGAGGCAAATGAGCCAGAGAACGCCAATTATTTCATGTATATACCTTATCCTTTTGAAAACATAAAATAAAAGCTCCATATTTATAGTGCTCATCAAGAAACACACAGATGTTTATACTGAACATAACCATCCTTTTTATGCTGTAGACTATACATCTTTCAAACTAGGGTAAAAGGCACCCAGAAAAATGCATCTACAAACACTTTTGCAACACATAAAAGGAGCGACACACATCCATCGTAAAGATTAAAGCTCTGAGTCAGAGTTGTGCTATCATTCCACTCAAGGTACAGAAGCAATGGACAAAATGTAGATCCAGTAACAGACAGCATGCAGAATGGAGTGGGTGATTACACAGACACTTCAGTGGCCATTTAACTAGTGCTCTACTCACCACATCTGTTTAGTTATATTAGGATACTGCAGTGTTGCAAGTAATGAAAATGCAATCCCTCTAAAGGCAGAAAAAAGTCATCAAAAGGTGATATAAACGCCCTTCGTTCAGACGAGTGGTAAACAAGAGGAAACTGACAAAGCGGACAGCACACAGAGGTCGAAGACTTCTGTTAAACTCCTGGGGTGCAGTTCAACAAAACAGGGAAAGAAAATGCACTCATGAAAAGGAAAAATCAACATGTAACAGATGTTTGAGCTTTTAGGGTCTACATGTAGTCAAGGCTTGAACATTTCAAGCCTGAGAGGACTAAGAAGGTGAAGTGAACACTGGTTGAGATCAGTCACCCCCAGGCAGTCATCAAAAATTAAAAGAACCTTAGTTACATTCCTATGTCTCCATTATATCCTCAACATGACACCAGCTGCAAAGAACACACAGCAGTGGATTAGTGCATTAGAAAACTGGATCTACTTTAATACAGAAGTCTGTCTGCAGACTGGACAACCCAACCACAGGTTCGAACGTCAAGGATAAAACCACCTACACTTCAATGAACATAAGACCTGATTTTCTTCTGTGTTCGCCTTGGATAGCTCAAAGCAGCCATTTCTCACTGGGGCAGTGAGGATGTAACAGCTAGACTTTGCAGCCATGGAGGCAACTCCGTGAGGCGGTACTTACTGTAGACACAGCAAACTTCATGCTAACGGCATGATGTTTGCCTTGTTTTCTGTTGTAGCACTCAAAATTGTAGCATGATAAGTTATTCATTATGAAAAATACAAAAGAAATCTGAGGATGAATACCACTCGTCTGAGAATACTTGTTAATACACCAACTGAACACACTTAGACTTTTTCGGGGATATCACTAAAGTCATTATCCGAAGCCAGACATGAATATCTGGTGTAAATTTCATGGCAATTCACAAATCCTTTTTCCGGACTTAAGCGGAACTGGAAAACAGACCCTGCTTTCCCGGCTTCACAGAGATTGATACAATATACTTTTTTGCAGCTGCTCTTAACTCACTCTGCATATTCACAAAGACTGAAAATTGATTGCGTGTCATCTATTCTCTGTAGCTACTACGAAGATTTTTTTTTTAAAAAATTAAAGATTTTATAAGCAGGTCCATTGAAATGACTTGATGGGCATGTCTAAGCAGTATTACACAAATAGAGGGAACATTATGTATTAGATTATTAGACGGCTTTAAGACCCTCTTCTCCCACAGGGGTCAAGCTGGACTCGTGTGGGGCTGGGGGCTGAGAAAACAGCTTTGTCTCTTTCAGTTTACAGAGAGATGAACAAAAGACAGAACGCTGTTTGTTTCTCGTGTACTGAGAGGAGGTGGGGCGTACGATGGAAAAGTGGGAGGGGCGCATGTTTAATTGTGTGTGTGCGTCTTTGTGGGGTAGGGGGCAGCTTCTCTCTTGAATATTCCATATGATGAATGAGCGTCAGTCCTTTTCACGGGAAACAGAAGCCTTGAAGTTAAAGCCAACAACAGTGCATAATCTACGCCTCTTCAACCTGAATACGAGAACAAGCTGTTTAATGCATTTACTCTATTTACTCGTTACTTACTGGTTAGTGAAAGTGCAAGTTGAAAAAAGCAATGCCATTTTTTTCTTCTCACACACACACACACACACACACACACACACACACATATACATAATAATTAAATATAAACCTATTATCATATTATTTTAATTTAAATTAATTTCCATCATGGAAATGCTTGCATGTGTGATGAAACCTGAGAGGAAAGAAGAGAAAAGAGCAAAAGGACCAACTTTTCAGAGACAGCACACGGTAATTAGTGAGCTAAACGTGATTCATTATAACGTGGTTATAAACCTGTGGATTGTTTGCATTAGCTTGAGTTAGATTTACATACAAGAACTTAAATCTCTCAATCATGACTGTGAATTTTTAAGAAAGCTTAAAATATGAATATATATATATTTGTATGACAAATTGAATTAAGAAGATCAAACTGGTAACAAAAGCCACATTGCTAATTGATTCTAAATACTTGAGGATAAAGAAGGAAAAATATTTTCCATAATCTCCCAAATCCAGCTCCCCAATCCACAAGCAACACTGGCTGCATTGTGCCCAACTCAATACTGAAAACAGCAAAATTCTCCACTGCAGATGAAACAAATACCATAGTACAGATAATTGTATTTACTGGAGAAGAAGTCACTGTCTACAGAAACAATAACCATTTTCCATTAGCAAAAACGAGATTTTCTATAATTCTATCCACTGTGAAAGCAGAGTGGGATCAATGGTAAAAATGCATGTAATCTTTAGCTATGTCTACTGTAACCTTGCATAACACATCAAGGTTAACCAAAACCACACATACACAAATACAGACACTACGGGTCCACTGTGTGCTGAATATACAGAGCATTTCACAGATATGTGAAGACTCCATAGTTTCACAAACAACTCCCCGAGCAAAGAGGCTCCGAAAGATAAAAAAACAAAAAACAAACACAGTATCTTGTGTGAAAATTGTGTGGGTGCAGAACCAGCATGACTAACACATGCATAGATGTTGTGCTCATGAACATCAAATGCTTTGACCCTAGCATCACAAAATGGCCACAACCTTCAACACCTATAGCATCCAATAATGTGATATTTTACCTAACTCAGTATACACTAAAGGAAGAAAATGCCAAATGAAAAAAGTCAACTAGGGTCATGTCATTTGTCATGTTTGCATAACCTCATGAACCTCATGTGTTCAAACAACAAAGCTAACCACAAAGAGTAGTTCAGTGGTAACTATAAATACAAGGCCATAAAAAGAAAGCTCTGAATACTCTAAACTATTAGCTCTCTGTTGTTTTAACCTACTTTTGATAAGCACTGCACAAATGCTTTTATGCCGGATTGCGTTCAAATGTGTTTACACAATTTCGGCTTTCACAACACTTTTGTGCAGCATTCGGCTTACTGTAATAGGAGCACTGCTGAAGCGAATCTTCCTCTTCGGAGGGATGTCCTCTTTGTTTTCTTCCGCCAGACCAGGAATCTCTGTCAGATCGGACCCCGGGTCGTAGACGATGTCCTCGTCATCGTCACCGTAGAGGTCATCCTCGGGATCCGTGCAACTTTCCCCCCAACCCTGGTAACAGGCGTCCCCATCTGCGTTAAAAATCACCCGCTCATTCCCAGTGTATTCCTCATCAGGCTCGTCCAGCTGGTCCTTGGAAGATTTTTCTTCCTTTGAAGCATCTCTGTCCTCTTGGCTTTCCCTGGTGGTCGGCAGCAACTCGTGAGTGGTATCCTCTAAAGCTTTGTTTGTAATTACAGCACCATGTGTAGGTTTCGAGGATTTGGAGGTTCCTAGATCCTCAGTTTGTTTTGTTGTGTCCTGCGGTTTCTCCTCTTCTTCACAAGAACCATTAATCTGGTTTCCATTGGTGGAAGCACCAGAAAAACGCTGTCCTTCTCCCACTGTAGCCTCTCCAGCTTTGTCTTGGGTTTCTTCCTTTTGTGGAGCATCTTGTTTGCGCTCTGAAATCTCTACTCCAGGACTCGGGCTCAGGAGGTCCTCCGAAGACGAGGATGTGGGTAACTTGCCCCCTATCCTGTTCCGGTAGGTTCCACGAACTGGAGATTGTCGAAGAGAATCATCCTCACTGACGTCTCCGCCATGGCGCTGGAATCCGTCAGGTGAGTAGAGGGCTCGTCTGCTGACTCCTCTATATGAAACCCCCTGGTTGTGGTGGTCAGCGTTTTCAAAAACAGCACTGAGTTGGCTGACAGTTGGGGAGGATGCCTCTGTCCTGGAGCACAGAGAATCCAAGGAGTCTGTACTGCCTCGGTTGGACCTCGCCCCTCGCCAGTCATCGAGGTGCTCATGGGAACCCCTTTTATCACGGCCGTAGGGAAAGACTGGTGATTGGGACTGGTCGCGTGACTGTTGTTCAAATAGCTTTCTGGTTTCGGAAAACTTTGCCCCGGCACCTCCAATCCTTTCTGCTGATGAGGAATGCTGAAGTTTTATCACTGATCCATCAGCCTTATTGACGAAGTTTGTGGGCTTCACCAGCTTTTGTGGTGAGGATTCATCACGACCCCTAGTCTTAGCAGCTGCATTCTCTGACCCCATTTGCATGAACATGTCCTTAATGCGACTGACGTGTGTGCCATACTGGCGTCCCCTCGGTTGTTTCACCCGCTCGAGGTCTTTGGGCTTTGAGTCTCCATCGAGCCGAGGCTGGTCAAAGGCCTTCTTGAGTGCCTGAAACTCAGCCCGGTAGGCGTTACGGTGGGGGGAGGCACTCCGGAGGCTGGTCCTCTCCCCCGAGGCCTCCGTTTTCAGCATGATGATGCCTTTGGATTCAGAGGAGATGTCAGCATTGCCTTGGCCGCATTAGAGCACCGAAGTGAGGTATCTTGTTCTACTAGTAGTGCCACTCGGTCTGATCCAGCTGTTGTTATAGTTCCGTTAGGCCCATTCATACCTGTAAAGATGAAAGGAGATGTTATAAAGATAGAAAAATGGTTTTGTTGAGTGAAGACAGATAACTGTTTAAACAGGCTCACAATACCATATGGAGTCAAAGTGCCTCCTTTTGTCAGTGGAGCTTCATGATCAGAATGATGGTTAAAAAGCATGAAAAAAGTCATTTTTACCATCAGCACCACTCTTCAGACACATGAGGGCAAAACGAATTACAGATACTTATGCGTGCAGTAAAAGCTCTCAGTACAAGAGAACTACTGCAGTGATAAAAGCCAATCGGACTCTAAAGGGCCTCCAAAGATGCTGTGTTTAGCATCACGGAAGAGCTGCGCTGCTAACCCTCTTAGATAATAAATCCTTTGATTTGTGCTTCTTTTTGTTTAAAATGGTGCTATGCTCTAGGAAACATGGTTGTTTCCTTCTTCTTTTCTTGCTCTCTTTCCGTTATCTCCCCCACCCTCTGTTTTCCATATGAAGCTGTGACCCTTGTACACTAAGACATCCTTCAACTCTCTAAACCATAACTGACATTATGGTTGTGGCTTCTAAATGTCAGCTCCCAAGCTGAAAAAAAATGTTGCTGGATGCACTCAACCATGTGTGTTGATACCATCCAATAGAAAAAAAAAGAAACATTTAATGAAAGGCCCACATTTGCAATAATACAGGGTTAGAGCAGGGTAGTCGGCTGGTAGGAGTTAAATATACACCTACATCCGTTAATGTTTAATCCTTTTTGGAAATGCACGCCACAGAGAGTGAAATGAAACATGACACAGTAAAGCTGGGATAAAAATACATTATTAAATAAAAAAATAAGGTCCATCTGGGACACAGAATCCATTAACCTAAGTTGTGCTGTAACCCGCAGCCTGGATGCTATAGATGCATCAGCAACAGCAGCGGTGCCTGAAAACTAAACGTCCTGGCTCAGTATTTAATATTCACTATGCTGGACTCTTGCAGCTCAGTGTTAACACCTATGTGAAATGCTTGCGTTAAAAATATTAACAACAACAATAATTAATCTGAACTTGGGGATCATCTTGTGCTTTGCACCCTCTGAGGATTTTACGCAGGAAGATAATGAGGACGATAACGTGAGAGGTGAAATATAAATTGAGGCTTGTGAACATTGGGATCGGTGTCAGTGGGATCAGACAAACAGGCGCACATCAGCCACACCGCACAGTACATGACAGCTCAGGTTCCCCCCCCCTTCTGACACCGTTTCACGCGTATTTATTTACATTCTTCCAACTGCAAATTTCCGCGACATCAACCTCTAACCTTTCTCAATAATTGCAAAATAAACACAAGTTAACCTCAGATAACATCGAGGTTGCTTCACTGTTACAAAAACAAAAGAGTCAGACTTACATTCATGGCTCCGGCTTCGCTGCACGCGCCGCACACATAAACTGTAATCCAGAGGGGAAACTTGCGAGAAATGCGGATGGTCTGCTTGCAAAAGCTATCGAAAATAACATTTCTATTCCGAGCCCGTAAAAAGCCAGCCCGGAGCGGAATCGCCACTAGAAACGTTTGGACATAACTAGAGCCGCTATAACGCCATTGCATTGCAGGCAGTGGGTGATGCTGCCAGTCGCACAATGGGGGTGTCGGTGCAATTTGGGAAGCTCATCTCACTGAGAGCTGCACTGTGGCAGCATTTGCAGGACGGCAGAGTCCGATGTCCGTCTGCAGTGTGGCAAACTGAACTCGCTTAGCTGCAGCGATAGCCGGCGATTTGCGAATGTAAAGCCTCATGTGACAGGTGTTAAAACCTGAAGCGCAGCAATGGTTTGGTCCGATAATCTGCTGCGCGGAGGGGGTTTCAGCGAGCTGCAGTCTGGCATAAATACCAACACACAGCAACTGTAACTTCGCTGGTTCATCAGTGGGATTTGGGTGGGGTAGAGAGGGTCAAGGACCACTCTGACTGTGTGATGCGCGTTCAAATAAGGGTTTCCAAAATGTGGTTCGAGGACCAGAAAGTGGCCTTGAGGAGTTTACCTGGTTTAAGTTTAGAGAAACAAACAAACAAACAAAAACAAGTAAAGTTGGATTTCACTCAAAGTTCAGTCTGATGGCAGAATTTGAAGAAACCCTTAAACTGTTTTGTCCATCGCTTGTATTACTATAAATACACATGCAGCTTTTAAGTCTGACTGGAGAAATGTATAAGGGGGCAGTTTAATCAAACAGCTCTGAGCGCCATCTCACACATCCACCATGAGGAACTACATTAAAATTGCAATGATCTCTTTAGTTAGTCATCTCTCTCCTCAATTAATTCCTGAGCATTCATTTTTTAAAGCCCCATTAAAGAAGATCAGAGTAAAAAAAAAAAGAAAAACTATCTGCCTGGGTTGCATTCAGTCAACAGACCCCACCAAAAGCACAGGACTTAATTCATGTGATGAAGCGCTAGAGAAAAGGAAGCTTTGTAAACATCCAAATGTGTGATTATTTTTACAAACAGCACCAAGTTACATAATTGCTGTTGTTATGTTATAATAGACGGCATTGTTTCTTCTAACTTTATGAAAGCACAAGCTGTGTGCGAATTTGGATGAGGCCTTCTGAGGAAAAACATTTGCTTGTTCAGTCAACATTTAACCAAACCATACTCGGTTAATACAAATGTGAGTCGCAGATTAGAACATGAACTGTTATAAGTTGATTTGGGACACTTCACACTTCAGATGAATTTTCAATAGGCCTACATCAGTTTTGAATTTAGAAAGTGCATTAAAAACAAGTCTTATGCTTTGGCATTACTGCAAGAAACACAGTCTATGCAGTGCATACATTTACTAAACACCCACCACTGCTGACGAGAGGATTTTGCATCCCCCCCCCCCCCCCCCCCCCCCCCACTGTTCAAAACAAGCCAATTGAGGACAATTACAATTTAAACTGATGTTCACTGCTACCAAAAAGAACCGGATTGGACAGAAATCAGTCTAAGTCCGTATCAAATTAGACACACTGGGGCCTTAGCTTCTCTCCAAGTCACAAATTCTGCGCTTTCCTCCATTTCTAAGCATCATCGTACATCCACAGACCTATAGTGGTTGTTGTGATACATTCATACCCAGTCCAAACACTGGCTATGAGAAGATGTTGCTAAGCAACCTAAAAATAATCTTAAGGGGATAAAAGGGGAGGGTGGAAGAAGAAAACAGCCAGGAACTGCAGAACACAGAGGATGGATGGCATCATGTCTATCGCCACTGAGAAAGCCAAGAATCCAGTCACAAATACGAATTTATCAATCAAGAAGCATCCCAGTGACCACTGCTAGTATGTTAGCCAGAATTAGGAGGCTATTCTGCAATATCAAAGTGCCCTCTCAGTGGGAGCTGACATCAAGGGAAGCGGGGGGGGGGGTTGAATTAAGGCTCCTTTAGTAGATGTGATTGGGAGCCAAGGGGGCCAAAACATGACCATCTGTCTGCTTGGACTGTCTCTGCAGGGGGGGAGGCTGGACAGATTGGAGCAGGACTTTCCAAACATGCCTCTGCTGCTTACAGCTGTGCACAGGAGGTCAAGCACTGCTGAGGTGACTTGCATGTTTTTAAGAGGGTGTATCTGTGTTTGCAAGTCCTGATCCAAGAATAAATCAACCCCCCCAAAACACTAAAAACTGTGGCTTTTAGTGGGAGGAATGCTTTATTATGACAAATCCCATCAGTCTGAATACAAGAAGCAGACAGATAAACAGCAAAGCACACACACGCACACAGAGGCAGCCACTCCTTGCAAGCAGCCAGATATAATCTAACCGTTCCGAGAGCATCACACTGAAACATTTGGTAAAGGCGTGGCGCTCCTATATTCCGATTCCCATCATGTTTTACCATGTTTTTCCATCCAGATGTTCAGCCAATGAGCGGTCCTGCTGTGTTTTCCAGTGAAGGCAGGAGGAGGCGGAGGGAGGAATGCTGCAGGATGCTTATTATTATGGCTGTCAAACCCAGTGGCGATTAGACAAAGCGGTCCTGTTTAATGTAAAGATTCGGGGAGATGATTTGCACCATGTCCGCCGCAGCTGTCGCGGTATGGCTTGGTACGGGTACGTATCGACTGAACTCGGGAAATATCCCGACATCTTTGAAAACGGTTCGGCTCTGGTGAAGTATCCGAGCTAGTTAGCTAGCCAGTTAGCTAGCTGCCGTTGAGCATTTTTTTTTCCAAGAGGCTGAGGAGGAGACAAGAGGAAAAAATGGCTACCAATTTGACAGCTAGACCGTTACACGTTATGGGTTTTCACAGTGCACTTAGTGACAAATTGTGTTCTCTACGGTACCTTACATTTCCAGCTGTTAGTAACAACGTTTCTCTTGCTAGCTGTGTTTCTTGTCGGTCGTTATTTCAGCCTTTTCCCCCTCTTAGCGCAGGCCTGGTTTATGTAGAACAGGTGTGTTATGAATGCCTAATTACCTAGCTCCTGATAGTTTAGCAGCTCAGGTTATCCAAAATTTAATGTAGGGAATAGGTTCGTTTATTTCAATACACTGCTCCTAAAAGTCTGCACACTCATAGCTGCCACTTTATTAGGTACTAATAGCCTATACAGTCTCTGCAATGAGTCCCACCTCCATGAAAGATGTAAGGTTCAATCACTGACCTAAGCCTGAGATATTATTGTGGTTACAATCTTAAAAGAAACATATACATTAGATTTCCATATCAGTATAGCCTGGAATCAGCAAATGTTGTTAAAAAGTGCTTTTTGATAACAATTAGTTATCAAAAGAAGTGCTGAGTAATGGATAATGTCATCTCAGTGCCCCAGTTTACTGCTATAACACTGGTCTGCATATATACGTCATTCTTTTTGCTACTGGGAACTTAAGACCAGCTCTTTATTTTGCTTTTTTTTTTTTTTAACCCTGATGATGACAATTTTAATATCCATCCATCCAGCCTGTCCCAGCTGCCACGGGGCATATGTCAGGGTAATGGCACATGGCATGAGCATGTATTGAGACTGCGGTTTGGGAAAGCACTCAGAGGGGACTGGTGGTGGGTCCCGGGCCGGGCAGATTCCCATGTAGTTATGAAAGGCGAAAGCATTGAAAAAGAGAGGGAGGATTTTACCGACAACATCACATGGATTTTGTCAGGATGAGAATGTAATGTAATAGAAAATTCTTAACAACCTGGATGAATGCTTCCCATGCTTGCTTCCTTTTGAACCCATCCTCAAGCACCAGTTGATGGATTTCAGGACAGACAAAAACACCTTCCTTAATTTTGGCTTCACTTTTCTTGAAACCAAATCTTTTCAGTCCAGTTGTCTCTAGTTGTCAAATACTTGCGATATTATAACTAAAACAAGGAAATGAGACATTCCACATGAAAACAGTTTTCAGATTTGGAAAATAGCAAGTAGAATTTGTTAAAGTGCAGGCAAAAGAATCCCAGTAGCAAAACACTTGTTGACCAGTTTGTTTTTTCAGGCTTTGATAAAACGTCAAAATTAAGGGGCCCATTCACAGCACTGTTACTATAGTGTTAACTAACATGAAGAGAGTGGGATATTTTACTCCACAGTCAAAACACACTATAGCTTTATACACAGAGACCTAATACTCATAAATAGAGAAGTGCTATTGAGTTTGAAAGCGGAAGGGCTTTCAAACTGAGAGCTAATCCTTCACAAAGGCTAGTGTCCTGTTGTGCAATTTTCAAGATAGTGTCAGGATCTGCACTGAAATCTAGTGGCTTCTTCTCTGACCATATGCCACCTCTCCAACAAGCCACATTAAATTCAGCCTGGCAAATTGCTTGATATAAATGCGGCAGTCTGTAGTGCAGTATTTGTTGTCAAGTCAATATGCTTACATTTTGTTTTGCACTTTGTCTAGATTGGTTTTAACATTTTGTGAAAAACGCCTACGTTAATATTTTAGAAAACATTTCAAACTCCTCTAAAACAATAACTATGACAACAGGCTTTAATTAATGTTGGACGGGTGCAACAGACTGAATCAGATTTTTGTCAGAGTGCTTTAAAAACTGGGTGTTGTTGTTTAAATTGCTGCTAAAAAAAAAGAAACTTGTTCCATTCATGCTTTTATCCATTGATCCAGTAGTTTGCACTGTGCATGCCTATGACACGAAACACAGCGCTTTACACGGGAGAAATGTCCGTGTGGAGCAATCCGTGGCCTTGAAGCAGAGAGCAGCCGTGTCCAGAGACGGTGAGTGGGTGTGTGCAGTGGTGCACGTCATGTGTTGACCCGCTGTCCCCCTCCCCTCGGTCATAACACAGTGACACGCTCAGCTGGTTCCCCATTAATACTGGCATTATTGTTTTGAGTTGTCTGCTGGCCCCCAGACTTGGCCCACTTTCTTCTGCTGTAGCTGCACTTTAATGAATTTGAACGTCATCTAAACCTTGTCCTTGCTAGAATTAGAATTCCTCCTAAATCATTAACTATTACAGAAAGCAATATTTATTCTGCTTAACGTGATGTCGATACTTTGCAGCACTGTTTTAAAGCTAATGAGCACTGTAGATACATTTTTTATTTACTTACATTTATTGAGCGCGAGAGGATGGAACCGGTGGTTTCTTGCCCGCCCTTGTCTTTATCCGTTGACTTCTGCTTGTTGTGACACCAGCAGCGACTTTCACTTCCATGTCTGAGAACAGGTCGATTCTCAGACTCTGTTGGCAGAATACTACAACAGTAGCGATCCTTGTTTTCTGGGCTTCCCCGCTAAACACCAAAGGAGCACATGCATTCCTCATGACCCAGACTACATGTGCACATGAAGCTGACTCAGCAGAACTAAAGGACATCCTTCTGTTGTCTCTCATCTAGTTTGAGGCCTCAGTTAGCTGGAGCCAATTGAAGGAGGGAGGTTTACTTTTCTTCACGTTGCCAATGGCATTTTTAACTAATCCAATGTCAGTCGTGACATTATCCCAGTCTAAGGTCAGCCCAGAAAATCATAAAGTTGGTTAGTTATTTCCACCACCCCTAAGGCCTGTCAAGCATCTACTATGGTATGATGGCATGTGGGTTAAAAAATTAAAAAGCAGTGTTTGAATGATTTTAAGCAATTCATAGAGAATATAGACGGTAGTGCAACATTTCTGTTGTTGGGGAAATCTAGCTTCTTATATGTGTTGTCATGCACATCTTGCCTCACTACCTTTGTCCTCCAACTGAAACTGCTGGGTTATTATGCAGTGGACAGTTTACCATTAACCTTAAATTGGTGATGTATTGGTGTACGGTGGAAGTGCTGCTGGTCATCAACTCGAGAAGGCCTGGCAGAAAGTCATCCTGCTGCAAATAAGCAGATCTGATGCTATTAGCAAATCCTCGGTGTAGCTTAGTTAGTGATCTCTACTTACACTGGCTGAGCCATAAGTGGAAGCTGCTGCATTGAAACATACTTAAGCTTCACTGACTAAAAAATAAAATTGTCTTCATCCCTAAATCTTTGTTGTTGGATGAAAAGGTTTAATATCAGTAGGTTAAAACACTTCGTTTTTTCTTGAGGCTGTTCGAATGTCCTACATCTCCCATCTCCGAATCTCTTGCAAATGTTCACAGCACATCCAGTTTTGGGCTCGGACTAAAGCAGTGTAGCCAGGATTTGACCTTGACCGGCATGGTCTGAAAGTGGTCCTTTGTGTGGCGGAGAATTAATGAGGCCCAATGTGTCACATAATAGAATCCGAGGGCGTGCATTCAGCTTTGACGATCGACCGAAGTCATCAGCGAGTAAGCGGTCTGCTGAGACTGAATGATGGTTTATTTTTGGTCTCAGACTAACCCAGATCCTAATGCGATGGGTGCAGCGGTTGCGGTGAGAAGAGCCATCGCACAGATTAGTCATGCCCAGGTGGTTTTCTTGAAAAGAGATGTGGTGGATACGACCTCAGGTTGTTCATCTAACACCACATTTAGCAGCCGCTAAATGCTATTGATTGTATCTTGCCGTGACTGAGCCCTTGGGGGCTGTAGACACATGGTCAGTTCAGCATCTCTGTCACTGACCACAGCTGTAGGAGGGTTTAACATACATGTGGGACTGTTTTATGTCTTTAGAGTTGCAGTGTCTCACTGGTGTACTTGTAGATGCTGAGGGTTTATTAATTAACTGCATCTAATGCTCACTTCCCCTTCTCATTGACATGAATTAAAATGTAAATCCTGATATTACTCTCTTCAGTGCATTCTCCTTGAAAGTCAGCCTGTGTTCAGTGTAGAAGGAGAAGAGTACTTAATATTATGATGCTAATGATAGAAAATGCTGGGTTGATTAGCAGATTAGAAAGGGTTGTAAAACTTGGGAAAACCAGCCACTCTTTGCCCGTGGGAAGGCACATATGTACATAGAGACTTTACCCAGGCTTTTACCTAGTTGCTTAATGTGTCTGGAGTTGTATGTCCACGGGCAAGAACAGTTCAAACCCCCTCTCTCTCTCCCTCTCTGGCACTTCATAGCACAGATCTCCAGTCCAGTCTCCCTTCCTTCGTCTTTGCAAGCCCTCCTCCCCCTCTTCTTCTTCCTCATACACTCGGCCTCAGTCTCCCATGGTGATTAAAAATTGAGTTCCCACCCACTGTGGCACAGAGAAGGCAAAAATCGAGAACGGAAAGAGAGAGCGAGAGAGGGAAAAAAAGAAAACTGTGCTAAAAAAAAGCCGTGCTGTACACAAGCAAAAAAAGATGAAGCAAGAGAGGAGGAAGTAATGAAAGAGAAAGACACAAAAGGAGGGAGAGAGAGAGGGAGAGAAATGGGTAAATCACCCCCGGTCTTACATTGTGTAAATTTTTGTTAAGGGGCTACCATTTCCCTAGTGATGCCCTTCACAAATAAAGACTAAATGTTTGTGTTTGAAACGGAGCGGGGGCTAAAAAGACAGCACAATGGAGATCAAGTGGGGGGGAGGGCGTTAAAAGAACTCTGTACAATATGAGTGACTCTCATTACTGCTGCTTTCACTCACAGTACCTCAGACGCTTTCCCTTTCTTTAACTGGTTTTGTCAAGCGCCTCTTATTTACAGAGCTGTAGTCTGTCTGAGCAATAATCTGAGTTTTTCTCTTCACACTTGTTGACGTTTGTGGGAAGTGAATGCTTCTACCTTTACAAGAATGCAGATGCCAGGCAAGAGAAACAGATAGAATAGATCACCGCAAACACTTATTGATTTCACGTTTAAACTAGTTTAACATTTTCTCTTTTTTTCCATTTGCTGTTGCTGGCAGGACATTAAAGTGGACTTTAAATTGGTTAAGGCTATAAATAAAATAGATATGACAGTCTACACAAAAACATTTGGACATAGTGTTTATTGTGTGTACCAAAATATGAAAAAGCACCAAGGTCCACTTTATTGATGAATAGTACGCATACAGGAAATGTTCTGCTTACTTCTGTTGTCTTTAAAATGTGTGTTTCAGTGGTCACCATCCTGTCGAGGTCGCACGCAGACCGTAATGTCTACCCGTCTGCAGGCGTGTTGTTCGTCCACGTTCTGGAGAGGGAGTATTTCAAAGGAGAGTTTCCTCCTTACCCAAAATCAGGTATAACGCTGTCACATTCACACTGTGATCAAAAACATGTTATTATCATGTTTGTATAGTATATCATCAATATATCTGAATATCTAAATACATCTGAAACATTTGTAGAGGTGGTGATTGCATATAAACTCCATAGAGCGCTGCTTATTTCATAACGCACGTTATTGGCCCCCTTACTGTTCCTCTGCTCTGTCTGCAGGTGACCCCAGCAACGATCCGATCACTTTCAACACCAACCTGAAGGGCTACCCCGACAGGCCGGGCTGGCTACGATATATCCAAAGGACCCCACATAGTGACGGAGTGCTCTATGGTTCTCCCACTGCAGAGCACATTGGCAAGCCCACTGTCATAGAGGTGGGTGGTTGGACTGCTTTCAAAGTGAAAAGAGTGGAGATTAAGTAATTTGTGCTGCTGCTTATTTCAACTATGGAAAGTGACTGCTTGTTTTTGTGCCAAAAGTCTTAAGTAAATTTAAAACATTCAATGAAATCTGTCAAGTTGTAGTCCAAGGATGAGTTGGAATTTATTTCACTGAGCCCAGCTGATTTGCATATGTGTTTGGAAGCGACGTAGTACTATGTTACTCTTGCAGATGCTAGACTTAAATTCCTTTATACTTGTTATGCTTTCCCATAAGCTACTGTACAAATTCTTTTCCCAAAAGGCTTAAAGTGTTCAACGGCGCCTCAGCTGGGTACAGAACCCGGGTCGTGTATCGAGCTCAGCCTTGTCTGGAGAACTGCTGCCTTATAAGCTGGACTGATCTGGGCTTAAACTTTCACCTCTGTGTCCTACAGATTACTGCCTATAACAGGCGCACTTTTGAGACAGCGCGGCACAACTTGGTCATAAACATCAAGGCTGCAGAAGGTAAGAAGAACTTGTACATAAGAGCTTAGAGCAAACTGAGATCAGATTGCGCAGCTTCGCTGATTAAATCCTGGAAGCACACTCAGTACTTGGACTGTGTAATGAGCTTCCCTTAAGAGAAAATGTTGTCTTTGATTACTTTTATCAAGCATAACCAAAAGTTCATCGTTGGTCTTGGAATGTAAATACAGCAGACGATAAAGTAACATCACTGCACTGAGTAGCTGTTCTGAAGCTTTAATAAGATAAGTCAATTTCATGTCAACTTGTCAAAATCTGTGGATGAAGGTTATGTGATACGATCTAGGGCTGCCACGATTAGTCGACCAGTCACAATTACGTCGACTATCAAAATCGTCGACGACTGATTTAATAGTCGACGCGTCGTTTGAAGCTTTGTAAGATCACAAAAGACGCAGGAATAAGTAGTAGGATTTAAAAGTGTAATAACGGACTGAAACAGAAGATGGCAGCACTGCATGTACTAGGATGCCAGGTGCCGCTAAAGCCCGAAGAAGAAGAAGCTGTGTCCCAGAATTCATAGCGCAGCCCAGCTCAGTTTCCAACAATGGCGGCAGCTAGTTAGTTTTAATATTACTCTTATTATTCTTTCTGGGTCACAAAATAAACGTTTAGCATATTTTCGGGTGAGAATGTAGCTGTGTAAACCTCAAATATCTGCTCAGTTTATCAAGACGCCACATATTTGCAAAAGCGCTCTGACGTTTTCGGAGACGTCAGTTACCCACTAGCTCGATAGCTAGCCGGGGGCAGGGCTCACTAGAGCCCGTGAGAACACCGGACACCCGGCAAATAGTTTTCAAACCCACCGCCATCTTTCGCTACTCAGGTTAAACATATATAAGTCACTTAGATAACTTACAAATGTTATTGTTTGGCTTTTTTTAGTATTTTATTTGTTCCTGAGTAAATCGGTTTGGCTGATATTAAAGTTATAGTTTTTACACAGCTGAATAAACGTCAAGCAGACAGCTGATTATCAGAAGTATGAGATGCTTGAGAATATACTCCAGTGTCCTGTTATATTTTAGATAGCAAGGAGTTTATTAAACTTCACCGAAACAATCTGCAAATTTCATTAAAATTTAATAAACTATCATCTTGTCTTTATTTTTAGTTAGCACATACCTTAAACACTTAACGCTGTAAGCTAATGATAGTTATATAAGAGCAGATGCATGCTGGTACGTCCAATGGATGATCTGATTAGTCGATTAATCGCAAAAATAATCGGTGACTAGTTGACTATCAAAATAATCGTTTGTGGCAGCCCTAATAAGATCATAATGTCTTGAAAGGATACTTGAAGGACTGTATAGTTCTAGTGAAGTGTCCACTTCAGTCAGTCATGGTGAAAACCCCACACAATCCTACCTCAGTTTGAGTTTTCATTGTATTGCTGTGGAGAGCATCTCTGCACCTGCGCTTCTGTAGATTTGCTCACTGCCATATTGACCCATCACAGTACAGGCAGTACAGTATGAACTGAGTCAGGGGGAACGCTCAGCAGCTGTTCAAACTGCTAATGTAACATCACTCTCCCTGTGCTGTGATGTCATCTGCCATCTGGCCCCCGAAGGAAGCAGAGTCATAACAAGGCAGCGCAGGCAAAGCAGTGTCCGGTGGACAGACTGGTAAAAATCAGTGTCAGCTACTGTTACCTCAGCCTGCTGCCTTTAACCTCTTTAAGTCTTTCTCTCTGTCTCTCTGACTGTGTCTTTGTCTCTATGCACAGAGTTCCCCCTGCCTTACCAAGCAGAGTTCTACATCAAAAATATGAATGTGGAGGAGATGCTGGCCAGTGAGGTGCTGGGAGACTTCCTGGGAGCGGTGAAGAACGTTTGGCAGCCCGAGCGGCTGAATGCCATCAACATTACATCGGCACTGGACCGCGGTGGCCGGGTGCCGCTACCTATTAACAACTTAAAAGAAGGGTGAGGATCTGGACGTGGGTCTCATCTGAGCAGAAACAGAAAACATTTGTGATTTTTTTTTTTTTTAAGTAATCCCCTACTTACATATTTTCCTTTACAAGGATTCAAGGATAAGATTTAGCTCTACTCGGTTCAGCTCGTCTGTGCCAAATCTCTCCATGAGTGACCTCTTCACCTCTCTAAATCAAACAAATCAACAGTATTTTCAGCCCACTCACATTATGTTAACATTAATTTAATTGGGGCTTTGGGGATCCTCAGTTTTCTGTAAATTAGATGAAAGCACGTAGCCGTCTACACCGATATGCTGTCAGTTCCTTTAACTCAGATGGGAATAGCCAACATGAGCTGCCATAAGTTGTTCATCAAAGATTTACGCTGGAACTTGAAAGCTAGCTCTAGCAGAGCACTCAGCAGGAGAGAACACTTGATTATTACAAACCTCAGCATAAACTTGTAAAATTAGACTCCATCTTCTTCTTCTCTTCTCTCCTCTAGCGTCTATGTGATGGTCGGTGCTGATGTTCCCTTCTCGTCGTGCCTGCGGGAGGTGGAAAGCCCACATAACCAGCTGCGCTGCAGTCAGGAGATGGAGCCCGTCATCAGCTGTGACAAGAAGTTCCGAGCTCAGTTTCACATCGACTGGTGTAAGATTTCTCTGGTGAGGATGCGTTCCAACAAATTCACTAAAAATGCATTAAAATGCACTAAAAGTATGCAACCTCTAATTGATCTTTATGTCTTTGTTTTTTTTTTTTCTTTTAAGGTTGACATCAACAAAGTAGTCCCAGTTTACGTTACACGTCCCGAACCCGGAACAGGGATCCTGCCCGAATTCGGGGAGTACAAACCCCCGTCTGAGTCTCTGAAAAGCCGGGACTACTTTTCCGACTTCCTCGTCACGTTGGCTGTTCCCTCCGCCGTGGCGCTAGTTCTCTTCTTCATCCTTGGCTACACTATGTGCTGCAGGCGGGAAGGGGTGTAAGTGTGCTCGGTCTTAACATTTCTATGCAAATTTTGCACCAAATACCCCAATAAGCAGCCAAAAGTGTACGAGAACCATATGAGAGACAACAAAAATAAGCCTGAAAAGCTCAGTTAGCTGTAGGATAACTGAAAAAGAATGGAAATCTGGACTTTAACTGCAGCTTGTCATTACCATGCAGTAGTTAAGTTCCTCATCACTGTTTGTCTCGGGTCTCTCTGACTCTTGTCATCTGCATCTTGATGTTTTGAAGCATAGCCACAACATGGATGATCAGTCATCCTCATCCATCGTTTACAGGCTGGGATAGACGTGTGCCTCCCCTCCCCTTTTTATTTTTTCACTCAGTGTTCCACATCATGTCCACCTTGTCTTTATCCAACAATCCATTCATTCACTTGTGTGCAGATGTTGCTTTACCTATTAATATTAGTATTTAATTCATCCATTTTGTTTTGTTTCTAGGGAAAAAAGAAACATGCAAACACCAGAGTAAGTGTTTTACCTCTCCTGTGTTCTTCTTTTAAATTTTATTTCTGTTCCCTCTCCCTCTGTTTTTGGTTTGCAGTTTTGGTCATTTATGTTGTCATTCATGGCTGTTTCATGTCCATTCATACGCTCATACGTGCGTTGGCATTGGCATCCATTCATTCAGTGGGCTGCTGAAAAAAATGTAATGACCAGCTGTAGGATTATCAGAACTATGTACTCAGCATTACACCTAAAATTTAATTCAAACAAATGGAAAACAAACCCCCAAAAAAGAAAAAAAGAACAGCAGTAGGTGAGGTTGGATGTTATAGTTCTGTTTGTGCATGCACAAACTTGAGTGCACATCACTTAAGCTTTGATGTGACAACCCCCTACCCATGACACAGAAACGTGCTGCAATATGAATTCACTGCTTCTCCCCTCCTCCAGCATCCAGCTGGTTCACCACAGCTCCATCCAGAAGTCCACCAAGGAACTGAGGAGCATGTCAAAGAACAGGGAAATCTCCTGGCCGCTCTCTACGCTGCCCGTCTTCAACCCAGTCAGCGGCGAGGTGGTTCCACCCATCCACCCCGACAACTACGAGACCACCAGCATGCCGCTGATGCAGACACAGGCGTGAGTTCAGGGATTTGGTGGGAAACATAAGACGGATGGATGACTAAGTACAGCCACACATACGCCCACACTCATTAGCAGATGCAGATATGAGGCTTATAGGTGTTAAATGGAAAAGTTGGAACAATGCCATGTTGTTTCAAGCACTTTCCAACTATGTGGTGTTTACAACTATAGCTACAGAAAGCAAGTCAGGCCTTTGGAAAGTACAACTAGAGCTTAAGAGCTTCAAGCTGTCCCATGATTTCTCTTAATGGGCTTGAAACTAACAAAAAAAAACCCCAAACATTTTTATAACATGCTTTGGCATAATATTGTTGTTTATGATTTCAGGAATCTGCAAAACCAGATTACGATACCACAGCAGCGGCCATCAGGTGAGAATCTTAAGACAGCCGTCTTGTAATATGAAGCAGCTGAATGATTAGAACTTTCAGGAACATATGTCAGGAGTATATTTCCAGGAATTCTTTGAAATGACAGATGTTTAACAGCAGCTCATAGCATAGAGTCAGCATACCTGGATGTCTGCTATTGGTAACACACTCTCTCTTGCCGAATGTTCATCAGGACTTCAAGTGCAGTAAAGCATGCCTCTGAAGGTTTAAGCACCTTCACAGTAAAAATGACTTACAATTCACTTGCCTTTATATTACTTCTCACTAAATTCAGTTCTTGGACTATACTGGCATCAATAATGTGAATCCATATAAAACCACTTGGCTTCATAGTTTCTTATAACTTCAGTCTGTTCCTTCTGCATCACTGCACCGTTATCATCTGCTGCATGAGCCGACTAATGGTGACGCTGGCGTGTGAGCGCCCTCCTGTGAGCACGGGTATCAGCTGCATGATGCACTAACCGAATCCTCTCTCTGTTCACTGCTAACAAAGGAGATAACTATGTCATGTCAACATTTCGAAGGCTGGAGGTAGGTGCTGCCGGCTGTTCATGATTTAAAGCTGAGATAATTTGGGATCCAAGCAGAGAAGCTGCAGGAAAAACTGTAAATGTTCAGATTTTTCATCTTCTCCATATTTATTTCACCATGCTAAAAATGGTTGTGTTGCAAAATCCAGAAGACATGACTCTTGAGAGAGTGGTCTGAAGTAAAATTCTAATTTCTCCTCTGAAATTCTGGACCAATTGTCCAAAAATTAAGTGAGCATCATCTGTGGACTTTGTTAATCTTGAGGTTATAAACTTCAAAACATGATCAGTCTACCGTGATGTGCAGTGTCTCATTGTAGTTAGGCATTTTTATTTTGCTAAATGTCAAATCATGCTTTAATAAGCTATTTAACACCTGCAACTAACTGCAACTGTGATGCTTTTGCAGGCCTTTAAATTAGACAGAGCATAAAATTATTATGCTTGCAAGTCAGCTACTGTAGGAAGGGACCAGGCAGGGTACAAACTGTCAGTCCTAGTTGTCAATAGCATGCATCAGTTACCAGCGAACAATAAGCACTAACAAAGTGTGTGCAGTCTGCTTGGATCCCAAGCATTGCTGCTTACATCTGTATTTAGTGTTAGATTTCTGGAAGTTTTGTCACGTCTCTGTGGTTCAGCTGTTGCTTTCACTGTGTTCCAGGTAAATGGTATTCCTGAGGAGAGAAAGGTGGCTGAAGCTCTGAATTTATGACCAGAAGCACCAGTGTTGCAGCTGCCCCTCTTCCTTTGTCCTAAAATTTGTGCCAACCTGCATGTGTTAGCAGTGAAAATTTTATCGTCCACTTGCGCACTTGCACCTTGACTAGTGAGTGTGAAAAAGACCCGAAGAGCTTAGCCGATTATAAAGATAACTTAGACTATTTTGGAATATCCGTTTAAATGTTTAAAGTGTGATTAATATGTTTGTATGTCATACTGCTTTGCCCAGCGGACCTCTCGGGGCGTAAGGGTGTTTTATATTGAAATGCTTTCGTCGCCATGTGTTAGAACATTTGTTCAATGTGTCATATGATAATAAACTCTTTCAAAATAACTTTGTCCCAGTTGAAAACAAGAAAAAACACCCCCTTCCCACTCCATCCACTAAAAGAAGCCAAAACAGCACATTTTTATGAAGATATTCTTAATGTACAACTTAATTCTTAATGAATAAAGGCATTTATAAATAATATGGATACATTTCACATTTTTTTAAGACATCACAATTTTTTTTAATACATGTAATATATTTCAAAAGAGGCCCTACACGGGGTATAAATAGTTGTTGCTTTTACGTAACCAAAGAGATCAATTAAGGCCCGATACATTAACCAAATTTACTGTATCGCGGTTGTTCACTAATAGATGAGAAAAAACCCCAAACCATCATACAGATCAGTAAACTTAACACACCAAAGAGAATAGAAACATCTATATGCCATTCTCATCTGTACAGTGAGGTGCTGAGTGGTTAAAAATTAAACATTTACTTGGCTCCCAGTTTGAGAACAGAACCCAAACAACCAGAAAGAAAGATGAAAGCTGCGCATTTTGCACAAATTGTACCGCTGTGAACCCACATTACATAAATGAATAGAGGATGACTTAATGTTTTCTACCTGATGGCAGCTGAAATAAAAAAAATCATTTGCAATACATCTTATGTTATATTGTCATAAATCTGCAAACAACATTTGATTGAGCCAAAAAGAAAAAAGAAAAGTGCATTGAGTAAGTGCACTGGTACTGTGCTAAACTCAACGTTAAACGCTGAATATTACCTCAACAAGTAAATAAAAATTTTTTTAAAAAAAAAGGGGGGGGGGGGGGGGGGAGCAGATCTTAAAATAAAAATCATCTCCCCCTCACATGTTTGCCGTCCTGGCAAACATGTGAGGGGGAGATGAGGAGGGGACAGACACCGCCTGATGAAATGTACGACATTTTTCCTTAACAGTAATGTCAGCTCACTCAGTGCATTACCTAGTGGTTTCTAAATGATGTGGTTGTGGCCCCCCATACAAAGTGCCTAAAACATGGAAGTTTATGATCACAGCTGCATCACAGATGTAAGTCTTCATCTGAAGATGTACTGTAGGTATATGCCACTGGGAAAACCCCCAAAACAAAACACCACACAGTCTGTTTAAAAGGCATCACTAAGACATCACTTCAGTCACTCATTCACTGACTACAAAGTTCAGTGGCTGTGGCACCTCAAGAAAAACAGATTGGTAACAATTTAATGGAAATAAAAAAAATAAAGTGTCTTAGTGAGGCGTTGGGTAAACATAATTTCCATCATCTTGTACTTTGAAGGATGTGGAGCAAATTCCAAGATCAGTAGGAAAGGAAAAAAAATAAAAATCTAAAATCTCTCAGGCTATGCAAGTTAGGTTGAGCTCAGGTGACTATAAGGGGGGTGGGGGGGGTGGTGTCATATTGCTTGTGGGAGAAACCACTCCCATAGGGACAAATTTTATCATTGGTTTAAAAGGCAGTCATTCAAAACAAGTTGATCTACAGCGCCCCCCTGCAGCCTTTCAGAGCCACCACAGCCCCTTTCTGCACAGGTCAAAGGTTTTCCTTTAATTTGTCACCCAGCAGTTTGCTTAGAACAGCATGTGAAACTTGGTACACTTTCTGCCAGAGGTATGAGGCATGTTTCAATGGACATTAAAAAAAACAATAACAGACCAAAATTACTGCGGAAGCAACGCTGTATAAAATAAATCTGTCACTACTGTACAAATATACACAGACTAGGAAGTAAGCTACAGATGAGACAAGACGGCTAAAAGGATCAACCTCACCATCAGGTAATTGTCTATGAGGGTCTGGGATGGATACAAAATTGTCTATAGAACACTTCCGTCACAAACAGCAGTCGCAGAGTATAAAATAAAACAAAGCCAGCCCCCACCTGCCCCACCCTCCCTCCAAAAAACCGTATAAAATATAAACTTAATTTAAATCATTAAATACTGTACATGTCACATAGAATTTCAGCGCTACAGCAGGTGACCACAGCCTTTCAGCAAAATTACGCACAAAAAAAATAAAAAATAAAAGATAAAACACAGCAAAAACACGTCAAAGGATATTCCAACATATTAACCATTGCACTCCAAGTTTTCTGACTCTAGTCACTCTTTGATCATCCGAGCCAGTCGTTGGTCCATATATCTCATATTTAGATATCTGACGCAGTTTGAAGTCACCAGGAATACTGTACAACGAATGTTGACGATAAAAATGCAGCACAATTTAACGCATTTGTTGTAAAAGAGTAGATATCTGAATATGCAGGTTATGGATCCACCTGAGTGAAATCCCTCCTTCAGCTGCTACTGCACAACATGGACGGAGTGTGTGCCAGGTGATCCCTCCCAAAGCGATTTACAGGAAGTTCTGCATGTAACAAAAACGTATTATCAGCGTTTGGCTAAACAGACGCGACGCTGCCAAATGCAGCAGGCATGAGTCTTAAAATGAGGACGTCGTGCTTTGTTTTTTTAGATTCTGCATTTCCAAAATCCTGAAACCAGATATTGTAAACATTTCATTGGTTTTTTTTGTGTTTTTTTTTTTTTTTTTTTTTAAACTCCTTTCCCACAATTTTGACTTTGCTGTTAAAGGAGTGACTCCTTCTCTGTTGGGAATTTGTCTTTTCTTCAGTGTGTGACTTTCACAGCAGTCAGAAAAGTACGGACTCTGCTCAAATGTGGCCAGCGGACAGACTTTGTTCTCCCAAGGGTCACCGCTGCCAACATCGTCTCACCAGTAGCTAAAACACAAGGCTGCCTCCTGACTTCCATCTGTACCTCACTTCAATCTCAGCAGGGTCTTAGTGGGTCTCCCGCCCCTCCCCCAGATCCCCTCAGGAGATGTCCATCAGGCGCCAGGTGTGGGCTGGCCAGCCCTGGACACCAGCAGTATAACGAGACTGAGAATCCCCATGGCCCCCAGTCTCTTCAGCAGAGCCATGCTGTCTTTGGGGATGACCACCTGGGCCAGGTCGTTGGTGATGAGGGAAATCTCATGAGCCACACAAACAAAGATGAAGGTGCTAACCAAAATGTTGAGGGAGGGGTTTCCTGGGATGAGGACCAAAATCCCCTTGGTGTCAGCTGCAAGCCATATGTGGTACTGGCAAATGAAAAGCTGTGGGACACAAAAAGCATGGTTTTAAAAAACACCTCTCATAAGACTCTAGTCTTTTGTGATTGGAGATTTATTTAAGGGTTATATTGCTAACTGTGACTCTAAAGCAAGGAGAACCTTACCTCTAAGGAGATCTTTCCAAACCATGCAAAGAATGAGCTATATATAGAACGGGCATAGCCAGGAATGTTCCTGATGAGAATGAAGGCCAAAATCTGCCCACAAAACAGATCACAGACATTTTTAGGAATCCAAGTGTGACGTTACAACAGGTAAATCATGCTTATCACTAAAAAAGTAGCAGGTCAAGCTTGTTGAAGAACTGTAAACACTCAAGTGGTGTAAACAGACGAATGGTTAAATATAGTAATGGTGGCAATATATGTAGAAAACATATCTTTTCCAGTGTGAATTGACTGTAGATAACATGGTGAGCTATTAGGCTTGGTCTCACAATCATATCAGACTGTCATGAAATCATGTTAAGTAGTAAATTTAACTTCATGACTCAGATGACATGGGCCAAAACTACGAAGAAAGCTCATCATATCCAGGTTATCTGGATTCACTTTGCCTTACACTGGGAGGCATGATAAGCAGTCAGACACAAAGCTAGATCGTCAGTTAATCCAGGATTGAATCTTTAAAAAGACACCTTTAGCTTTTATTCTCTCAGCTGCAACATCAGTGATGTTTGAGAGCAAGTAAAGAATAAAAGTAAAAGAATGAATTTAAAATTAGACAACAGAAAAAAATAATAATAAAGTTGCCTCTAATAATTTATATTTCTTACTGATCAGAGAAAGGCAAAGACATTAGACACTATTAGAAAACTTAGACCTTTCTACTGATGGCGCACAGGAATGGTGATGCTATTTTCCAGAGAACTGATTGGTCAGCAGACAGCGATTTCACACCTGATGATCTCTAATCTTGTTTGTGGTACAGGTTTCCGAGGCAATATACCCTGAAGTTACATGCATGAAACATCACAGTGCAGGCCTCTGATGTCAGGGTTGTTTCCAAACATGTGAATTAGCCAATCAACACAGAACAGTGGGCGAAAGCGCAGATGTCCCAAACAGTTCAGACATTAAACAGTCTTTAACCTTCCAGCTTTTTAGCACAAACTCTGTATATTGTTCATCTGAGCTAATGTGAGAATGAGGCATTTAAAGCCTCAGCGTCATCAGTCCTGCCTCCAGGTGCCACCTCTTAACCCAAAATCAAATGCAGGATTTCCAGCAGTAACAACTAATCGGACTCAGAGAAACTTTCAGACTTGATCGCACCAACACTTCATGTGTGAAAAGCCAAAGAAACAAAGATAAGGACAGATAAAAACTGTACCTGGACCACAGAGATATAGGGATGCATCTCGTTGCACTCGGTTTTGGTTTTGCAGCTGCTTGCCCATATTGAGTAAGTCTAGAATGACGTGGAGAAGATTTTAAGTGCCACATTTTTCCAAACAGCCAGTAAGTTAAGCTGATACTGTAATCTCCAGTTAGTACAACAAGAACTTTCCAAGGCTTTGTCACATAAGTAAACATGGCTCCTTTTTAAGCATTCCCTTTTGCACATTGTGTTTATTACTTAAATATACAAAGAAGTCTAAATTTAAAAAAAATAAATATTTAGCATTAGATTAGAAGAATTATGTAACAGATGATAACTGATCTAAATTAAGAACTAATGCTCAGCACGGGTATTTTGGTAAGACCCAAAATATGTGAAATGCAGACTTACTATGAAGGAGACAACAGAGAGGAAGAGGAGAAAGTTGGAAATCTTGGCAGAGAAGAGAGTCTCTCCTTTTCCCTCTGACAGTACCTGACGCTTCTGCAGCACCAGATAGATGAAGGCAAATAACATGCCATGTATCACCGCCTGCAGAGGAGTGCCAACACATTAAAAGATTACAGCAAAGGCCAGAAAATTTGTTATCACTTCGGTAACAAATATTATATTAAAAAAATAAAAATTTAAAAAAAAAAGGGGGGGGGGGGGGGTGTTCTGTCATGTGAAACACGAGTGGACAAAAGCCTGGCTGCACCTTGAGGAAACACATTTGACTTACAAATCGGTCCAGCTTCCATCTGAACCACCACTCGTGGATGCTGCCATTCAGCTCGAAGAGCTTAGAGATGGGCCACACAGAGAAGACGCGCTCAAAAACGCCCTGGAGTCATAATGCAAAACACAGAAATTACATAAAACAAGTAGCATTTTAAAAATGGAGTAAACATCCGATTTAAAAAATAAAATAAATCATAGCACAGCTTAGTGGTCAATATGGTGCTGCGTGAACAACTTAGGACATGTGACCATTTACATCTCTTAAACTTAAATATGCAATTAAAAGAAAGTAGAGTTACACTTAAGAACGCTTTCAGCTGACCCACCTGTGAAAAGGCAAAAAAGCAGATGAACATCAGGAGGCCCAGTAACTTTGCCAAGACTCCAAAATGCCAGACGCCACTACCTGTCCAACAAGGAAGACATATGAAACGCAACCCTGCTGCTTGCACTTATGACATGAATTAATCAACTGTGTTTATTCACACAGTGCAGGACACGACTGAGCGGAGTATATAAAGGTCAGTAATTTGACACCTACTGTTAGCCGTCTTCTGAAGGATCTGAGGCCACATAGCCATTGTGGTGTAGATGACAACAAACCAGAATGTGACCAAGGGAACAAAGTAATAGAACTGGTACGGTCGGTCCATTACCACACACAGCACCAACACCAGGAAGTTCAGACGGAAAAGCACCTGTGAATGAATATGACACAAACACCTAAGCAGATACCCAAAAATCACACTATTTATCTGAACCCAAATTATTCTGTAATAACAATCATAATGTTATTGTCACAGCTGCCATTTTTAAAAATCACTCAGTCACCGAATCCCTAGTTTTGACCACTGGATTTTGTTCACAGAGCGGAAACGCCAACACTTCAACTTAAGTTTTATTTTGGTGACGAGATCTAAAGTCACAGGGAGCCAGTGTGGAGTGGAGGACAAGGACTGTTTTTGTGTAGGTGAGTGTTCAATGCGTGGCGTGTCAGGCAGATTATGAGTGATGAATGTTCTCCTGCAGGATACCACAGTCTGAATCTAGAGGAAAAGGTCATGGTGCGTGTTGTTGTCCTTATGCACCGCCTTTGGTCTTGAACATTGAGGTTTCTTTCACTGCCGTTTGGTCTTTGGGTGACCAAAGTACCAATAATGATCCTCTACTTGAAAGTTTGAGAGCTGATGTAAGTTTGTGCAAGTCTGAGACATCAAAGTTGTCACATGCATGTAATCAGAGCGGAGGTGATCCCCCCCAAAAAAATAGCAGCGCACTGGAAAATCGTCCAATTGTTTTTCTTTTTATGGACAGAACTTCTCTATTACACCTCATGTGCATGATTGTCTGCTATGACTGAGAAACAAATGTCAATAAGAATATAAAGTTAAAGTATAACTGAAAGCACCCCTAACCTGGCACACTCTGTAAAGTCCAAAGTCTCCTTTGAGCCAAAAAAACGAAAAGTGTCCATAGCCAGTTTGAAATAGGTACGCTGCCACCAACACCCGCACATGCATGTACACTGGGATGAACTGAAAGACAGAAAAATAACCATCAGGCTCTTCAGACATCAACATACACAGCAGGAGACTCAAACTGATTTTTGTAGACATAATTGGGACTCACAGCGCTCGCTCCAGATATGTGATAGATGAGGATGACGAGCTGCATCCAGCCTTTCCACTCGTCTGTTTGTTCTCGGTTGAGTAATTTTGCCTGCGTGGAAGCAAAGAAAAAAATAAAATAGTGAGATTATTTAGAGACTGTTATACTGTGCTGTTTGACTCAAAAACAAAACTTTACTGAGAAGCACCGTCTCACCTCCTTGCTGTTGTCACTGTAAAACACTCCCAGTACAAATATGTAGATGAGAGGGATGAAGAACGTGGAGTGCGTGTAAAACTTCTGCTCTTTCATGAACACATCTGCCCTGTCACAAAGGTAAAAATAGCCCATGATGACGCCCATCCTGCAGAGAGCCTGAAAAGGTGCTTTTGGGCCGGGGGGAACAGCTGCAGTGGCTGGCTTCTTCTCCTCTAGGCTCTCCACATCAGGGGGCACGTGTCGGCGGTGGCGATTGTTGCCAAGGATGTGGAAGACCATGATGACCACGGCTGAGCCAAGGAAGAAAAGAGCCGACAGTTTCTGGAGCAAGTTAGGGGCTCGTAACGTCTGACAGCATGAACCGTCGATGGGCCTCAGTATTTTGTTGCACACAGAGTTCATGAGGATCATGGCTCCCTGCCAGGATGGTTAAAAGGAGAGGTGAAGGGGAAGTGGGTACTAATCAAGGATACCGATAAAATAACCGCACTAAAGCTGGACTCATTAATTAACTTACCACACTCCTGGTGCTCTCAGGCAGGTGCAAACCATCATCTGACTTGATGATGGTTTCCAGCGCAGCCTGACGGGAAGCAGCCACCAGTCTGACCCGAGATCTGCCATTACGCTTGCTGCTGTTGAGCACATCCACTGCTGCTTCATTGTACAGCTCCAGCTGCTGGTTGGTGATCATTTTCCTGTTCTCACTTAACACCTCTTCATTTACTGGATCTGCAGAAGGAGTTTAATCAAGAGGGTCCATGCATGGAAACATGAAGTGAACAACCATTGTGCAACGTGGGAAATGACTATTGAGTGTGAAATGCTAAGTAGGAGGTTCAGAGATGTCAGTGTGGCACCTTATTTATTTTGCCTGTTTGTTGTTTGCAGTAAATTCTAACAATCAAAAAGTTAAAAATGGAAAATGTTTAACAAACAGATGTGAAGTACAGCTGCAAATTTATTAGGCGTGTGTGCGGATTGGAAACTATTAATTCCTCTGTATGTTAACACCAAATGAGTCTTAATATTTTCCAGTCATGCCTCATACTTTAGAAGCCTGTCTATGATCATAAAAAGATCTTGTATTGTGTGAGTGGCTGAAGCTGAGCACACCTTGCAGCACCCAGTAGACCTCCCCATGCTCAGCCAGCTTCTCCAGCTGCCCCATGATTGCAGTCAAGTTGACTTTGTACTGCTGGAGGGCCTCACTGCTGCCACCGTGCAACTTGATGGACCACTGTGTAAATGGATAAACAGTCAGGACTGACATAACTATCGGCAGCCACCACGTCACACTTGTCTCATATAAAACATGCAGGCATTTACGCAGGTTACCGTGGCAGCTCCGAGGACGAGAACATCTGGCTTTGCCGAACCTTCCTGCAAAGCAAAAGAGACGCCGCACTTAAGTTTACGAGCGGCACTTGATTCGCAATTTCCCCCACTTGTTACCGTTACTCACACGTGTCCATGATATCAAGCGTTCCTTCATTGAATTATTTGCCTCGGGGTACCACAGAAAGTCCTAAACACAAAGATGAAGTTTGAAAAGAAATCTTGTGGCAGAGTGTTTAGAAGAAAAAAAAACATAAACCGAGAACATGTTAAAACCAGGAATATATATATAAATAAATAGCTCACCACTTTAATAGAGTAGCTCTTGTCTTCAAAGGAAATGTCCTCATGCTTCAGATGTTAGGAAGTTGACAGACAGAGAGGAAGTGTGACATACAGTCAGTGATGCTTTGTCCCAGCTTGAGACCAAAACAGTTAGTACTGTATAGTTATAGGGTTATCCCATAGCTTCATTTATCTTGTTGAGTTTCTGTGCAAGCCGCTCGACTTTAACCTTTTTAAACATCGCATTTCCACAATGCCATCTATATCAAGCTTTAAAGTACTTCCATCTTTTCATAAAAACGACTATTTATTTGACAAGTCAGCAGGGTGATTTTTTCTAACATAAAATCGATAGTCTGAAGTTAAATTATCAGACTCGAGAGAAGTACGGAGGAGCAAAGTAACTATTGCTTTTAAAAGCCACAATTAAGCCACATAAATATGAATGACTAGTCAAACTGCATTTTTTTGAAGTCCTGATGGTCTGGTTATTTATTAGAGCTGACGGAAGACACACAGCCTTCAAAGCAGCCACGATAGGTACGCATGAATCTTAGTCTGCTCTTCTAATTAGATTTAGGTTGCAGCCTTGATCAGTCAGAATTTAGAGCCATCTGTGATGGAAGAGAGACTTCCATTTTGAGGTTGAAATATTTTTAGTCAGTTTATAAACTTCCCTGGAAGCAATGGGCAGAGTGAGTTAAAGCATATCTTTGTGCCTCATATCTGTAGATCTGTTTGGCTTGTACCATCACTATTGTGAGAAAAACCCTGGGCTTGAACAGTGCAGTTTCTCATTATTACCTTAATCCCCTCTTCTTTTCGTTCAGGGTTGATAATTTTGATGAAGGAGTAAAACAGCTGCCTGATTCGCGAATCGCCAACAAAGGCTACCCGCTTTTCAGAGAGGCAGGTTTTGGCTTCACTGTAAAACATAAAAGGTTGGTGAGGGCCAAGCACAGATAAAAAACAAACAAACAAACATTTATTTACTGAAGTGAATAATGTTTTTGTCCTTTATTTGTCAATGAGTGATCTTTTATCCCAAAGTCCTTAGTTGAAATTACCCACAAACCCTTAGTGACTGACAAAAACTCACAACATCACTGCCACACATTTAAATCTTTATCCCAAACATACAGTGTAATAACTTCAGAGGTGGTGTGACTCACATGCTTTTGTATTTGTGCATCATGCAGCCATAAGGCTGCCATACATCCTCCCCCAAGTAACGTCCTCTGGACAGCAGCCATTCACACGAGTCCCCTCCTGGAGGCAAGACACAGAGAACTTTCTGGTGAGGCGAAACAAACAAGATCTCGCTTTCACTCACAGTTTCGCTCCGACTATGACAGAAACCTGCTGCCTCAATAGTGCCCTGGCTTTTCATTCTGTGCTGTCAAAAGGACCATACAATACACGGCTCTGGCAGGGGCCACAGTGCAAAATGAAGCCATCAGCGATCTAGCTCGAGCATAAATCTCTCCAGCTATTCATTTGTTCGCAAAATGAATGGAGCCATCTGCAGCTGAATCAATCCACAGAAACAGGCGAACATGAAAGGTGGGCAGACCAGCATGCAACATCATTCTCAGCCAAAGCAGCTGCTCACAGCACACTCTGCTCCCTAACCTTTTCGTGGGTGACGTCCACACTGAGCAGCCTAGGTACGACGTACATGTAAATAAGCCTGCTTTATTTATTCATAGTCCAACTCTATGCTCTGAGGACGTGTCACTGTTTGTCAACCAATTTATGAGCAAACCCTTTACTGATACATCCAGTGCACTATGCATATGCAAGTTACAGCCCTGGAACAAAGAAACGTGCAGCTACAATGTTATCACAAAGCAGCAAATCTAGAGTTTTTGAAGTTGTGAGCAGGGCGACAGGCACATTTGTGGCCAGTCTTACCGACAGTGCATTTATTCAGGAAGCTAGCTAAACACCATGTCGGGCGTATTTACATGACATTGGTCTCCAGGTGCAGATCAAATACACTTCCACGAACCTTTCCAGGGCTTTTCCAGCAGCAATAAAGCGTTTCTTGCAGCAGGAACGTCAGCAACATGTAAACACAGCTATTGGCAGTGTTAGCAGCTAACCAGCTGGATAACGTCGGGTCAAATTCACGCTTCCTTTGGAGACTTAGTGCGTGAAACCACCTATTTGCGGCACGCACGTTTTCAGGCGATAACTTTAACATCTAGAAAGCATCCCGTGACAAAAGCACGGAGCCCAGTAGCTAAGAAAAGCGCTGGCATGCAAGCAGCTACCTAGCTACCAGTAGCAATGTCAAGTGTTTCCAGTGGCCGCATCCACATTAAGTTGATCAAATAAAAGCAGCACTCACCTTCGTAATACCGCGAAGCAGCGTGAAACACGAGGAGTAAAAGAACAGCAACCAGCGATATCAGTTTCGCGTTTTTTATGGTAAAATGTTGATTTATTTCGCGTTTGCCCAGGCTATAGGCCAGGACCGCCATCTTTGCTCCTCCATGACAACAGGCAGCTGTGCAGTCTCGCGGCGGCGGCGCTCCGCTCAGCTCACCATATGCCAGCTCCACTCCCCGGCACACCGCCTCCTTCTCCTCCATCACTGCTGCTTAATGAGTCAGGTGCGGTTCAAGGAGACCTTCCAGCGGGTCTAAATTTGTCAACAAAATTATTATAAATAATATTATGGTGAGGCAAATCGTTTCTTTCGGGTGTCTGTAAAAAAGAAGAAAAAAAAGTTTTATGCTGGAATGATCACAAGCAAAAGCAGGAATTTGGAGATGGTAACTTTTAGAAAAGCAAAGGCGCACTGTCATCAGGTCGATTGAAAACAGTGGTTTATTAGTTTGCACTGTTGGAAGAAGGCGTGGCTTTGCATAAAAAAAATTAATAATTAACCTGTAGTTTAGGGTGGAGGGGCGGGATGTTAGGTGTCATGCGTTAGATGTAAGTAAACCGGCTTAACTGCATGTATCCATGATTGTGCAAGTGTGTCAAACCTGTTACATTTATTTATACACACTTTTACACACAGTTGACTGTGTGGAAGAGTAAAAGACGAAGTAGTAGTAATGGGTTCAAACAAAAACCAGACATCAAGTTTAGGGGTTTTTTTGTTTTGTTTTTTAAATTAGAGAGTATCAAAGTGGCTCTGTAGTGCAGATTTTGCTGTAGATCGATACCAAGTAACTACAGGGCCAGTATTGCTAGTACTAATACTCCTACAGGTACTTTTTAACCTATCAAGTAAATTCTAAACACATATTAATGATCACTAAATAACTGATTTGCACAGCATACCCAATATGCACAATATATGTTTTTATTTCCAAAAAATAGTGACGTTACTACAATTCAGTGAGCTACATACTGAACTTAGAGGTTAGAAACAAAGAAGAAGGTCTCTCTACTTAATAGAAAGGTTTCAAAGAATCTGAGAACATGGTATATATTTCTAAATCTTACATCTGAGTCTCCTGAGCTTCTTCGGGTTTCTGGGGAAACTGAAGATCAGGTGTAAATCTATTCAGAGTATGTAGCCAGTTCAGGCAGAAAACCAGTCAATTTCAAAGGTGCGACATAATGGTGTGCCACTGTAGGCACACATGCTTATGAATATTGTTGAATTACCTTTACCTTACATTGATGAAAGCAGGAATTTAATCATATCTGATAAAAAATTACACAAGTTTAATTTACAGTATACATGCAGCTTCAGGTTCACTTTGAATTTGTTCCACTGCACATTTCCTATCTCTGAATCTCATGGACAGAACAACAAAGGAGACAAAACTGGCCCAACAACAGTTTTCTTTTCTTTCCACCCATCCATTCTCTTCCGCTTATCCTTATCAGAGTTGTGGGCCGTCCCAGACAGGTCGCCAATTTGATGCACAGCCATAGCTGGACTGGCCATCGGGCATACCGGGCATTTGCCCGGTGGGACGATGGGTTTTTTGTTTTTTTTCCGTAACGGTATAAACACTGAAAGGTGGTGGATTGGCCAGATGCTGGGAGATGTGTAAAAATAACTCAATTGTTTGGTGGTGGCTATCGCGGAGCTTCCACAGATTCAGTAACATTAGCAAGTGGTGGAGGCCAGCAGATGCAACACGCTGGCAGGTGGATGACAGAAAGGCAGAAGGAGCAGAAGGAGCAGAGACCTGAGACGGTAAACTGAACTTCAGGTAAGAATGACCTGCAGTCTATCTGGGTCAGATATAAACCAAGTTTAGGTGGAGTTTATTTTCGTTATGCTGACTTTTAACAGTCAGTTACAATAACTTGTACTGTGTACTAACTAGCATGACAGAGTTTATATACAGCTGGGCGGGTGCTTTGATGTTACTGATGTTAAACTTGTTTTATCTTATTTTATTTATAAGGTTAGTTATTAGAGTTTCCAACCGTCCCGTAAAAAACGGAATCGTCTCGTATTCAGAGAAAATATTTCTTATTGAGGTGAAAAGGAACACAGTTTGTCCTGTACTTCAGCTACAATGAAAAAGACACAAAGCTGGAGTTATTCTGTCTTTGCTGCACAGCTGCCTCTTCTTCATTCATTCTCCCCCTCCCTCTCCTGTTTCTACTTCAATCATGAAACTGATCAATGATCAGCTGATCGGCTTTTCTCTCTTGTTTGTTTATCGCCCACTTTGCGTCAGAAACATAAAACCAGCGGAGGTCGCGTTAAACAATAGCAGCACATTTAAGCTTGATCAGCTGTTGTTAGAATTTATTTAATATTAATTCCTAGTATCAGCTGATGTTTGCTAGAGCCACAGCTGTAAAAGCTGCTGGTCATGATGTCTGGATATCTGGTGAGAGGGAAACATGAAGATGAAACCAGGAGATGTCCTTACTGGATCATCAGAGCTGAACAGGTGATGGAGAAACAGGTTTACCTTTTAGGTGACATGATTGAGTTGAAGGGAAATTAGGAACTGTTTCTGAGACACAAATAACACCAGGATCCTTTTTTTATGTAGCTGACAGCTGGTAACTGTGCAGGGGCGGGTCTAGCAAAGTTTTGCCAGGGGCCAGGTAGGGCATTAACAGGGAAAGGGGGGCACAAAGAAATACTTTTCTTTCTTATTCTCATTTAAAATGTCTCGCTTTTAACAAATAATTATCTGAATCTTACGTTTTCATCTGATGTAAAATGTATAGAAATCCATTATTGTACATAGTAATTTTTTTTAGGGTCCCATCATAATTTCTTCAGAAGTAGCTAAGTACTGTATATGATGCCAGTATTTTCCCACATTTTCTAGATTCTGTACCAGTACTGTGTGTAAAATGCCATCAAAAAGTCAATTAGTTTTATTCTTTCTCACCTGTCTTTCTATCTCCTTTCACTTTTTAAAGGTTGCCATGTTAGAAAAAATATTTTGCCCTGCCATGCTGTTTATTGATGTGGCAAATGAATGGTTTATGAAAATATATCTAAATCTGTCATCAGTAATCAGTAATGATCATGTCTCACCTCTAGTCTTCTCTGTCTTAATTTCAGGTTTTCACCATGTGTAGATAGTTCAGGAGGTTAACTCGACCAAGCAGTCTACTTTCGGGTACTGTTTAGAATACCACAATAGGAGGATGGTGTAGGTTTAAGTTTAAGATACATATATACCAACAAGACAGTGTACATCACTGTGACAACAGCGTTTGTTTTCATTCAAAGGATTTATGGTTTTTCCTATAATACCTGGTGGGCCGGTCTCTAGTCAAAATGCCCGGGCCGATTTTTTGTCCCAGTCCAGCCCTGTGCACAGCTAAGTTTTTGGGGTTTTTTGTTTCTTTTTTCTTTGTTTGCTTTTTGTTGTTGTCTTTTTGCTCCAACGATTATCTACACAGCTCTCTGTGCAGCTCTGTTAAATGCCTGCCACAGCATTTCAGTCAGGTTGAAGTCTGGACTTTTGACCGGGCAGTTGCAACACAACATTTTTTTAAAATTCTTTTTCAGCCATTCTGCTGTAGATTTGCTCCTGTGCTTTGGGGGTCACTGGCTTTTTGTATGTCCCACGTTTGGCCAGGCTTCAGATGTCAGACAGATGGCTTCATATTTGACTCTAGAATACTTTGGCATACAGAGGAATTCACAATCAACTTAATGCCTCCAAGTTGCCCAGACTGTCCTCAGCTGACTCACCCGTCTCTCTCTCCCTCTTTTTGCGATCTCTTTCCGTCCTCAGTTGACATGAGTGTGGGGAATGTTGCGGTGTTTTTCCTCAGTTGACACCAGCATGCAGTAAACAAGCTCGGCTCCTGTAATACTCACATGCAATCTATTGCTGTTGCTCTACTTGTCTTCGCCTCCTCTGTCCTGACACCTGTTGCTGACGCCTTCAACCCCCTGAGGGACCGACTAAAAGAAAGACTCTTTTAATAAAACATCCTTTAGTCTTACATTGTGCTCTGCATTTATGTCCAGGGGTCCACAACAAGCTTAATGCTGTGTCTGCAAAACAAGCCCAGATCATCACCCCTCCACCACCATGCTTAACAGCTGGTATGACTGGGCTGTTGGATTATGCATTATAACCATGATCTTGTATGTCCAAAGGAAATGGCTCCGGATGTCTGGTTTTGCAAACTTAATCCATTCTGTTGGTACCCTTCAAAGAAACCATGCTTGAATATCTCTGAGCATTGTGCAGCCTGCCCTTGGGGTGAATTTGCTGGGACTTCCGCTCCTGGGAAGATTTCAGCATTGTATTGTCACACAGCTAATCGGTCCAGACCTGCAAACCGCCTAAAGTTGTGCCTTTATAGAGGAGCTCACACTTGCTGATGATCATGTAATCAAGTGGTTTTGATTAGCAACACTTGACTGCTGCTACACTCTTAACTCCTTTGGAAGTAGGAAGGGTGTACTTAGCGTTTCACCACACTGAATAGATTCGTGTGAAAACTTTCTTCTTCTTCTTTCTATAATTTCAGCTTACTTTATATTTTAATAAACATCTCAGTGGTTTGATTGTCTCGGGATTTAATCATCTATCTGTAATATAACATTTACTACATAAACTGGTATATAAATAAAGTGGGACATTAAATAAAGTAGAAGAAACATTACAGAATCCTGAACTGACATAGAAGTGTTAAGCATGTTAAGAAGACCTGGAAAGTAAATGAACTTTTATTTTCTTAAAATGATGATTACACAACTTTACGTTGTGTAATCATCATTTGTTTGGACGTCAGCATGACATCTAAAGGACCCACAGCCTGATTTCTGTACTGTTAATAATCAATTGTATGCATAAATGATTGGATAATGTATAAATCATACTCTTCTGTCTAATTTCCCATGCACCCATCAGAGTTGTTGTAGTTTTATATTTTTTAATTAGTATTCTTTTTCTTTTTCTTTTGTTTTGACTTTTTGTTTTAATTCAGTTTAGTCTCAGTGAGTTTCCAGAGCGGATATTCTTGTTTCAATTTAGTTTTTGTTGTTTGAAATGTTTAGTTTCAGTTGTTAGTTTCAGTGTCAGTTTTAGTTTTTATTTGTTATTACAATATTGAGTCCATGTGTCAAAGCCAGACTGGGGAAAATTAATAAAGGTATTGCAGTAAAAACATATAACTTTTTGAAAGCAGTTAAGTCTTAGTTTGTTGTAGTATTGTAGATATCCAGAGTCTTTCAATGACTCATTTATTTTATTTAGTTTTAGTCAGATTTTCAAGTTCACAAAATTGTTTAATTGGTTTTATTTCCCCCCCCCCCCCCAAAGTCTAGTTTTTAGTTTTATTTTTGTTCAGTAAAATGTTTTTTCCACATCTGATTTTAGTTTTTAGTTTAAATTTAGTTAACGATAATAACCTTGCCACCTACAGGTATTTAAAGTGTCCTTACCCGTGTACGTGTGGACGTAGCCTAAATGAACTGGACATGAAGAAGATACTCTCGTAAATGCACGCCACACTGCCTTCTAGTGGTTGTAGAAGGTGTTGCAGCTGATCTCATACGCCATCACCCTGAGTGAAACACCTATTTATCTCCAGAACTGCCGTATTCTTAACTGAGACTGACTTATGACTATGTTCACGCATGACTGCAAGCCTTGAATCCAAATCACAGAGATTTATTTGGATGCAAAAGCTGTATTATGCAAGGAAAAAAAGCAACATGAGAGGATGCATATTTACAAGGAACAATGCACTTTAGTAATCACACATTGGCATGGACAGTGTAAACAGAAATTTACTGTACATTAAAATTGAATGTACCGTTGGAAAGCAAGGTAAAAAAAAAAAGGTGGGGGATGTGAATGAGGACACTGCTGTGCTTCCACAATAGGAAGATGTTTAAAGTCAGTGATGATATGTAAATCATCAGCCAAACTAGAACCAAAGTACAGTGACACACCTTCATCGGTGTCCTTAAAACACGAAAGCACTTAAGTCACTGCGTAGTGTGTTTTGGAACATTGGACATGCTTTATTTCAGAACTTTTCACAATTTATTTAAACATCTCACATATACAAAATAGGTACAATAGACTTTGTTGTGTCATTTTTTGAGAGAGAGGCCGCCTTAAAAAAACCATTCAGAACGAGATGAATTATGTGCTGTCAGAATGAACACTGGGTGTGGGATTGGAAGAGTGAAAAAGCCTGAAGGAAAAAAAAACAAACAAACAAAGAAAAATAAAATCTAGAAAAAAAGAAAACAAAAGAATAAAAACCCAAACAAGACATCAGGTTTAGACTCATTCCACCTGCTTAGAATGGAGGAATATCAGGGGAAGATTGCAAGACTCCTTAAAGGTCAATACAAAATAATACAGTTAAAAAAGTGGTTTGCTCCACAGCTGCATATTAGCACCATAGATCTTTGCTTCAAGTAACCGAGCACCTTCCGATACGGGACAAAGCTTGAAGCATTAGAAATCATAACATCTCGGTTGTGGACCCAGGTTTTGGTAATAGTATTTTCTTTAGGTACAGGCATGAGGTAGTTTAAACCTTTTTTCATGGAAATTGTGGTTTTAAACCTCCTCTTTGGAAGATATACAAAGACCACAAAGTGATGCATACTTTCAGCGTTTTTATTACACTTCTTTTATTTTTTACAAAAGGATGACATGATGTCCCACAACAAGGTGTATTCCCGCGTCCCTTTGGGTTGCTGTATTTATTTTGCATTGCACCAACGCTCCGATCAGTCCGTTCAGTCCTCTCCGATAGTTGCCCATCGTAAGCAAGTGGATGCGCAGAGAGAAATCAGCATTCAGTATAAAAAAAAAAAACGAACACAGATAGAAGGGCAGAGATTTTGTTTTTTTTTTCGTTCTTCCTCTCTTTTTTTTCCGGTGTTAATTTATCATGAGTCTATTTATTTGAAACAGACTGGGCCAATGTCCAAACCAAACTCCTGATCAGCTCTACCAATGTCCAAAGGTGCAATGTCGAGGATGGGGAGGCGAGATGGTTTATTTGTTCTGTACTCGATCACTGTCTTGCTCCACTCACCAGTGTGTGTCTGCAGGAGTAAATCGGAGGAAAAGAGAGGTTGAGTATTGGAGCAGAGGTTTAACAACACAAGTCACAAAGCTGCGAAGCAGACTGAAACGTAAGAGCAATGCTACTCACAGTGCAGCCGTCCTCTAGCACGGAGAAGGTGAAGCGGCTGTTGCCCTCAGCTCTCAGCTCCACATCGTTGGAGCCCTGGAGTACCACGGCCTTCTTCAGGCTGCCGCTCTCACCGTCCATGTAGGCAACGCTGTTCTTGCAGTGGTAGGTGATGTTCTGGCTGGCCTGGTTGGACAGCAGGCGCATGAAGGCCAGCTGGGTGGCCATGCTCTGGGGGCTGAGGGTCTCATCGTTGTAGGTGAACTGCAGGAAGGAAAGAACCAGTGAGTGTTTCCTGTAGAGGTTAAGCTTGTTTTCATTTCACATGATGCAAGTTGCCTGCTCTCTCACCTCAGTGCCACCGTTGATGGTCTCACCGAACCAGACGTGCTTCTTGTTCTCGGTGCTTCTGTACCAGTTCTTGCGGGCGATGCTCTCAGGGTGGGCGTAGATGCAGGTCTCACGGGTGGTGAAGTCGCAGAAGACCTTGATGGCATCGTTGGTGCAGCCCTGGTTGGGGTCGATCCAGTAGAATCCTTCAGGAAAAGCAGAGAGTCGCATTAACTGGAGTAGGTCAGTTACACGCATGGCCTCTGTAAATGCTTCAGAACATAGTAACAGTGGCACTTTGCTATTATTTTGAGGAGCTGAAGCCAAGCTTACCGCTGCTCCAGTCAGGGTGGCTGAGCTTGATGTCACGGCAGGTGCGGGCAGGGTTCTTCCTGGATCCCTCAGGGGTGAGCAGGTTCTCGATCTGAGTGTTGAGAGACTTGATGGTGGCATCAACCTCGTAGTCCTTGGCTCTCAGAGCAGGCTGGTCAGCTCTGTACTCATCATATCCTCCGGAGACATCGTATCCACCACCAGCAGGGCCGGGAGGTCCAGGCAGACCGGGAGGTCCGGGAGGACCCTAACATGGATAAGACAATGGAGTGATGTGTAAAGAACAGTTCTGTAATAGCACTAAACTGTCCAGGGTGCAAAATAAAAGTTGCAGTATTTAAGAAGGTGATGAAGCTGTTGATATAAAGGCAAACTTACCACTGGTCCGGTGTATCCATTGGGTCCACGAGGACCAGGAGCACCCATAGTACCATGGGCACCAGGTCTGCCATCCTTACCAACGGGTCCATGGGGTCCAGCAGGTCCCTAAAGAAATCACATCACACAAACATTTGTGGTTTTATTAATCTACAAATTAAAGGTGCTCTGTCAAAAATAGCAGGAGTGTATGTGGGTAGGAGTGGCTAGGAGCTAGGAGCTACATACACTTATTTCTCACTAACGGTGAAACTTTTCAATAGGGCATGCACAGATGATCTTCGATGCATGTAGAAGAAAAAAAAATAAGCAAGCTGCTGGGATTCTACTCACTCTGGGTCCAGAAGGTCCATGAGCTCCAGCAGCACCAGTGTCACCCGAAGGTCCCTGTGGTAAAAGAAAACACATCACTCAGTGGCATTTTAGTGACAACAAGCCTTTCCTCTCCGTGATTACATTGCCCTGCAAATGCTACTGGAATCTGTATTGAAGCATTGTTTATGAGCATAATGGGGCTGAGTATTCATACAGTTCTTGTGCATTATGCTGCTGTGCAGCCACTCACAGAAGGTCCAGGCATTCCCTGGAGACCAGGATGTCCACGCAGACCCTTCATGCCTCTCTCTCCCCTGTCTCCAGCAACTCCCTTCTCACCACGAGGTCCAGCAGGTCCCTACATTGAACAAAGACACAGGCATAAACATATTGTGGTGCATTCCTTTTGTAATTTCATTTGCTTTGCTAGTGTATTATACTTACAGGGGCACCTCTAGCTCCAGCGGGGCCAACAGCTCCAGAGGAACCTGATGGGCCCTAGGGACAGGAAAAAAAGTGAAACAAGCAGACGATTGTAGATAAAAGTACCCAGTAAACAATTTTGCTTATATTGGGAATTTAATGATTAGAATATTTACAGCCTCTCCACGGTTTCCAGGTCTGCCGGCAGCTCCAGTGGGTCCAGCAGGTCCAGGGGCACCAGCAAGTCCCATGGCGCCAGCAGATCCAGGCTCACCACGGTCTCCCTAAGCACGGTGGGTCACGGTGGAAGTTGGTTAATAAAACATAGTATATATATATATATATATATATATATATATATATATGTGTGTGTGTGTTCTGTGCATGATAATGGCTTAAGGTACACGACAGGGCATTACCTTCAATCCAGCAGCACCAGGACGACCAGGAGGTCCATCGTTACCAGTGTTGCCCTGTGGATTGTAAAGAACAGAGAAGTTTATATAAAAGTTTAACAGGCTTACTATTTTAAAATGTTATGTGATTTTTTTTAAAGCAAATATATCACAGAAAATACAGAACACATAATTATATTATTTTAGCACTCTCTATAAATCATTCATAGATCGGTAGTAGGGGTTACAAGTCTTTACCTCACGTCCAGCCTCTCCCTGGGGTCCGGTCATACCAGGCAGGCCAATGTTGCCAGGGGCTCCACGGGCTCCAGGGGGACCAGCAGGTCCAACTCTACCAGGCTCTCCCTGGGATATGACACAGAGAAAATCAGTGGGTCAAATATAGTCAACCAATAACATGGATGCTGTGTACGTTCAGACTTTTGGGGACGAGGGATCTTCCCATTATCAAAAGTGCATGTGGTCTTTCTGAGACATCCTCCAAAATGGAAATTATGGTCTGTCGTCTGGACTAGCACTGTTGTCCATGCATATTTAAAATTTGTTGTCCATGGTTTGAATTGACCAACACTTTCTGAATGATAATACACATTCAGTGGTTCATCAAACAGGTAATTTTTTTTTCGTGGTATAATCAGAACTAGTTTCTACTTACCACACCACCAGCAGCACCAGGTGTACCACGATCTCCTCTAGAACCAGGCAGACCAACGAATCCCTGAAGTCCAAGAGGACCAGAAGTTCCAGGAGCACCAGGAGGACCCTAAAATACATCATCAGTCACACATTTAAGAGCTGAGGATGCAGTTCTTAAGATCTATATATGCACATCAGCGGTATAAGCAAGGATGCCACTAAAGTGTCCTCAAAGTTTCAGTGCACCACAATTTCAAGAGGGCTATAACTTACAGGGGGGCCAGACTCTCCACTGGGTCCCTTCTCTCCAGCAAGACCAGATGGTCCAATCATTCCGGACTCTCCAGAAGAACCAGTGGGACCAGCATCACCACGGGGACCACGAGGTCCATCCTTACCAGAGGGACCAGCGGGGCCAGGGGGTCCAACAATACCCTGAGAGGGGAAGAGAAGGAACGAGGGGTCATGTCAAGTCAGTTTGTATGTTTGAGGTTATTACTAAAATGTAATTTATTAGTAAATGCAAAATCTATACTTACAACAGGACCAGCAGCACCAACTCTGCCGGCAGCACCAGGGAAACCAGTCAGACCCTGACCAGAAACACACACAGTGGTTAAGCAGAGGTCATTCAAAATGTTTGTTGTGTCTACGTTTGTGTGTGTAGATGGGCTGAGAGTTAAGACACGATACACATAGTTTTAGATCTGCACAAATACAAAATTCAATCAGCAGTTCTTCAAATCCATAAGATCCTTTGATGACATTATTTGCTGGTTGTCTAGAAACCTTTCTGAACTGAGCAGAAACTCGATGGAAATATTTGTTGTTGGTCTAAAATTCGAGATGGAAAATCTGTTAATATTTATCACCGCTTTTTCTCAAACACAGCGAGCAGGTTAGAACCCTGGGCATTATTTTTTTACAGTTATCTCAGTTTTGATTGTCATGTTAATAAGGTCACCAGGACTGCTTTCTGCCACCTAAATTGATCAAAAGTTAGAAAATACTTCTCTCAAACTGACTTTGAGGATATGATCCATTCATTCATATCAAACAGGTTAGACTGCTGTAACGCTCTATTTGCAGAACTGTCAGAATTATCAGTATAACTACTTATATTCGTTCAGAATGCAGCAGCCAGAGCCTTACATGTACACGCAAATGTGAACATAACACCCTAATACTGAAGTCACTTTATTGGTTTCCAGTTTAACATGAAATTACCGTTTAAATCTATGAGTTCATAAAGCTCTTTGGTTTGGTCCTCCAACACATCTTTGACTTGTTTAGTGTCTATAAACCAGTCGTACCTCTCAGGTAATCTTTTAACTGGTCCCAGAATGAGATATAAATGAGTGCCGAGGTTGCTTTCAGTTAATGTGATGCTCTTCAAAAACAACCTGACCCCTGACCTGAGGTCAGTTACACCTGTGCCTGCATTCAAAAATGGACTAAAAACCTCTTACAGGCTTACACTTACACTGTATGAGTGTGTATGCTTGTGCGTGTGTGCATGCTAACTTATATTATATGTCTTTGTAGAATTAGTTTTATTGTTTTTATTTCCTTAAGTCATTCCAAAGATAAAAGGATTTTTTGTGTTTTTATCTTTAATGTCAAGCAGATTGATTTTACATGTAGCGAATAGCGAAATGTGCTGTATGAATAAAATTGCCTTTGGTGTTACCATTAAAATACATTTGAGTGATTTAGAGGAAACACTGGAAAATGAACAGATCAAAAGCTGACAAAGTCTGCTAAGTTAAAACAGTGATACTGTGCGGTTATGTGCATAAATTGACACAAATGCACACAATATTGACTCACTAGTACAAACTAGTTCCTATTTGGGCTTATATTAAAAAATATAAACATTTTAAAAAGGGCAGTACAAGAAATAACTGATAAATGGCTTAATCTCATGTTTTAATGTTGCCTTTTTTAAAAGTTCCTAACAGCTTTGATTGGAACTCCTACTCACTGCATGCTATGGTTGCTTTTAAGCCTACGGAGTTAATGAGTGCATTCATGAGAGTGTCGTGTGTGGCTGGTAAAGCTGTTTATTTGTATGTTTGAATACTCACAGAAGGTCCATTGTCTCCACGAGCACCAGGAGGTCCACCAGGGCCAGCAGGACCCTAGATACCGGAAGAAGAAATCAAAGTCAGTGTCATATCAAGACTGCTCCCCTCTAATCTATAAACATAAACAGTATTTTGAAATAGCTGTTGATTTTATCCCACTGTGAACACTCTCATAGATGCCTGGTAATGCTAAATCAGTGAAATCATGTTAGATCTCTCTCAATTTGTTTAGCTTTGCTGGATGCGTGTTTGTGTGTGTATATGTCCAGTGAAAGTGGTACTTACAGCAGGTCCAGACTGTCCAGCAGGTCCAGCGAGGCCAGAGGGGCCAACTTCTCCCTTTCCTCCTGAAGGTCCACGCTCTCCTCTTGCTCCAGGTTGACCATCAGCACCCTGTAGCAAGCGTGGTTGTGGTATGTAAGTATTGGCTCATCTTTATCTATTGAACATGACATGGGGAATGGGGTACTGAATTTCAAAATGGGCTTACAGGGGGGCCAGCGAATCCAGGACCTCCAGCGGGTCCAACCTCTCCACGTTCGCCCTGTGGACAACAAGCAGTGGGGTCAAAAAGACTGTTCAAACTAAAAGATGGAAGCTTGTGTTTTGCCAGGTTCTGCTATGAGATATTTAAACGCAAATGTAAGCTAGTGGAACAAGGAGTGATCAGCAGCTACTCACAGAGGGTCCACGAGGTCCGGCTGGGCCGGCAGGTCCGAAGGAACCACCCTCACCCTGGAGGAGAGAACAGGAAACATTTTATTAGCTTACAATTGTTCCAAGCATCCACTGACTTGTCACGCTCCCTTATGTAGGAATATACTTCAATATGCCATATATTATAAGAATGCTCTAAATAGTCAGCATTTTCCTTCTTAAAGAATTTTGTTATTGTACTCTTGGCTCTGTTGGTTGTGTTTATAGAACAACATACACAAACACTCAGGAAAACAAATTTAAAAAATACTTGCAAATTCCTATATTTTGATTTAAATAAATATTTAAATGCCAGTAATAAATATGAATACTTGTTTTCTGCATTATTTTTAGGTTAACCACTGTCATCTTACATTTCATTGCAGGTTGCTCATTGCTGTTATTTTGCATAATAGCCATTAGATGGCGGTGTTGAGGTTCTAGCTTTAGTCATAACAGTGTTTCGGCTACTTAAAATTTCTGTTTTAGAGGGGTGGGACGTCCCACATAAAGGTACTGAGCAATAAAATTATGAAAGTGGTGTGAACGTCTGCAAATGGCTTTTTATTTAAGGTAACTGGTCCTACAGTGGATGAGTTATGTTCAATACTTTTGCTGGCATTCATTTTTTAAATACTGTAAAAATGAATTAAATATTAAAAAACCCCAATCAAACAAACTTTGTTTGCATTATAGAATCTATATAATCTAAAAACATTAAATTTGGTGGTTTCTTTCTATTATTTATTTAATGGCAACTATTTTATCAACTTACCTTATCACCGTTGGCTCCAGTGGGTCCTGGAGGTCCAGCAGCTCCTTGCAGACCCTAGATTAAGTGAGGAGAGCACACTGAGATCAGGGTTATGACTGACACACTCAAATTGAGGAAATAAATGTGTAAAGTTTTTACATTAAGCATACTAACAAAGACGGGAGAGTTTTACTTACACGGGGACCATCTCTGCCAGGATTGCCGTCAGGGCCTTTGTGTCCAGGCTCTCCCTTGGGAGAGGGGAAGAGGGTGTAAGACGCACAACAGCAAAGAAACAATACTCCCTCATTTACACCCATTTTATTTGCTGGTGGCAGATTTCTAGAACTTACCTTCTCTCCCTTGGGTCCAGGAGTACCAGCACCTCCACGCTCTCCGGGCATGCCACCAGCTCCCTGATGTCCAGGTGCACCAGCAGCTCCAGCAGGACCAGGCTCTCCCTGGAAACAAAGAGGATAAACTTGGGTTCATATTTGAACAACATAAATATTGATGTTTTCAATTTTCCAGCTATATACAGATTTTATTATCACATAATTCTTAATTTTTAAAGTTTCTCAGAGCTATCACTGCATAAACAGTGAGATTTTGATCAGTAAGCAATGCTGGAAATTGCTGTGAAAGTGCATTTTAAAGACCATTCCGTGACAGGCCAGAGAACGTCCATGAACTGTCAGGTTTCATGACATATGTTCAGAAGTTCCATCAATTTCTGTAAAAATAGAACTGTCTTACCTTGCCACCATCAGCTCCAGGGGTTCCAGCAGGTCCACGGGCTCCAATTGGTCCCTGAGGTCCAGCAGATCCAGCAGCACCAGGGTTACCACGCTCTCCCTGGAGAAACAGACATGCATATTTTAATTTGTGTTCTCTATATTTGATTCTGAGTATGTTTTTATAGCAATAGATTTAAAGGTTTGAAAAGCCTACAACATATTAAAGGGTCTTGATTCATTTAGTGCACATAGACCTGGACACATATGCACTTTTGACAGGCTTTGCTACTGTGTAAAAATCCTATATTGCTGCATTTGTTTTGGAAAACAATGTCACTGACAGGTGATCTCACCTTGCCACCAGCAGCTCCAGCAGGTCCTGGCTCTCCTGGGATACCCTACAGAGGCATTTTTGTTTGGTTAGACGTGGACTTAAATTTTCAATAATGCTGCTTTTACAGTTTTCCAAATACTTACTCTGTCTCCAGGCTTGCCAGCCTCACCAGCATTTCCAGCGGGTCCAGGCAGACCCTGAAAATATCAAGACTCTACATCAGCTCCAATTGCATCAAAAATTTTAGCAATCAGCTTAAAATGGCTGTAAAATCATGCACCATTTTTCTATATTTAGAGAAAATTATGGATCCAAACCTGGAAGCCAGGAGCACCAGAAGGTCCCTGCTCTCCCTTCTCACCAGGTCCTCCCTGTAGAGAGAAAGAGACAAGTTATCAGAGTCGAAGACAAAGACAATGCAGTGGCTATTATTCATCAAGATCTACTCATGCGCTGCACATAAGATCACGCACAGCAGGTCCAGTAGCACCAGTGGCTCCATTGTTGCCATCAGGTCCAGGGGGTCCCTAGACACAAGGATAAAGAGAGTGATGCCTTTTAACTACTGAAGCCATTACCAAATTAAATTCAAGTTTTATATATTATAACATTTGTGACTTACTCTCAGTCCAGTGGGGCCAGTGCCTCCCCTCTCTCCAGGCTTGCCAGGCTCACCCTAAAACAAAAAGCAGTTAGTAAGTTAATAAGTACAGATTTAGGTTAACTTGAAAAACAAAGAAGGATATAGTTCCATGTTTAATTCTTGAAAAGAAAAAGGCTTACAGAAGGTCCTTTGGGTCCAGGGAAACCAATGTTTCCGGACAGGCCTCTAGGTCCACTTGGGCCTGGAGGTCCACTGCGGCCATCTTGTCCAGAAGGACCCTGGAGCGACAAACAAAGATTGCAGCAGGAAATTATATTTACTGTAAAAACAAAACAAAACAGTAGGAACAATAGATGAAATAAAATTGAGGTTTACTTACAGAAGGTCCCTCCTTTCCTGGGGGTCCGGAGCTTCCAGGGCTTCCTGGGAGACCCTGTGGAAAATAATAGCTGCCATGAATTTTCCATTAAAGTTTTCTTATGGAAATTTGCATAGAAAGTTCAGACTTTGCAACTACAACTTGATTAGGCAGGCAGGCATGATACTCTGAGTCTACACATTATGAGGTTTTTATAATCTTGTAAGGTGAAGCCCTGTGTTTTCTTTTTCTTTTAATCATGGACGTTTGTAAGTAAATTCTCAGTGAATATCCAGGGTTTTCATGTAAATCTAACACTTAATAATTTCTTACAAAATTAAGACTTGAAATGAAGACTTTCACTTTAGAAATTCAGAGTTTTTTCCATCTCCATATTAGCTCCATATGTTTTTTTAAAACTACAACTGCCAAATATGCACTTGCACTTTGAGGTGTCTCTGTAACTTACTGAAACTGTGAATTATAACCTTCCAAGAACAGGATTTAGTAAAAAGCTCACCCTGAGACCAGCTGGGCCAGGCTCACCAGCACGGCCAGCATCTCCAGGGGGTCCACGAGGTCCAGCAGCACCAGAAGCACCACGGGCACCAGGCATACCCTATGAAAAGGGCAGATGAGACAAATTATGAGACTTAATGTTGCCTGTATTTCAAGCAAAAAAGAGTTTTTTTAATCATTGAATACTTACAACAGGGCCAGTTCTTCCCTCACCACCAGGCATGCCACGGCTGCCAGGAGCACCCTAAAGGAGACAAATAGAATTAATGGCTGATCCCAGTAAAATGTCTCCGGCTGTAGTACATTTATGGCTCAAACTATTAAAGATGACGGGCTGGAACTCACTCTAGCTCCACGGGCACCAGCAAGCCCAGTAGCACCGAGCTCACCAGTGGGTCCTCTCTTGCCCTCCTCACCCTGAGGTCCAGGGGCTCCCTGAGGTCCAGAGTTACCCTGAGGGAAACAACATAGCAAAACGGTCATTAAATGTGCAACAGAGAGGTTTTCAGATTTATTTGGATCAAATTCTAAATGATTATAAGGACATAAACTTACAGGTTCTCCTTTGGGACCAGTATCTCCCTTTATACCCTGAACACCAGGATCTCCCTAAAATAGACAGATAAACAGACACAGTTAATCAGAAGAGCAATCATCTGTGAACAATTATGACAGTACTGGGGCGTAAGGACAGAGAATGTTTCCAGGTGGCTATTTTGTTTCTTGTGTACTCACACCCAGGCCTCTAGGTCCAGCAGCACCCTGAGGTCCCTGTGGTCCGGGTCCTCCTCTTGGTCCAGGGAAGCCAGGAGCTCCGGCAACACCAGGGGTGCCCTAAACAGCAGGTATGGTCAACAGGTCAGCATAGCATCCTATTATATCAAACCATATCAAAATAAAGATAGCTTGGTGTGACCCTGGAAATTTGTATGCACTTTTGGCTCAAGTCAAATACTTACAGCAGCTCCCTTAGCTCCATTCAGGCCATTAGCACCAGGGTTACCCTGGAGAGAAAGACCAAGAAAACAAAGTCAAGTCATTTTATTTAAAGAAAACACATTTTCAACTGATCATGTTAACATGACACCAATCTTCCCTAAAATCATGACTAAATTATAGGAGTCAGAGTCAACTAAAAGACTAATAACAGAAACAGTGGTTACACGTGACCGGAGAGTGACCTTGATGGAAACAACCTTGTATACTTACAGAGGGACCAACGGGGCCAACAGCACCATTGGGTCCGGGCTCGCCTCTAGATCCCTGAGGTCCAGATGGGCCAGTAGCTCCCACGGGTCCGGTCTCTCCCTGTCAGCAGCACAAATACATCCACAATCAAACAGTGTGCCGATATTACCTAGTGGTTGTTGGTTTTATAGTTAAAGCAGCTTAAGCAGCATTAAGTATTTGTTTTGGTTTGCAGTACTAACAGTCAAAATTCCCCTGGGGGCTACTATATAAGAATATGTGATTGGGCAGGAGCTTGCAGGCACCGGTTGTACTTGTCCTATACAGCAATAAAAACTGCCTTTTTTCACCCTAATCGTGAACCTCTCTGAGAGGCAACAGGAAGTGGCATCACACTCACCTTGGGGCCGGGGCCACCGGGAAATCCTGGGGGTCCAGCAGCACCTAGGGGTCCCTGAATAAAGGAAAAGCAGGAACACATAATAAAGTCCAAAATTTAAGAATGAACCTTTTCTGACTTGGCAGGATGGCACATTACAGTATTCATCGTGATTTATATATGAAGACAGGCTGAAGTCCAATCAGGAAAAAGCATCTCAGTGGTATCTTCTCACTCTAACACCGATAAAGGGGTTATAAGTGTGTGTGTACTCACAGCAGGGCCAGTAGGTCCAACATTGCCATCAGCACCACGAGCACCAGCAGGGCCAGCAGGGCCGGGGCGGCCTCTCTCACCAGGAAGACCACGAGCTCCCTGAAGGCAAGACAGTTACCTACAATTATCACCTGTACAGGTTTTTATACCACAGCATCATTATCATCCCATGAACATGATGCTGACTGACGCAAACAGTCACAAACATCCAAGTCAGATGTCTTTACTAAAATTTTTGTGCATGAAAGGTGAATCTCAAACTCACAGCCAGTCCAGGGCTTCCAGCAGCTCCATGAGCACCAGGCTCGCCCTATGGGAGGGAAAATGGTACGATGAGGAATGTGTCTAAACATTTTCAAATTTATCACTAATAATTAACTGGGAACTATTAAGAATTACAGTTTTTAGTTTTTGATACATTCATAGAGCAGCTAGTTGTCACCTTACCTTGGGGCCAGCACCACCGGGCTCTCCCTTGCGTCCATCCAGGCCAGTGTATCCCTGAAACACAGGAGCACAGTGATGAAGGCAGGTGAAGATATGAGAAATGTGATACAAATATAAATAAATATAACCGTTTAGATCAACATGTGAGAAGGATAATAGATTCAAATTGTAGTGCACTGCTCCAGAGATAAAACAGAACAAGGAAAAGAGTCCAACAGGGGTTATATTATAGGAGACATTAAAAAACGTCTTAAAAAAGCTATTTATAAAATCAAACATGGGTTATAGAAAGCGTTGCATCTGTCTCCATCCATCATAGGAAGGAAATGTTCAATACCTAACACCTTTCTGTGAAGCACTTTTGCAATCCAGTTATGTTAACAGGCTAAGAACTTCAAGGCATCCATTAGGAATTCAGGAGGTTAGGTCCATAATCACTCCCTGTGGAGGTAATTACAATGCAATTTCTAAGGAGCACAGGTGTGTCTCCACCTCCACTTTCTTCTTTTTAGCACTTTGTTTGAGCTCTTAGGTGTCCACAAAGGATCGGGTAAAGTTAAAGCAGAGGGAAAAAAAATCAGCACTCACTCTGTGTCCCTTCATTCCTGGAAGTCCAGGGGTTCCAGGGAATCCACGAGCACCCTGCAAATCAAACACAAAGAACATATTAAGTACTTCACATCTGCAAATCCATTTCTTGCTTATATCTGTTTGTGGTTATCGTGGTGCAAATCTCTTACCTGAGGGCCGGGGACACCTCTGTCTCCGGGCTTGCCAGGTCTGCCATTGTTACCCTGTGAATCAGTGAAATAGACTTTAGGCCACAACAAAGAACTACCGCAGCCACTCGCAAAATATTCACAGAAGAGTGGCAACAAAAATGATTTTGCATTTTGAACAGCAGTTACACTAATGTGTACGTACATCTTCTCCAGCTTTGCCAGGAGGTCCAGGAGGGCCACGAGGACCAACAGCGCCCTGGGAAAGAAAACCAGAGCATTAAGATCTCCAGGATGAACTTTTAAGTCGACATTGAAAGAAGTGTAAATGTTTAGGAGGATGATCTTACGGCCTGTCCGGGCTCTCCAGGCTCACCAGCGTGTCCTGTGTGTCCTTGAGGTCCCTGTTGAATGAGAGGAGATGCAGCATTTAGTCATAAAAATCTTTAAAAAGACAGTTGTATAGGTTTAATTTTCGCACATATTTATACTTACAGAAGCTCCAGGAGGTCCGGGAGGGCCTCTTGGTCCCATCAAACCCTGAAAAGAAGAAAAGAAGTAAACAATCAATCATCAGCTCTCAGTTAGACTGTCATTAAAACATTTTGTGGTGACTGAAATCAAAATTTAAACACGTGAAATACACGAAACTTTCCATGCACTGTAGTCATCCCAAATTATATATGTAAAAATATTAGTTTTTGTGACATATGGGCTAGTGTTGTTGTGTGGCAATGAAGAGAGGGGTCCTCACCATGGGTCCAGGGCCAGGATCAGGGCCTTTTACACCATCGTACTGAGCAGCAAAGTTCTGTTGAACAGAAGAAAGCACAGATTAATACTTATGTATGCATAATAAACACTTTTCTATAGCTAAAGGGCATTAAGACTAAAGTAATTTAGATTTCCAGTTCCAGTAGTTCCTGTAGTTCAAACTTGTCTCACAATCAGCAGCCACAGACTACTGCAAACATGCGCTTTATTCACCTGAAGAGTTTCTTAAAACACTAAAGTTTTCACCGAGCAGCTTTATGGATTAAACACAGACAAAATGAGCAAAATGAGTGGTAACCAGGCATGTGGTATCTCTTTTTTTAAAATGCTTTGATCCAAAATGGATAAATGACAAAAAGGTCAAAGATTACAGGGTTAATTAAGGAGACAGAGAGGGGCAACCAGAGGTCAAAAAAATAAAAGAAGCTATACGCTTTTTACGGCTGGTTTCGTGTTTGTTTCCTATGAACGGCTTGTCATTTTTTCCTCAAAGATGCTTTATCAGCATTATTTAGAGCACATTTGCAGTAAACACCATCTACGCAGACTGTTTATTCTCTACTTACTCCTCCAAGTCCAGGGGGACCAGGGGGGCCAGCGGGGCCAGGAAGTCCGGGTAAACCATCTTTTCCATTTGGGCCGGGAGGACCCTGTAAAACAGAGATGACATGAGTTGGTAAACACTGTTATTATTGAACGATGAGCTGCTGAGATTTAAGGAGGCGACGCTTGTCTGTTTTTATCTCGCAAGCTCTTATTTTGAAAAAACGAAGGTGTTTTAAATTGTTAAAATAAATCAGTGAATAAGTCTGCCACACTGTCGTATCAAAGATATCAGAGGCATTCTCATATGTTACAATTAAGAAAAATAGTGCCATTGGAAATGTAAACAAAGGGGTGTGGCCTGCCAAGGTTAACAGGTCAGGTGACGTTGACAAAAACGTTGCCAAAGATGCCTCATGAGTGTAAATGATCAAATACTTCAGTGGCATGTTAGCGTGTTTATCACAGAGAGAGCAGTTTTGCATCTGCTTACCCGGTCACCTCGAGGTCCTTTCGCTCCTCCTGGACCCTGCGGCACAAAAGTCATTCAGTCAGACCAAAAACATGGAGCAGATGGCCTCAGTTTGTTACTTCAACAGCATTTCATTTCAAAACTATCCCCACACTAAAGCGGGCCACCGCTTCTGATCTGAAAACCAGATGCATGCAACCTGGACTTAAACTGTAATTTAAAACAATCTGGGATTTCTTGTATCCTCAGAGGCTAAGCAAGTCAAGAAAAATAAAGGGAAACAAAAGAAAACAGAAAAACTGAGTGATTGAACCAGTCATCATGAAGGTGGCATTTGAACTTTCCTAATATAAACTATGCTTCATGCATCTTAGACACAATCCAAACAAGCCAGAGGTCCAACATTATGCATTATTGCCTCGGTTAAGATAAATAGAAGATCTTTTCAGTCTTTTCAGGGTTCCATGCAACAATTTAATGAGCTGGCAATCCCATTCATTCAGATTATTGCCTTCTATTCTTGTGTGTGACTGTAACGAGGACTGGCCATTGTTCTAAAATAATGCAGCGTGCAGACGTGCTGTCACAGTGACATGTGAATCACGCTCGTGCAGATAAACTAATGTGAGAACCCAGGAGGACAATGTGCATGTGGTCAACATGCGCACATCAGAGATGCTGAGAGGCAACAAAATGAAACATTCAAAACCAGACTGGACAATCACTCAGGAGTATGAGCATGTTAGTCTATGGAACAGCTATCAAGTTACCGCAATCACACCACGCACAGTGGTGCCTGGACGTGGTGAAGCTGTAAACACCAAAAGCAGTGGGTGCTTAGTTTCAGGCAATCTCAGCTATGAGCAGAAGAATTCCCAAATTCAATCTTAAATCAGGATCAGAGGGAGACTCCAAACGGAGCCAAAGCCAGCTGTTATAGGGGCAAACCTCCCTCTCTGGTTCCTCACTGCTGTCCTCAGAAAAGGTCCTTTGTACCAGGCCCCATGGGTGCCTCAGCCCTGTGGTTTTAGCTTTCATTGACACAAACTTAAGCCAATAGGACCCTCACCTATTCATGGACAGGAAGGGAGAAAACTGCAAGAAATAACTGAGCTCAGGGTCTGAAATTCCTAACGGCACTCCTCTGCCATAGTTCAGATTGCTTGAATCGTTAAAAGACGACAGAGACCTTCATTCACGGGCATTTCAGAGATTGTGGAAGAAAAACGGAAAAAACTTTAAGGTATGTTGTTTTCATGGTAGCATGCAGGTGTACTAACCGCAACTGTGGCATTGTAGAGATGAGGATGAGGAGGGAGAGGCAGAAGAGAGGGGCAGGGAGAGAAAAAGGGAATACGCCGTTAGAACATAATAATAATTTTAGGGCAAAACCTGAAAAAGAAACAAAGCAGTTTTCATCTTCTACTTAATGCTTCATGATTGAATCTGCCTAAGATCTTCGTATTAAAATGCTGAGTGTGTTATTTCAGGTTTAAAATATTCTGGAGACTGTGTTCAAGTCAGTACATTCAAAACTAGAAAAAGTGACTTTTCAAACAGTGCTTTTCTTTTTCGTTCACTGTGTCACACAGTCGGGGGCTTTTTACACTACGCTGATCGGGTGTGTCTGTAAATGCTGAGCAGACGCTTCTGTGCAGGCCTAAAATAAGCATCCTTCCTGCATGTTTTACTCGCTGCATAACATGTCTCAGCCTCTCTTAAAAGCGTAGCTGAGGGCCATGCCTGCACAGTTTGTGAATCACAGCAAACTTCGTCAAACTGTCGGTAATGAATGTGAATGTCATTGTTGGAGCATTCCACATGTTCGCGCTCCAGCTGCGAGCAAGCCTGGACAGGCCGCTTATGCCCTAGGGAAATGAATAGTTGGCCTGCTACAACATAGAAGACAAGACCAACATGATTTGTGATAAGAATGTATTAATTACTCCTGTCTTACTGCTTTTGCTGCAAAAATATTATAATGTGTGATTTTTCTCTGTTTTTTTAAAGGGTTGTTTAAAAACTGGTGACTTCATTCTTTAATGGTGCCTTGTGTTTTGCGTCTCTCTTCTGCACTGTGTTGCAGCTGCTCTCCACGACTCCGGACCAGCTGGTCACGGTTAGAGGTTGGCACAGCTGGGACCTCCCCGTGAACTCTAACACGTTATATCCTATCTGGACCACGAGGTGGCGCACTTGGCGGTTGAAAAGGGATGTGAGACTATTTATTTGTCCATTTCATGTAATATAATATTGCCAAATTTGTCATGATGTGTTACCTGTATAATCATCTTTTAATCTATAAAACCGCTGTATGTTAAATGTATGCTGAACTATACTGCCATTAACTGCAAGGTAGGCTGCTCAAAAAGTACTTTAAGAATCTAAATGTAATTATAAGAGAAAACGTGTCATCGTTTAGTGTCATTTCTGCTTTAGTTTTATAAATGGGGGTTGGAGATAACGCAGATGGTGGCGAGTAGATGTTTGCACCCATGACCACCAGGGGGAGACATTAGAGTTTCCTATAATAAAGCTCATTCCCTGGACGTCTGGATGGAACAATGTGTACAACGCCCCAACAAAAGCTTTTCATCCTATTCCTGAAAGAAAACCTACATTTCGACTCATTTCATTAACTTCACATGCATTACAACTAAAAAAAAAAAACCTCTAGACGTTCCTCTTTTAAAGGAACAAAATTTTCTTTTCTCTCTCTCTCTCTTTCCCTTTACGGAAACTAATCAAATCATGATAACTGGGTCCTTGGAAAAAGTGAAGAATCCTCTGCATGAGCTCAATCCGTTGAGTTTTATTCAGCAGGGCTTAAAGCTGTCTTCGGCTTGACCTCGATGTAAGTCCCAAACAAAAGCCAAGATCCTCAAGAAAAAAAAATATCCATCACAGAAGAAAAAAGAGCAGATATTCAAACTTACATTGACATGATGCTAGGTATGAAGTTACTGCAAGCAGCAACAGAATCCGGGTATCCACAAAGCTGAGCATGTCTAAGCAGACATGCAGACTCCTTGTGCTGCTGAGCCCCTGTTTTTAAACCACTTTCAGGCAGACATACAGTTGTGGTGACACGAGTAACTCCAAACTTAGCAGAAACCTGCTGCCGTGATGCTAGAATAATAAAGTCCCATCAGGCTTATTTATACGACAGGAGGGTCCCTGGTCTGCGTGTCAAAAGTCAGCCCACCGGCCAATGAGAGAAGAGAAACCCAATCTAACTTCCATCCCTCCGCAGCTCAGACTTAGTCATGTGGTGCTACATCTCCCTGCCTCCTCTCCACCAGAACCCGTTTGGCAACGCTTTGGCGATGATGACGAGTGCAACGTTTTAATTAGATCCATTCTCTTTGAGGACGTGGACAGCGTCGAGGTTTAAAAGGGAGATGAAGGCCTACTTTTTTCCTCTTTTTTTTACGGGCTGCAGGGAATCCGTGCTGTCTCTGCGCTAAGAGGTGCGGGCGCAGGAGATTCAACTTGAGATTTCTGTGCGTAAATTATGGGCACATTTCAGGGGCGCGTTGGCGGGCATCATTTGGCACCAACTAGATCAGAGTCCTTCGTTTCTGCGCTGCATTCTACAGAAACAAACTTAACTTAGAGAGAGAGGGTTTTGTGTTATCTTTTCATGTTGGAGTTTAAATGGCTCTTATTTGCCTCTTTATACTCACCGATTTATCGAGAAATTGTTGTATGATACCTTCATTTTACATTGTTTTCACTTTTCCTTTTTTTTTCTTGTGTTATTTCCATCTACCAAGCTGTCACACTGCCCAAAAAAAGAAAAGTTTGCATCATGATTCATTTTTGCACACCCACCAAGCATTTCAACTTCAAATTTCCATTGCCTTTCAAAGTAAAACTGACAAAAAAAAAAAAATCAATTTTCGTCTCAGAGTTTTAATAATAAACCAAAAGCATTCACTCAGCGAAAGCCTGTCAGTGGCAGGCTTCACATATAATGCAAACACACTACTCTGCAGCTTCAGGCTGACAAAAGACAGGTGTGTGGAGGAGGAGGAGAACGCTAGTTTCAATCCCTCTTTCCCTTTCTCCCTCTCTGAGCAGCTCTTACCTGCCCACATGACCAGACATGTCATCTACTCTACTGCCACTCCATCAACACTCAGCGTGGCCCTCACACTGCCTCATGCCACACATTCACTGTCCATTTGATTAAGCAAAGTGCACAACACTTTATCCTATGGCCAAAAGCAATCATGAAATGCAGGTTTAAACAATTCACAATTCACAGACCAGTAGGTGGATGGGGGGTATCTTTGTTATGTTAGACATGATTAGATATGAGCTTTATGATAGAGTTTTATACCTGTACTCCATTCTCTCTGTCTGTGCATTAAAATGCTTGTTTGGTCATTCAGTGCAATACTAAGAAGGCACCAGATTACATCCTGGTACAGTTCTGTTAGAGTGCACTCCTCTGGCCTCTTCCTTTCCTTTTCTCCGACGTGTTATCCGTATTCCCCTTGTGCAGCAGATATGTGTGTGTGTGTTTTTTTTAAAAGTAACTGTTGGACACTCCCGACAACCTCACCTTAACTCTTTATTTATCCAATTTACACTGCAGAGACAGAAAGACAGCAAAGAAGAAGAAGAGGTGGGGCAGTAGAGAGACAGAGGGAGAAAGAGAGATCAAATATGTTTTAAAGATGGCAGGGCTCCCACTCACTGCAGAGTTACGTTCTCATGTTTGCTGAGGATCCCAAGTAGCTGGAGAGGAGCAGACAGTCTGCGTAGGAAATCAAAGATGGCTCCCAAGCTCCACATCATCAGCCTTTTTTCTCTCTGTACAGCCATGCTCCAAGAGAAACAGCTGATCGTATTTGCAGGCCACTCCTGCAAATATATGCATTGTATTTGCTTTCAAAATATCATTTTTTGGATTTTTTTTATAAAAATGAAAGAAAAAGAAAATCTCTGTGAGGGTCACGGGCAGGGCAGCATGTACATTATGCAGTGGTAACTAGCTGAGAGAACACTTTTCAAGTAAAATGAAGCCTATTTGAGCAAAAATGCCTTTGTGGCAAAATTTGAACGTGAATTGAACTCAAGCCAGATTTGATGTATTCCTCTTGGAGATGTGTAAAAAAAGAAAAAAATCTTCAGCCATTTTGAATCTGCTCCTCTTCTGTCTCCTACAGTGCTGCCAGCCGGGCCTGCAGACAGACTTCTCCAGCTGTGCCTCACTCTGATTGGCTGTTTCAGTAGTTTCCTCACTGGGTTTGGTCAGTGTGTGTCATATTTCACTCCTGATGTAAGTGTAAGTACATTTTGTCGTGTCAGGGTTGGCTGCCTACCTGTCAGCCAGCGGATAAGGAAAACTGCACAAGATCAATGAGATCAGTGCAAAGATTTGCTATCTTGTGCATCAAGATTGAACTATTGCATTCCTGATTGCAGAACACCAGATTATAGAGACCACCTGATAACACTTGGAGACGAAAAATGAAAGATATTCATGTAAACCTTAGAAAAGTTTTGAGCAGGATGGTTGTTATATAAAAATATCCCACACTAAATCTGAGAGGGATTTCAGCATTAGTCTACAAAACTGAAACACCATGACAGTAGATTAGAGTCAAAGGACAGGATTTTTATTAAATATGACAACAACAAGACTTTAAAGGAGCGATGTGTAGTGCCACAGAAATAAAATATTAACACAGGAACCTATGCAGAAACTCATGCTAATGCTCGACTGCTGCGAAAGGACGTTTCTTATACAATTACAATGAAATCTAGCGATTGTGCACGCCGCAACACATGATTCATGGGGAGATGATCAAACAGGGACCTTCCAGATCTAAATAGAAATCTAATACTTTTGTGGGTGGCTCTAGAAGAAGGTCTAGCATCATCATAGGTTGTTGGTTTGCTCCAGTCTGCAGGTCAAAGTACTCAAGATACTGAATCCCAAGCTGCAAGCAAAACAGCACCAGAGTTAATGTGGCTAACAGCAAACAAAGCTTCATATTTATTACATTTTATAAATGAATAAAGAAAACACTTGAAATGTTTACCATTTGTTCCAGAAGAGAGTTTTATATAAACAAAAGCATTTTTAAAAAAACGAATAAATCTTTTACCCACATTGCAAAGCTATGACTTCACAACAACATCACTGGTCAGCTGAAATGTTGATCCTGGACTAACATTATTAAGATAATGCAGTAAGAACACCAACATGAGATATGAGATCGTGTCACACGCACAGTCAGTTGGAATTCTCAGCTAACTGCATGTGTTCGGACTGCAGGAAGAACCCGGAGCAAACTCCACGCAGAGATGCGCCGTCCAGGATTCAAACGTGGGACCGACTTGCTGTGAGGAGACAGGGGTAACCACTGCACTACCATGCCACTCTATTCTGTGAAATGAAAAGACTTTCATTGGCATGTTGCCCACACACTCAGACACCAGCAGGAAGTTTAGCAACGGTGCAGAGAAAAAGAGAGAGTCGGTAATTAAAGAGGAGCGGCAGACACACACACACACACACACACACACACACACACACACACACACACACACACACACACACACACACACACACACCTTTAACTCACTGAAGCAGAGGGAGACACGACAGAGTCATCTCTGTGAGGAAAGATTCAAATAACATTTCAGATTAAGGGAAACAGAGAGTGATGGTAAACGCTATCATCTGTGATAGAAATACACAGCAATATGAGCACTAATTAAGCAGTACATTGATTACACACACACACACACACACACACACACACACACACACACGCACACCAGCAGACATGCAGGGGCGGCTGAGGTTTTTAAATTACAGCGTATATTCCAGGCACTTCTTTTTCGTTTTCTGCACACAAGAGCATTGAAGGAAAAACTGAACCGGATCAAACTCAGCTGAACTTGAACTAAAAGCTCTAGGTCAACAGAGAAGTTTGACTTACAGTTTTTTACAGACGCTAGGACACATTTCTCAATACTTAGGTCACGTTTGCAAAACTCCTCACACAGTGAGCACAACAGAAGTCTATGTGGGCTAAACTGAGGACCAGTTATCATTGTTTTGGCACAAAATGCATTCAATGACTACATCTCTCAAATTTCATGAATTATCTTCTCACTCAGACACAACAACTGCCAACAATCTTTGTACGTACAGGACATTTTGCATGTGCTTACATACTGTTTTCAAAACTGTTAAACTTATGGCCAAAACAATAACACAATGCAAAACTTGAAAAGACAGCAAAATTCAACAACAATATTTTATTGAAACATATTTTAAATCTAAAAATGCAGTTTAACCAGCCACAGCTGATTCTCATTGTAGATGAACATCTACACAGGTGTTACTCCTTCAATTTTTCAACTCCTTCAATTCTGGCATGCCAGAAGATTCTTTCCTAGGTGTATTGCCCAAGATGACATAAGATGTGATGTGGATGAGAACCTGTGGCCAAATGGAGAAGACCGAGTAGATTAGCATTACTATTGTATGTGTATCAGTGGATGGTGTGTATACAAATTCTTGTATTTTGGGATTACTTAGTGCAAAAAAATAAAAAAATACATAAACAAATATTAACGAATTCTGCATGATGTCTGATTCATTCCAGTAACATATATTGAAATTATAAACAGAGATGTGTCCTTGTTTTACACAGGAAAACACTGTGTAATGCTACATGTTGTTAGTGTTTTTTAGGTCATTGTTTTGTGGGTGACAAAGTGTGTTTGTCGGCTGTCAACCTTTGCTAGTGTTCTGGAAGAATGAGTTTATTTGAGACCTGAATGAAGTGTTTTGGTAGTTGTAGTGCATTTTGAATGTGAAATGAACTGCTTTGCCAAGCTGACGGTCAGTTAGGAGGATTGTGTGAAGAGTTTTGCAAAAGTGACCTAAGTATTGAGAAATGTGTCCTAGCGTCTGTAAAAAACTGTAAACAATGGGACGATATAATTGGAATAAGTAAAGCATTAGCTTCCTTATATTCTGACACCTCCGATCATCCACTGCCAAATTTCTTCTTCACTAGGCTTTTTTTGTGTAAGTTTTACTATGAGAGGAGCTAACCAGGGTCAGTCCAAATATGATTTAACACCAGCAGCGGTTCAGTGAATTAATATTGTGTACATTTTCTGTCTCTGTAGGGGTTTTGATCTTTTGGACAATGCCAAGTTAGATATTTCCACCAGTTTCCAGTGGAGCTGTTAGTGATGCTTGCAGATAATAAAGGTGAAGTAAACTCATGAAACAGAAGAACATCTTCCAAAAAACACCAACTCAAACCAGAAAACAAAACAACTGAAGGTTTATGATATTTTCTATTGAATTAAACTGAGTAAATAATGAAAATGCAAAATATGCTACAGTGGCTTGCAAAAGTATTCGGCCCCCTTGAATTTTTCCACATTTTGTCACATTACAGCCACAAACATGAATCAATTTTATTGGAATTCCACGTGAAAGACCAGTACAAAGTGGTGCACACGTGAGAAGTGGAACAAAAATTATGCATGATTCCAAACATTTTTTACAAATAAATAACTGAAAAGTGGGGTGTGCGTAATTATTCAGCCCCCTGATTCAATACTTTGTAGAACCACCTTTTGCTGCAATTACAGCTGCCAGTCTTTTAGGGTATGTCTCTACCAGCTTTGCACATCTAGAGACTGAAATCTTTGCCCATTCCTCTTTGCAAAACAGCTCCAGCTCAGTCAGATGGACAGCGTTTGTGAACAGCAGTTTTCAGATCTTGCCACAGATTCTCGATTGGATTTAGATCTGGACTTTGACTGGGCCGTTCTAACACATGGATATGTTTTGTTTTAAACCATTCCATTGGTGCCCTGGCTTCATGTTTAGGGTCGTCGTCCTGCTGGAAGGTGAACCTCCGCCCCAGTCTCAAGTCTTTTCCACTCCAAGAGGTTTTCTTCCAAGATTGCCCTGTATTTGGCTCCATCCATCTTCCCATCAACTCTGACCAGCTTCCCTGTCCCTGCTGAAGAGAAGCACCCCCAGAGCATGATGCTGCCACCACCATATTTGACAGTGGGGATGGTGTGTTCAGAGCGATGTGCAGTGTTAGTTTCCCGCCACACATATCGTTTTGCATTTTGGCCAAAAAGTTCCATTTTGGTCTCATCTGACCAGAGCACCTTCTTCCACATGTTTGCTGTGTCCCCCACATGGCTTGTGGCAAACTGCAAACGGGACTTCTTATGGTTTTCTGTTAACAATGGCTTTCTTCTTGCCACTCTTCCATAAAGGCCAACTTTGTGCAGTGCATGACGAATAGTTGTCCTATGGACAGATTCCCCCACCTGAGCTGTAGATCTCTGCAGCTCATCCAGAGTCACCATGGGCCTCTTGGCTGCATTTCTGATCAGCGCTCTCCTTGTTCAGCCTGTGAGTTTAGGTGGACGGCCTTGTCTTGGTAGGTATACAGTTGTGCCATACTCCTTCTATTTCTGAATGATGGCTTGAACAGTGCTCCGTGGGATGTTCAAAGCTTGGGAAATCTTTTTGTAGCCTAAGCCTGCTTTAAATTTCTCAATAACTTTATCCCTGACCTGTCTGGTGTGTTCTTTGGACTTCATGGTGTTGTTGCTCCCAATATTCTCTTAGACAACCTCTGAGGCCGTCACAGAGCAGCTGTATTTGTACTGACATTACATTACACACAGGTGCACTTTATTCAGTCATTAGCACTCATCAGGCAATGTCTATGGGCAACTGACTGCACTCAGACCAAAGGGGGCTGAATAATTACACACACCCTACTTTTCAGTTATTTATTTGTAAAAAATGTTTGGAAGCATGTATGATTTTCGTTCCACTTCTCACGTGTACACCACTTTGTACTGGTCTTTCACGTGGAATTCCAATAAAACTGATTCATGTTTGTGGCTGTAATGTGACAAAATGTGGGAAAGTTCAAGGGGGCCGAATACTTTTGCAAGCCACAATATAAAAATTTGGCCTCAAGTGAAAACCAGATTTATTTTAAATGCCCCTTTATTACCATGGACAAGGAGGTTATGTTTTTGATAGTGTGTGTCATTATGTCTGTAAATGAAACAAAGTTTACAGACAGAATAAAGGTGAAAACTTTTTAAGCTATAAAGCTTAAAAAGTTTGAATGAATTCTGAAAAATACTTTGTAGGGGTATCATTTAATAATAGCCAACAATTATTGGTCAGAAACGCACAAACAGCCTTACAGCGTAGAAGATATTATTTTTGCACGTCTGGTGTACATTGCCAACGTATAGAAAGCACCGAAAGATTTAAAATGTCATGTCACATTTGACCTCTGACCTCTCCTCCAAGGCCAACGGATTAATCTGAAAGTCAAAGTAATAATGATGTTATGTTTAAAACTATATTTCCTATGCCTGTTGTTTGATTTGACAACACATGGGGTGTGATATGTGGAGATTCAGAATATCACCTCTTCTATTAAGGTCAAATAAGATAGAGCGTTCAAGTTTTTAGTTCAAGTTTTTAGTTCAAGTTTCAACTATGGATAAAATTCTACTGACTTTGTCTCTGTTAGCAGCATTTAGTAAATGAAACATGCATGTGTGGATTCTAAATATCACTATATAGTTTGCATCCAAATGTGGTGTGACACTTGACTTCTGATCTCACTTTTACTTTCTTTCAAGTTGAACCCAGAATATGTTATTTTTACTAACTGCCCATGATTTAAAGTAAGTTTAAAAGTACAATACTATTCCCTAAAAAGTAAATACTGGCCAGAGAGTGAGCTGCCTTGAAAGTTTGTGCTCTCTGATTGCTTCTTGTTTCTTGCTATTTTCATGCAGTATGTCATTAGAGTATCATCCAAACCTACTCTCAAGAAGTGTCCCAATCACAGGGAAGCCATGATGGTAAAAGGACTGGTTCTTACATAGTGCTTTTCTACTCGATTTGCGCAATCAAAGCACTTTATATAACGTGCCTTATTCACGCATTCGTGCAAGCACTTTTTTGTACAACAAAGCGCTTTTTATTTAACATTCACACTCCACTGAATGCTTTGGAGAGCAACCTGCACCTATCTTCTCAAGGATAGTTAGGCATGCAGCCGGGAAACCTGAGCAGGCAGGGATCAAGGCACCAACCTTCCAAAAGTTTGGGATAACTTAGAAATATCTTGGGTGGCATGATGGTGGGGTGGTAAGCACCGTAGCCTAAAAGCAAAGAGGCCAGCTGGGGCCTTTTCATGTGGAGTTTGCATGTTCTCCTCTCTGACAGACTTGATAGACTGGTGACCTGTCCAGAGTGTACCCCACCTCTCACCCTGTGACAGCTGGGACTGTCTGCAGCACCCTTTTTTCCAAACCCACCGTGACCCTGAATTAGACACATCCTTTACTTTTCTTTTAAAAGCACATTTTCTTTATTTTGTATAAAATAAAATTGATCAGAAATGCTGTACATAGCCCTGTGATGGACCGGCAACCTGTGCACCTCGACTTTGCTCCTGTAACAGCTAGAAAACACTGAGACTTTAAGTTGGATAAGCAGTTTAAAACATGAATGGAGGGGTACACAGGCTTTGGAGGCCACTAGAAAATTAACTTTCCAGTTCAAAATGTAAAACTTTAAAGAAGCAATATGTCTACCTACCTGAGTGTTTGGGGCCACAGCAGTGTTTACCCAAGTCACCTGATGCACAGGATAATTCAGTGAATTAAGTACAACAGTTGTGTTCTCAAACGTCACATCATCTCACTTCAAATCCAATCGTGGGTGCTGATTGCACCATATCAACCAATAGAAATGTCTGTTTTTGCTCTGTTATTGTAGCCTCTTTACCTGACTGTATAAACCACTTCGAGGCTAATGTTGTTGTGATTTGGTGCTATATAAATAAAAATGAACTGAATCCAACTGTATTGAAGTTTGACTTGTTGTGTGTATTTTTTAACTTCACCTCTGCCATCATAACCAAAAAGAATGAGATCAAGTCTTCTGGGATTTAAGAGTGTTTGCTTGCACATTTCAAAGGTTTTAATGAGATTAGTAGGCATCAACAAGAACAGGACTTGGTAACAGCGGGAAACAGCCTCTGACCTTCCAGACAACATGTTCGCATGTTCTTCACAGATCATACAAACATCAGCAATGTGAACCAGCAAAAAAAGTCCACATTTATTGTCTGCAGCAGCTTTCTTCACTGTTCTCCTCACAGCAAACATTTGCGTGAGTCTGTAAGTGCTCCCGTTGGCTCGACAGGCCCGAGCACATATCAGAATGCTGAAGCCACTGGCATTACTAACCCCGCTGACTGACTTTGTAAATGTAACAGAGGAAGTAACGGTGGGGAGAAGTAACAGACAGACCAAGGAGCAGTCATATACTTCAAGTGCTTTAAATTATATAGCACCTCAGCCAAGTTTGTGATGTGTCTCTGTATATTTAACACTCCTTCCCTTTCTTCTCCGTCCTTTCCTGTATTCCCTCCTACCTCTCTTTTCTCCTGCTTTCACTGCCACCACTGCTTTTGTGTCTCTTCCTCCCTGTCTGACTTCACTCCCTCAGGTTACCACATCTGCAGGCTGTTTTCCACTGGAATATATTTCTTGAGATTTTAGACCTTAACTACAAGGAGGTGGGGTTATCAAAGAGCTGGATTTGGAGGTGGTGGTGGTGGGGTGAGAGCATAAATATGTGTCAGGAAACACAAGTGAGTATGGTGGAGCAGATGAGTCAGAAGGAATGGTTCTTTCACTTAATACACATAAAAAAAAAGACTTTTTAACAAAGCAGCTGCCTCTGAAAACCTTCTGTCACAGAAAGAGCTGAAGAGATGAGAAGGAATGCGAGAAGCGCTTAAAAAATAGAAGGCAAGAGGATAAAAATCAAAGTAGGGCACCTCCCTTGGCTGGGACTAACACATGGTTAGATTTGCCTGCATGTCCACATGACTCACAGTCTGGTCAGCAAACGCATAATAAACGTGACAGAAATATCCCCACACAATGTCACCAGAGTCCAAGGCAGGCAGTTAATTGCTAGATAGAGCTGGGCCGTGGTTTGAGAGGAGGGGAAAAAAAAGTCCATCTCATACAAGAGTAAAATAGTTAATGTCAGTATATTTAGTTTCTTCTTTAGAAGTTTAAATAAACATGGGATTTTTTTTTTTAGTTTATTAATACAAAAGGTTTCAGTTATTGTATGAGAACATCGTCTAGTCTGCTTTGGCACTAAAACAGTTATTAATTAGTTCTATCTTAGCTAATGTAACATTATAGCATTTACTTTTTTAAAGTGAGAATGATACAAAGTTATTAAACGTATATGACATTTGCAGGATTTTTTAAACGTATTTTTTTGCCATATGTGAATATATAAAAAGCACAAATTTTGCATGTGCAGATTTGGTTCAATATGGTAGAAACTACCAGAAAGAAAATGAAGTGGCAGTATATTCTCAGAGTTATTTTTCAATTTCGCACATGGAGAAAATACTGTAAATGGACTATTGCTTGTATAGTGCCTTTTTTACTCAGCTAAGCACTCAAAGTGCTTTCTAGTGTAAGTCGCATTCAGCCAATCACAGACATATTCATGCTTTTTGTCCATGTTAAGCACTTTCTAATGCACACTCACACTAGGGGTTGGGTATCTTGCTCAAGGATACTTGGGCATGCAGACTGGAGGAGTCAGGAACTGAATTGAGAAGCAGGAAATTAGAGGTCACTCAGGTCTTCGTGTCTTTAAGACATTCCTGCAGTTTAACTAACTGATGTTTGTTATCTGATATCCTTGATAGATAAAGCTGGTTATCATCTGCATAGCAGTGAAAATGTATGTTATGCCTTTGAATGGTAGGGTTCCCAAGTCATTGTAGCTTCTCTAGATAAAATGAGCAGGTGACCTAGTACTTTTGTCCATTCAGTGAAGCTTTCAGTCTGAATGAAGCTAGCTTGGGAGTCCCTTAAAACTGCATTCTGTCTTCTGGTCCTATAGAAGTCTATGAGCAAACTCCCCTCTCATCTGATCTCATCTTGTGTCAAACTGAATAGAACATTATCCAGTTTGTCAGTCCAGGTCAAACAGAAAGGAGAACTGTCCAAGTTAGTTTTACTTAACAAGCATCTGATTTCACAGGTAGACTGGCCACTCTCTCATCACATCTGGTTTGAAAACAGCATGATGGTGATGGTGAAAACACTCATCTTGAAAACTGAGTAGTTGTACTGAATGTCTTTGATCTCAAGGGTTGAAAATAGGACTTAACAAAACAATGGGCAATATCCTAATAGCTACATCCTTCTTTTACAGACTCTATAGGTGGGTAACATTGCTGCTACCTGCAATGTTGGGCTGTCAACCAGATCATTACTACAGCCAGATAGTTACAGTATTATTATCGTATTATATCATGTGTATTATTAACCTGATATCAGTATTTCATTTTTGTTTTGTCAAAGATGGACATTATTCATTTGTCTGAGTCTGGAATGCAGTATCAGTTAGTCAGTCAAATTACTATCAGTGAAATATGCTGCTCATCTTGCAGGATGGCTAATGTTAGCATGTTAAAATGCGAAATTAAGATGATAGATTACATAGCATTATCTATGTAAACATGAGAGCTCTGCCGGTCAGATTAAATGTGTATATAGATTAAGAAGGTCATCATTTTTTCTTTAGTTCTTCTTCAAAGAAGACTTTATCTTTTGATATTGTTCAGATTTCCAACGTTGTTGTGCTTGTCATATAAATACTTTATATGGCAGGCTATTCATTAGCACAAGTAGCTCGGTAAGTACAGAGTAGGCATAGATGGCGCTGATTATAAAGGACCTGCATTAAGCAGAGACTAATCCGGTTCAGTGAAGTTGGAGTGCGCTGGCTGCTAAAGGGTTAAACTGAGCTCAGTTTTGGTGAGCTGAAGGGAGAGAACTGAAATCTTTTCCATATTACAGCACACATGAGGAACACATCTAAGTGAGTTCAGCTGTCTGGAGTTTCTCTCTACCCCCTCACACATGCTCTCTCTCTCTCTCTCTCTGGTTGGGTAGGGGCAGGTTCAGCACAGCCATATATCATTACACATCTGGGAAAATGCACTGAAAGCCCAGGCTGACACAGAGAGAAAAGAGAGACAATGATCTCCAGACATATTCATTCTTTTAAAAAAAATGAAACATAGCATATAAAGACAAAACACAGAGTCTTGTTTACTGCAGGATAAAACTAACACTGCATTTGTCAGTTAGCAAAGCACCAACTGAAAAGTGCTGGTGCTCAGTTAATGACAGAGTTTTACATTCAAAGAAAGAGAGAGAAAAAAAACTATTAACACCAATGGAAATCAGAGACCTCAGATTTTTATAACTCCTCCCATCAGCTCCCCGTATTAGCTCCACCTCTTTCAGATCTCTGGTTCATGCAGTTTTATTTTAGTATGATAGACGTCGACTGGCGGCGTTTTCTTGAGGAAGGAATCTGCAGTTCTTTTTCCCCCCCCCCAGTATGGAAAAGTGTTGTTTCCTCCCAGGTCCACATGCCACAATAATAAAGCATTTTTCTTTTCTTTTCTTTTCTTTTCTTTTCTTTTCTTTTCTTTTCTTTTCTTTTCTTTTCTTTTCTTTTCTTTTCTTTTCTTTTCTTTATTTCTCTCTTCTCTAAGATTTCAGGACACTAAAAATGGTGTTCTTGCAGGGTCAAATAGACCTGGGTCAAACTTTAGGAAGAAAAGAAAAACCCCACCCAAAAGTTCTTTAAGGACCACATATGCCTCCCCCTTCATGCCTGACCTCAAACCTACCATGTCTTGTGAAAGGCAAAAGTGGTATTTAAGGTAATTTAGCACATTTCACTGCATCTGCTTCTTCAAATGAAAATTGTGGCATTTCAGTCTCAAAAGGAACAGAATGAAAAGTGCAAAATTGGTGCACAGGTGCTGTGGTGTGACTCTGATAACAATTGGTTTTAGTGATGGTATTGTACACTTATATAAAAAAAAGATTAAAAAAGTTTAGTCAAAGGGAACCTCAGAGCCTGGCTTCACTTTGCGAGTGACAACAAGGACGTAAAACGACTCCTCCAGACCTCCTACGCACTTGAATGATTTCACAGATCGGAAGAAAGGAGAATTGGCTACAAAACAGTTGGATCTTATAGAGTTAAAAGGCAAAATGATGAAGATAAAAAATGTTGCCTAATTAGCAATTGCAGCTTGAATGGAAACTTAAAAATAACCAAAGATACATTAGAAATACAGTTGTGTCAAAAAAAGTACCCCCATAATTCAACAGCTTGTAGCAGCTGCTAACACCTTTAGCATTAATCATTTTTAGTATGACTTTATCGGTCTCTAAAAGTTTTGGTCCACTCCTATTTATAATATTGCCTCAGTTCATTGATCTTTGTGGGCATATGTTCATGCACAACTCTAAACTACAGCATTTCAAGCAGGGTGAGGTTTGGCCATTCTTACACCTTGTTTTTTTCCTTTTCCAGCCGGTCTGATGTAGACTGGCTGCTGTGCTTGGGATCATTGTGATACTGCACGACTCAGTTTTGGCCTTTAAGCTTTACCTGTTGGACAGATGGCCTCACAACTGACTTTAAAAATACTTTGTTGGAGAGGAGTTCATGGTTGACTCTGGTTGAATATTTAACATGCTAACTGAGAGTTGTGGAGTCAGAGATATAGCTCTTCAGTTTCTTTGCAGTTTCTCTAAACATTGCACAGTCTAACTTTAGGAGGATTTTTTGGAACTGCACAGAGTCCTGTGAAAACTGCATCCTAACCTTATATATTATATTGGGAGAATATTGGGTTTAAGGCTGAGCAGTCATTATTTGTTGTCTGATGACTTAGTGTGTGATAGCCTTTGGTTTTGAGACTCCATTTCATCCACTTTTGCCCCCCACACAGAGCTTTTACCCTCTCAAAAAACAACAACAACAAACAAAATGTAAAAAACAACAAACCAACGAACAAAAAACCCCCCAAACAAACAAACTGGTTAATTATTCACATAACAAATGAACTGCAAACACCTAAAAACTACAAATGAAAACCGAGAAATCGAAATCCACACCAGCTGCTTCAAAGCCAGTGCTGCTTAAATATCAAACGCACGCTATGGACTCTTTTACAAAAGCACTATATCAAAAATGACTGTTGCCTTGAAGCCTTTAATGTGATGAAATTAAGTGTGTCACATAAACATCTGGTGTGTCTACACATAGTCAGCCACTACAGCAGCACCTTGTCTTGCTGGGTTAAACGACTGCTTGAACTTTCTGCCACCTCCACCGGCCACAAAAAACACCTGGTGGATGCTTGGTAAGAGCCTTTTAAACTTCCCCATTTTGTAGTAAACTGACATGGCCCTGAGGCCAAAAACAAGTACAGTCACAGGTGAAAGTGCTTCCTTTACTGTGTTTTCTGACTTTAGATGTTTGACTTGTCCCCCCTGTTTTCTGAACAACTCCTGAAAATCAAAGTTGTGTTCTGAGATCTTCTTTGTCCCCGTTTGATAATTCTTCCTGAGACTAACTTCACCTCATGCATTTTATTCTGCTGCTGTGTCATTTTTTCCACCGACTGGGCCAGAGGGAGGAGGGCTGCATCAGAGGAAAACTTCAGCTGAGGCTGGGAGACTACTCAGCAGCAGGAAAAACCTGTTAGTGCTAAAAGCCATTCTTAATAACACAGCATGTTTTCGGTGGATAAAACTACCTAATTCCATAAAACATCATTATCTCAAATTGCATTTTCCCCCCAAAGGTAGAAATAATAGGAGGCAATTTTGACACTTTATTTACTTTGCATAGACACGTTTTTCTAAGTTTTATTTTTAATTAACATAATCAGAACAAGCTTTACTACATAAACCAGGATAACATTTATATTTTAGAAGGCAGTTACTTTGCCAGTCTGTCTGAGATGGACCGTCGTGCTTTGGAGACAAGCCGCCTCTCACCAGGAGAACAGGCAAAAGTGGTCATCCAGAAGTTATTGCATGTCCAACATTTGCATAACCCGTCGGTCCCTGCAACTACTTGCAATTGTTTGCCAAATGCAAAAGGATTCATTCCAATCACCAGACAACTACTGATCCTTCTTGCGGTCCCAATTTTACTTAAGTGTGACTGAATCTTTAGATGTACATCACAGCTCTGACTTCACTTCTATGTGATAATGTTAAAACTTTATGACAAAGTATTAGTAAAATGTTTGCTTGGTAAGGGATGTGTTTTACAAGCTATGGAAGTTAGTGCCAAATATGCAGTTTCTGGGCATGTTGGCATTTTCTCCAGACCTCTTATTAGTCATAGCAGGAGGAGCCTAAACATTAAGACCCCTGTGCTGCCAGTAGCAGAAGGCGGAAGCCTGCAGCTGAGATAATGGAGAGGAAGATAAGACCATACATGAACAAGAGTAAGGAGTGAGCTCATTATTTTTTTTGATGAAGTCTTGCTATTCAGTTATTTAAGCTCTTAATCAATGACAAACTCTGAATTTCAACTATGTGGAATATACTTTAATTGAAGTCAAGCAAATAACTTTGTATTTAATTTTTTTGTAACAAAACTAATTAAAAATACTTTTCAATTCACTCTGGTATCCAAAAATTATAACTTTATAAATCTTTTTCTCAATTATACATCTATATGACGACCCCCCCCCCCCCCCCCCCCCACAGCAGCATGCTCAGTCCTTTTCCTTCTCGCTCTTAAAAATGTAAAAATTGTCCTCACTGACTATATTCTGGTTTCACAAGCTCCACATCATCACTTCTCCTCCTCCTCCTCCTCCTGATCCTCCAGTCTCTGTCATAATCTCGCTGTCTTTTCTTCTCTGCCTGCAGCGCAGCTTGTCTAGATCCATGATTGTGGATCACAGACCAAATGTTAGGGTGTGCTGTCCAGAGAAAACACTGCACAGAGCCAAACAAAAGGAGAGAAAAAAAAACGTGGAAAACTGAACTGCAAGGAAGAGTTTGCTGCATCCTGTGATACAGGCTTAGAGATATAGCTTTAAAGCTCCGTTGTTGGTGCTTGATATGGATTCCCACTGGTTTGTCTCAGAGCTAAGAGATGTGAGGTTTGGACTGAGGTTGGGTTTATTCTACAGATGTTTTAGGGTGGTATCTTTTTGACATGACAGCAGGAGGCCAATCTGATGCCTCAGCATAAAGTTTCTCCAACCTATAGCAAGTTAAACCTGACTGCACCTTAAAACGATGTAACACTAACAAGAGAGCCCCAGCTGCTTCACCGAGTACGATAAGTTTGTGTTAATAGATAAAACTGTACTTGTTGCTTCTTCTTGCACTACCTGCAAAAATAATAACAAAAGTGCATCCAATGTCAACAAAACAGTAAAATCCTGGACTGATGTAGTGCTTTTCTACTCGATTTGAGCACTCGTAGCGCTTTCTTACTACCAGCCTCATTCAACATGCAGGTTGGAGGATCCAAGGATCATTCATAGAAGACTACCTACCTACTGAGTCACAGCTGCCCAGGTCCATTTATAACACTGGATCTGGGGTAATAATGAAAAGTACGGAGTTCACTAATTGGTGAAAATGTGGCTTGGATCAGGAAAGCCCCAGGTGAGTTCCTGCTGAGCGGCTGTGAGTACAGGTAGTTTGTTTGGAAGTTAGTGGCTCACTGAGCATGTTTATTACAGTCCTCGCAGACAACCTGGCTTCATGCTGGTTTGCGGTTTGGGCACAACACTACCACACGGAGCAGCTTTCAAAGCTACACAGGCTGACGTGAAAGTAGAGTAGCATCAGTTTTTTCCCTGTCATGTGCTGTAAAGAAAATCTGGGGAAGAACATTAGATTAATAAATCCCACTCTGCTGTAGTTATGCTGTGAAATGAATCGCACCGTTCTGGCTAAGAGTGAAGAATAAGAGCTAACATGTTAGCTAGGTGTGAATGCACAGTTAGGAGTCCATAGTAGCTTGTAGCTCAGCTTGAAGTGTTTTATGTTTCCTGTGCAGTCTCCAATATATTACTCTTTATGGAATAAAGTCCCCTTTTTTCATACTGCAGGAAGAAAACATATTTTTGTATAATATCTGCAATAATATGTGCTAGTTTGCACATCAAATCGCCCTCAAAATGAATTTACTTGGATTTACTTAACACATACTAATTTACGTGAGTGTTGAACTTGTTCTTTTTGTTTTTTCCAGTGTTTCTTTGTATGTGCATGCACTCCTATGCGTTCCCACCATGCATTCCCACCGGCACCTGGAACCCATTACATCCTTATGGAGCTGTGTGGAGGGCATATGGGTCTTAAAGTGGCAAAGGGCTGTCTTTCCCACATTAAAGTCATTAGTAAAGTCCGTACCCCCCTGCTGGCCTGGCCATTTCAACGGGCCTGATGATGATACCACATGCTGCATGAGGTGAAGCTTTATTCGCTCTAAAAAAGAAAAGGGACATCAGGTGAAAACATCTTCTCTGTTTAGTCCTTAGCATGAGTAGCTTTTGCTAATGTCTAACATAAAAAAGCATCTTCAAAAGTAACTTATATATTTTTGGTGTCTTCCTAATTTAAGCATTCAAAGTTGTCTGCACTGATTGTGTATGTAGGCAGTTAGAGCTACCAAATGTAGCTAGTGCATGTGTGTGTGTGTTGACCTCCTCTGCTGGTTGCATTTGGAGGTTTGGCTCATGATGGAAGAAATTCCATTTGAGAATTACAGATGTTTTTTTTCCACTTTCCTTTGTCTAGTCCCTCCCACTCTCTCTGTCTTTCTCACTGGATCCCCCCACCTTATGTGTCTCTTGCTCTCGTTTCTTGAGTGCTCAGTGGAAAATCACCATCATAGCAAATTGCAGCCCTGTGCGCCTATTCAAACTCACAGTTAGACTAAAGTTATAGACTGTAGGTCAGATTATATCAACCCAGTTGTTGCCTTTCAAAGCCACCATCCTTTAAATTTGTGGCCCTATTTATTATTGAGATGAGACGAAAATGATGACCAGTGTTTATTGCATGGAGTGCCCATCTTCCACCTTTGCCAAACATCAGTTTATTCTGTATGAATCACTGGCTGCTGGTATGGTAGAGAGGAGTGGGGAGGAAGAGGGGAAAACGAAGAGTCTGGAGAAGCTGAGGGAAAGAGGTTAAGGAGAGAGAGGGAGGTTAAAAAAAACTGAGAGAGGGAGTGAAGGAAAGGGAGGAGGTTTAAGGGTAGAGCAGGCGGCCCATGACATAGCTGAAGCATTAGTACATGCCTGTTGGCTGACGTCCACTGACTTCTGCATCTGGTTAAAATCTACAGCCTCTTCTTTCCTCCTCACTACTTCCAGGCCTCTTATTCCCTTTTCAGTTAAATTTCCAACCCTTCCTCAAGTAATTCTCCTGTTTTTAAAAAAACAAACCAAAAAAAACCAACCCATTCCTTTCTTGATGTCTCTGGTTCATGATACTCAGACCTTCTTCGCTTGTTTGTTTCCTGCTTTCTCTGCCCCAGTCTCTTTGTCTCTGCTCACAAAAACAAACATGGATGCATGAAATAAGAAACAGGAGGTGATATCAGAACCTTCTTCCCCTTTGAGAGCTCAGTGTTTTGTGTTGGACAGTCTCTTTCTCTTCACTTCTGTAGTAGAGAGTGAGGTTAGCTTCAGACAGTAAGTGAAAAAATATAGACTGTTGTTTCTGTCTCCAGATATCATGCCAAGGTGAGCCAATCAGATGATGGCTATGACTTTTTATTTAAGCCTATATGTTTTGTTTTCTACATTTTATGAAGGAGTCTGTTAAGCTCATTTCCAAAAGTTATGAAGTATTTCAAAAGCATGGTATCTTATTTAGAAAAGTTTTTATTTTTGCTGATGATGTAGAAGACAAAGCCTCGGCTAACTCCGGGACTTCCCTTGTCATGCAAGAAAATCATGTATTATGTCTCTTAACAGATTATTTATTAAAAATAGGACAATTATGCTCAAATTAGAGCTGAAACACAGGAAACGACTCAGGTTGATCACAGCTGGTCAAACAACCTTAGGCTATATGCACGAGTGGAGATCAACATTTCCTGGGTTTCTGTGTCACACTGTTGGACCTACCAGAGGTGAAGTCACCTCAACTTTCAGCAGTGAACCTGAAATGTTTGCCTTTCAGTCTTTAGATGGTAAACTAATATACACATTTTAACAGATTACTGACATTAAGACCTTTGCTCAATTGTTCTGCATCTCCCGAGTCTTGCACCTTTTTCTGACAGACAGCTCTTGTTTTAAAGTATCATTATTGGATAAGAGCATGTGCTGAAACATTGTGGTGGTCCCAACTCGTTGTCTCCCAGTCATTCCAGAGTTTACATATGACAGGTATGGGCTTGTTTCTCTTTCCTCTCTCTCTCTCTAATACACATAACACGTTGATTATAATTGTGTTCTTGCAAAAGTCTTTTTGCAAACCTTTGTTTCTCTATATTTTACTAAGAAAGAACCAGACTTTGTTGCCATTTTTCAGGCTTTCCAGGCTTCTGGACATTGGCTGCTGTTTCACTGATTTTCAGGCCAGTCCTCATACCTGACCATTTTCATAGAAATACCATTAGTTTTTTAAACCACCGAACACTGTGGAGAAAAAAAGGCACCTAACACCAGGGAGGAACCAATGCTGTGTCTACACATAACAGACAAATTAGCAAAGAACCAATTTTAAATTTATCGTCGGGGACTTTGTTTCTAGCAGCTTGTAACAAAAACATATATTTGTTCCCATTTCTTTTATTGAATATATGAAAATCTATGCTAGTGATAAAACATATTGACAAGAATTAAATAGTATTTTTTTTTAAAAAAAAAGTATTTTTGCACTAACAAAGCGCTATTAGGAGAAAGCTTTCCATAGCACAGCATGATGTGTGTGCCCTTAAAAAGTTTGAGGAAACTGAGGAAGTTGTGCCAAAAGACAAATAAATTAAGAACCAGGCTTGTATAATTTGTCATATACAAGTTCTGTTTGTCGTCAATATATACACAGGAGGTCAGGAGAGAGGTGCAACAGTGAGTTTCTACACGATGGAGGCTCCATCATGATTCGGGGTTGTATTTGAGCCAAATGTTGGGGTTTTGGGGATCTTCCATCAAAAATGATGGAATTATGAATGCAGACCATCAGATTTTGATCCACCATGCAATGTCATCTGGAAAGCTTCCAACAGGCAATAGCTTCATCCTGTTACCATGACAATGATCCCAAGAGGAGCTTTGAAATGTCCTTCATGAAACCCGGCGATCTATTCCTAAAGAAAACTTAAAGAAATGAAGTCCAGGCTGTGTTGAAATCATATTAAATTATGATTTTCAATTATACACACTCTATTTTTGCATTTAAGCTTTATTGCACTGCATTGCACTTTAAACACACTGTATATGTTTCAATAAAACACTTCACAAATATACTTTCTTTCTCTGCTTCTCTGCTTCATATATTTGCCGTCACTCCTTTTGTCTCCCACAGTGGTTCTTTTTTGTGATACTTAAACATGGTTTTTACAGCTTCAGGGTGTGTCCACACCTCCGCTCTTCACCCAGTTCAGTTTAAAGACCAGATGATGTCCTGCACCCAGTCATAATGCTGAGGTGGAGTCTGAGCGTCTTCACTTGTCCCTCCTCTAAAGTCAACTCCACTTTTTGCCTTTCTTTTTTTTCCCCTTCTGCAGCTGAACCCAAAAAAACTTCACAATGACCAGAAAATTCTTCCACGTGTCCGCAGCAAGACTTGGAAGAAGCAGTGGGATGAAGAGGACATGTCTGATGTTTTTGCTTCTCATTTGCTTAAATAAGGTTTTGAAATGTAAACTTTGATTGCTCTACGGGAACCTTCCCCTTGCACAAGCAGTCATAGAGACAATGTCAAAGGAAGAAAGACAGAGAAAAACTGAACAAAGCAGACAGCTGGGTAACAAGTGATAACGAGTGGTTAAGCAGCACACCGATAACTCGAAACTTCTGTTTTGCTGCTCAGGATGCAGCTTATTTGTTGTTTATCTGCTGTGAAATACATGAGATATTTAACATCTGTTTTACTTCAGGAAACTAAGAGGTGACTGTTAAAAATAGTATATTACTGCCAACTCAACATACTGAGGTAAAAAAAAGCCCTGAAACAACAGGAGGAAGAAATAGTTAAGAGTGTGAACTATGAAAGAAAATGTCCAGGTGTTCACGACACTGCAGTCAGTCTTTTGCTACTTTTTCTATTTTCAGTCATCTTTTTTAAGCGGGCCTTGATTACTAACAGAAAGTTGTTTGAAGCTCATTTCAGCATGACTCTGTTTTAGTGACCGGAGTAACCCCGAGGAGAGAGTGGAGGCGGTCTGCCTCGGAGGGGTTTGAGAGTAGATAGAAGCTCTCAGCTGGAGAGGACAGGCCTCAACTGGCATCAGACACAAAGAGAGAAACATATATACTCTCAGTTTTCCTCCTCATATTCAAATGTTTTCAGATCGTTTGTGTATAAGCTCATTATGTTTACTCCATTAACATCTTGCTTAGATGTTAATTTGGCTGTTTTTTTTTAAATTTCCACTGACATACTTTTACTGTTCACGTTAAAACAGTAAACTTTCATGTTGGCACCCTACATATGTCACAAATCTGAACTCATCGTTTAGCCTGCATTTCTAAATCTCAGCTATAAACAGAAAACATTAACGTGGGTGGGGACTCACAGTTTAACTATAAATTAAAGTAAGTGCACTACCAGAAGGAGAAAAAGAAAAGACAGCTTGCTTTGAGAAATAACTGCTGTTATTTATCAAAAGGTTCGTACCTGTCTGTAATCAGAAATAGCTCCAGGCCCTGCCTTGGTATCTTATTTATTCTTTCTGTTGGATTAAAAAGAAGAAATCGCTTTGAAGCTGGCGTGCTTCTAAAAAAGTGATCGAATCTGCATGAAGAAAAAAACAAACAAATGAACGTGAAAAATGATGGTAGGCTTTGAATCTCGAGTGCATGTCTGTTTCCTGCCATACCGCCTGACTTTAATGTCTTCTCAGATTTTCACTGAGATAACATTTCTAGTTTTAAACTCTCCTCTCCATCCATCTGGTTGTAGCAGACGGCTGCCCCTCCCTGAGCCTGGCTCTTCCTGTTAAAGAGGAGTTTTTCTTTCCCACTGTCGCCAAGTGCTTGCTCACAGGGCGTCTCATTACAGGGTCTTTACCTTACAATGTAAAGCGCATATATAAAGGCAACTGCTTTTTTGAATCGGTGCTATATAAATAAAATAAAATTGAACTGAATTTAAGTATTTGTGGAAAAAAAAGTAGGCTAAATGTTTCATCTGAAACCTGGTCGTTTAATCGTTTCACCTGATGGTTAACATTGCAGGCGTCAAGCTTTAGGCTACTCAGGGTGTTGGGTCTGACCAGACACAGATAAGAGACGTGCTTGGACATGCTGTGAGCCATTTGGAAATCTGACCTTTTCCCCTCTCCTCAGACAAAAGCACAAACTGCATTTCTGCAACATGAGCACGTCTGTCTATATGGATGTTAGGGTTACAGAAATCAGCTGCTCTCACAAAAAGTCCCCTTGATTTACTGTGTAGTCACAGTATCATTAACAGTCTACATATTTAATATGCAAGATAAAGGTATAGTCCAGGTCATGAGCAACACACACACACACGCACACACACACACACACACACTGTCAGGTGAGCATGTCAGCGAGTGTTGCTGTGTTTTCTTAGCCTGTGTCAGACAGGATGGCCACACTGAGGAGGAATCAGGGGTGTTTCCTCTAACTGCTCCCTGAGGTCCGTGTCAATACACACTTTCTCCCTCCCTCTCTCTCTCTCTCACACACACACACACTGAAGAAACACATTGGATCCTGTGTCAAACTTCAGCTGCAGTTCACACCAAAGAGGGGCTCTTTAATTGTGTCGTTGCTTCTTTATCAGCATATCACCACATAAATGTGTCCTCTTTTGGTTTTTTCTAAAATGCTCCAACAATTTGGATATAAGTGCAGTCTTGGCATTTGAATATTTGACTGACTCTCTTTTGTCACCATCTTAGCTTTCTAATGGAAATGAGTGACATAAGAAACTGTAGGAGGGGAGGGAGGTAATGCCAAAGAGTGACTGACACACTTTTCTGGCTCTTCAATCTTGCAGTGCATACACACCGGTGAGGTTTTGGAGTGCTGGAATATTTAAATTTTCTTAAAAATGCTGAAAAAGAAAGGACAAGAGATCAGCCGTGAATAGCTTCCCAGCATGTAGTCTCATCTCTAAATCTGCAGCCTCCAGCTCTGGAGCTCTGGTCTTTTTCCAGCATGTCTGGAATTCTCCCTCCTTTCCTTCATCCTTTTCTTCTGTTGCTTCCTTCTTTCCTCTTCCACGTCTGTTGACCACTCCCTCAGTGGCAGTAATCACACGAAAAATAAAAGCAGCATTTCCCACAAAGATCCGAGGTGTGATCTTTGCACTGCACATTTGTCTTTTTAAAAACACTTTTCATCAAATAAAATATGCAAATGTTTACTTCCTAAAAGGCAGTGGAGGGGACTAGTCATTTCAAACCAATGTGCACAACAATTACATCTACTTTCTTCTTTTTTTTGAGAAATTTAATAAATCTCCTTTTTTTGGGAGAAATTAAGAGACGAGGCATGAGAGACATTTTTAAATATTACGAAAATCCCACAGTCATGAAAATTATTATCAAAACAGTTTAAAAGCTTCTTAGGAGCCGAACGTTGCGTTAAAAAGGCTCAAAACCCCAATGAAGTGTACAGCATGCATGCCTCTCCTTTGTAACTTAAATATAATTGGGGTTTTTACATAGTGATGTGATGCACAGTGATTGTTTTCCTCCACACAGACTTGCAGATGACGTGGCTCTTGAGTCTCTGCTGCTCCCACCTCAAACCAGTTTCTAAAAGAGAACAAGGGGGGGAAAAAAGAAGAAATCTTAATGACAAGCCCTAGCGGCCCAAACGAACTGGGAGCTGGCAGCGTTGGCTGGCGTTTTCCTGCTTTGGCCCGCCTGTGATGGAGAACAGCCGGTGTTTAGGGAGGGGCGTTTAAAGTTTGGAATAACATGGCATTAGCCTCAAAATGACAATTCTCAGTCTCCATTTTTCCGTTTTCTGCCTGACAGCCTGTTGCTCTTACTGTCTGCTTCTCCTCCATCTTTTACCTCCTTCGTTGTCTTTCCTTCATTACTGCATTAAAAAAAAGTGATGTCTCCCTTCCTAACAAGACACGTTTCAACCAAATCCTGTTATATATTTTACTGTCCCAGAACTAAAGTATTTTCTGCTCTCAGTCCTCTTCTTTTTCTTTTTTTCTTCCTAACCAGATGTGTTTCTCCTCTGGATCTCCCCTGTGCAGGCCCCCATGATTCATTTTCCACAGACATCTTAAAAGGTCCAAAGCTCTCCCTTCCCCCCATGCCTTTTTCTTTTTTTCCTCTTCTCTCCTTTCTCTCATTCTCTGTGCTGAGGCTCCTACTGCTGGATTGTCTCAGCCTGCAGTGCTTGTCAGGATCACTGGAACGAAAACTCGGAAGGAATGAAGCTTATGTGGAATCTCCACAGCCAAAGGGCTGATGTTTGTGAACAACGCTTGCTGCCTCTCACCAAACTGCCCAGGTATCCCATATGCACTGGTGGGTCCATCCACAGGATTGCACCCTCATGGAGGCAAATCCCCCCCCAGAGGGACATGATAAAGGAGGCTTTTATGTGGGTTTTTTTACTTTCCTGATTTAAGCATGGGGGGTGGGGAGCTGCATTTACATCCACTTCTCGTCCTCCTTCTATGATCTGACCTCCCTGTGCTGCCAGCTCCTTTTTTCCCACTCCTATTTTCTAGCTGGATTTGGATTGATTTAACAGTTTATGTTACACTCTTTGTGAAAATGTGATCTGTAATTTGCAAGCTTCAGAGTAATTGTTTATTTAGCTTCTTTATCTTATGAGAGAAAGATGTCAAGAGCATCGGCGTAACTTTGTGCTGAACAAGATCTCTGTCTAAATAAATAAATAAATCTGGGTAAATTCCCATGATTAGACATGTAACTATTTTGCTGGTAATACCTGAAATGAGTAAAGAAAGTCAACATCCTATTTATGCAAGATAATTCATAATTTTATAACCCTCCTTAACCCCCCACCCGGAAATGACGCCCCTGGTCAAGAGTCAGAACAGCTTAGCATCAAAACTGGAGACAGAAGAAACGGCCTTTTGACCCCTGACAACTTTATTGATTTATTTTATTCATTTTTATGGATCCAGAACTGAGCTTTATATTTGGAAAAGGGGTTAAGTGCTAAGTCATGAAGAAGCTTGCTAGCTAGCTAGCTAGCTTGGTCAGAAAAATGCATTAATAGCCTGTATGGTTACATCATAGAGGCACAGATACAGATAATTAAAGCTACTAATTAGTATATATCAGCCAACTCAGAAATTTAGCCTATTAGCGTTAAAATAATACTAGAATTTCACACATAAAAAACAAATTATTTAAGGTCTATTGTTAGCTTGCTTTGTCCTTCCAAAAACCAATTGTTGTGCATTTTGGATCATTGTCTTTTTGGAACACCCAAATATGTCCATGTTTCAACCATTTAGCATTTGATTTCAGGTAGAGTTGAAGAATTTTGAGGTAGTTCTCCTCTTTCATTATTCAATCTGGTTTATGCAACATGCTGGTACCACCGGCAGAAAAACAGCCCCAGAAAATGATGCTACCACCACCATGCTCGACAGCTGGTGCAGTGTTCTCAGGTTAGAAAACCTCACCTTTACACCTCCAAAAGTACCTGATGTCTGTTGTGCCCAAATAGCTCAGTCATTGTCTTGTTTGACCATAAAACGTTTCTCCAGAAGGCATTTGGCTTGTCCATGTGGGACAAGAGTTAAAGAGTTTGATTTTGGAGCAGGAGATTCTTCCTTGGCGGGCCCCTTCTCTGCCCATGGCTATGTAAAACTTATTTCACCTTGGACAGCAACACTGATGTTCCAGGAGTTTCTAGTTCATGGCCGGTTGAACCTTGGTCGTTCCTGGGTTGTTCTTGAACAACTTAACCAATTTCATCTCAGAATAAGTTCTTTGAACTGATCTCGGAATTTGCAGTTGTTTAGAAATGGCTCCGTTAAGAGTGATCTTTTTAAAGTCCCAACTTCAACCCAACTGAAAATTCATGGACTTTGCTTAAAAACTAGGTCCATCCAAGGAAACCAAATAAGTTAAATGAACTCTTCCAGTTCTGCCTAGAGGAGTGGACAAATATCCAGCCAGAATTATGCCAGAAGCCTCTTGATGGTGTCTGATTGAGGTGCAACTTGGTAAGGGAATTTAGCCAAATATTAATGGGGGCATGCACATATTTGATCCTGTATGCATACTTTTAGCTATGTTTCGATTAGAGAATATCCAAGTTAACTCAAACTTGTGCACTCAATTTTTGTTTTACAAAGTCATTAAATATGTATCCTGTTTAATCTACTCCAGAAAAAGAACAGTTCAGAGAAATCATTAAAACCCCCGAATTACCACAACATTCACGCCCACCATGAGTGCATGTAAATTTTTAAGAGAGGTCCACTGAGTCGAAACAGTTGAGAATTCCTGACAGGCAGCACCTATCACTCTAATTGTTAATCTAAATCATAAAAATGCAGATTTAAATCTTTAAATAACGGAAACAGGCTGAGCTGTGTAAAACTTACACTGACAGTTTTGTCGTGAAGGGAAAATAAAAGACAAGCTTTTCGATTTGTACCACGCTGTAAAGTCTTAAGTTGTTAAAATGGTTTCTGTAAGAACTGGGTCAGTTTTGGAACAAGCCTCAAACCAAACAGCTCATTTCTTTCCACTTCTTCACTTGTTTCATTTGACCACTCCAGAAATTGCCACCGTGCTCAAAAAATGTCACAACAACTGTTTATTTTATTGTTGCCTATCAGTGATGACAAAACTCGAGCATATAACTGAATGTAATTCCATAATCGTTGGACAACTGGATCTTCTGCAGCATCAAACACCGCATTCTTTCTTTGCACACAAATAAGGTGCACAGTCCACATAAAATGAATCTTTTAAAGCTTCTTGGTATCAAAATTTACAGAGGAATAAAAGATGCATCATGAAAATATACAAAAGCCATCATAAACAATAAGATTTCCAACATTTAGTCTTGAAAATGCAGTAACACTGGTGTCTTTATAGTTTATTTCTAGTTATAACTACAAACTGTTCTGTTACATATGACATGATCACAATTGGGAAAACAGCTGTATACGCACCTGTAAACATCTGTTTTTGTGCAGTGTGTGAAGAGTGTGTGGGGGTGCCAGCCATTCCCTTGTCTTTACTGGCACGTGGCCTGCAACTGCTTGTTGAGTGAATCCCCTCTTTTCCAGCAATTAAGTGTTAAATTGAAAGGTGGGCTACAAAGAGGCAAAACCCACAATTAGCTGGCGAGTGTAAAAGCTTTACACGGGGTCAGAGCGAAGCCTGGAAGTACTTTTTGGTAAAATCTGATGTAAAAACCATTTTAAGAGACACAGTAATGCCGGCATCCGCATCTCTGTGCTTAAAACATGCAGTGTCTGTTGACTTCAGCCACTTCAGAATGAATATATTTCCAGTTTTTCTTGCATATGGAGGTTAACATGGATGTAAAAGTCAGAAATACTAGATTTGAAACTCTAAGAAAACAAATCATATACACCAATCAGCTTCAATCAGTGTTACAGAATCCTTGCAGATACATTCAGCATCCATTTGACTAAACTGAGGCTCGTGAAACTGTCAAAGAATTAAACTGTATAAGAATAAGAAATAAACAGGAAGCTCTATTGTAATACAACAACCATATCAGTGTGATGAAGGCTGTCTGGAAGATGAGAACTCAAAGACAAGGGAGAATTTTGCTTTGGAAATGCACATTAAGTGTAATCAAACCACCCTGTAATACTTATGCTACTTACTTCATTCTAGCACTGTTATTAAATGAGCGGTATCTTAACTTATGGCTTAATTTATAAGAAAATGCCCTGCATTAGGCATCAAATAGATAGTGAAAACTAAATTATATGATTCAAAATTGTCCTGTTAGATCAAGTGCAAACAGCAGTTAAAGGGGTTTGGAAGTTAATGATTGTTTAGTGAGAGTGCAGCGCTTTCTACCAGCACTCATCCTCACATGAACCCAGAGTCCTATCATCCCATCCAAGCTCTACATCAGATGAAACCTCCTGCCACGTTGTCTCTCCTGTTCTTCCTCCCCTCCCTGCCTCCCTTTCTCTCTTTACTTCCACTCTCTTCCTCATTCCCTTGTTCTACAATTCTCACTGTGATTTTTTTTTAACTCTCTGCGTCTTGTTTCCTTCTTTTTCAGACATTTTCTCTTAGCATTTCTTTCTTTCTTTCTTTCTTTCTTTCTTTCTTTCTTTCTTTCTTTCTTTCTTTCTTTCTTTCTTTCTTTCTTTCTTTGCTCACTCTTGTTATATTATATGGTTGTAGAGATGAAAGGAGGTTGCAGTCCAGTTCATTTGCTTCCTGTGCTCCAGGCAGTCTAAAAGCCACCTCGGTGACCACACCGCACAAGCGTGGATGGCACAGTGATGATTCAGCTGCTGTACTCCGGTCAGAGGCCATTTTCACTCTGCTGTACTCTCTCATTTGTCACGACTCTCAGAGAGACACGGCGCTGGCTTCTAAAGGTCTCTTAACATGAAATGCAAGATGCACTTTTGATAAAAGTTTGCACTGAACTTTAAAGATGAACCAAGTCCAGAAATGTTGGGTTTGTTTATTTGTGTATTTTTATAGGACTTCATGGGAGAAATGGGAGTGATCATTAGCTTTTTCCCTGAGAATCAGCAAGCTGAAACATTACTGTAAAAGGTATTGTTAGTTTATGACACGTTTGTATCACTCTAGTGTTCACCCCCAGTTGATTTGCATGTTTTCTTTCTTTTAATCTTTACAGTTTTACCCACACAGTGTAAGTGCAATGAGGTTTATGCTTAGCAGGAATAGATTCTGTGCACTCCTCCATTTATTTTTTGTTTCTCTCATTTTATATAAATAAATCTGTGAAAATTAGTTTAGACTCAGACAAAACCATCGATTATTAAGGGGCTGTAGTGAGGTTTGCTGAAACTATATTGATTAATATTTATATTGTACTGTAATGTGTGATTAATCAGTTCCTGGTCCACACGCATATCTCAGAGCACTGAAGGATGTGGTCCATGGAGGAGGAGGTGGATCCCTCCTCAAATCCACACTGAGGCTGCTCCCTAAATGGTGGACACTTTTTCACACAGATGTAAAAAAGTCCTTAAAAACAGACATTAAAGCAGAGAGTATTCACACAGTACCTCCACCTATGCATATAAGCAAGTTCTTTGTAAGTTTATACCAGGTTTTTCATACAGACATGCTTTTTACCTAACAAGGTTACAACTTGCTGAATTCAACATGCTGAATAATTCTGGCCTGGTTATCCGTTCCTGATATATTGAGTCTATAAACACCTGATCAACCAAACAGCACCCAGATTATAGAAGTGATTTACTTCTAAACATAATGGACCCGGTGCACGCCACCGACCAGTGAAACCATTAGAAATGTGACACAGGAGCATTTCTTTCCCCTTCTCTTTGCTTTGCATTTGAGACTTCTTTGTTTGTGAAAGTCAGTCTTGCTCAGTCAGAGCAACAAATACATGCTTCAAATGCTTCAAACGCATGCACATGCTGCGGATCAACCATTTCAGCTCGTGCCGTCTCCAGCGTCTAGACTGTGAGGCTGCAGTAGGCTACAGTGAGTCAGGCTGTATTTTTTTCTACCTGCTCATTAAAACGTTTAAACATATCTTATAGAGAATCGTGCTAACATTTCACCTCAAATGCCTCTGGCAACAATGAGAGAAACGTGAGGCGTCTAAACGCCTCCCACAATCTTTTCTGAAGCCCGCCCAGACAATCTGCAGGCAGAAAAAAGAAAAAGGGAGAAGGAGAGAAGTTAACAGCTCCAAAAATAAATGCAAAGAATGGTACAAAGAAAACAATGAAAACACTGAATCCAGCAGTCCACCATTAGTCTGTTACAGTTTTGGTTTTTGCATTTAAACACCAACTTTTTCCTCCAGCATGCCTTCAAACTGAAGGGCACTCTTTCCCCCAAAAAACAGCTGCTACACCTTCTGTGAGTTATCTGTATATTTCTAGACAGTTTGTCATCGTTTTCTGTTTCTCTCGCTGTGAAACAAAGAGTTTCCAACCGCAGATGCTCCAAGCGACTCTGTGAAACCCATCTTGGTGCTTGTACTCATTTTCTCAATGCCCCTTCATGAGTGAGAGAGCAGCATCCTCTTCTGGTGAAGATGCTCAATATGCAAGACGCCGCAGTCCGAACTCTTCCTTCTTCTTAGTTTCCACACGTCACTCTGGAAGTGTCAGGGGAACATACGACAGCACATATTTTACACGAAAATTTCAATTCTGTGAATGCAACACGAAGTAGGTTTGTTGTTGTTTTGCACACACATGTGTGTATTATTGAAGAAAATGTGAGGTCAAACTTGCTGGTGAAACGACGAAACGTCAGCATCACACTGTCCACTGGAGGGTGCCGCCGCATCACACACGGAACAACCGGCGGGCACGCTCCATCCTTAAAATGCAGACGGCATCAGCAGCCGCTTCATTTTGTGAAGAAGTCTGTAAAAAATAATCAGGTTTCTAAAGCTCTGTTCAATGAAAAAGTCACACTTCGGCTTTGCTAGGTGTTTTTCTTGTGTCACTGGAAAGTGTTAATGTAAACGCTGCTGCACACACACACACACACACACACACACACACACACACACACACACACACGGAACATCTCCACTGGAACAAGCAGAGATTATATGCCTTTCAGCCCGTGCACATCCGAATAGCCCAGTGAGTTCAGGGATGGGACATCCTTTCATTTTTGCTACAAATCTGTGGCGATGCAGTATTTACCCACTTGTGTCCTTTTCACATCCTCTTACTTGGAATTCATTCAAGCGGTGGAGCACATCAAAGAACATCTTAGCCAGGAGAACTTTGTCTGCAGTCCTTTCTGTCTGCACAAACTGTAAAAACGTATGACACATGTTCAAGCAAACATGCATGCACATTCACAGCAAGAAAAAGGGGGCTGGAGCAGGTCTGATGAAGAAAAGGCATGCTGGGAATTATTTTGTGTTGCAATAATTAGGTAAAGGAGCGAGAGTGCAGCTGATTTTTCTTTTGTCATGTTTTGCATATTTGTAAAGTCTTTGTGCACCTAACTTTATGCAAAGCAATCTATCAACCCGCTTATTATCATTAAATCACCTTTTTGAACCATGATTGCAACCAAAAACCAAACAACCACACCAGGAAAACCTAAAATCTTGATTTATTCACCTATTAATCCATTTACACAATTCTCTTTTTCTCTCTTCTTACCTCCAGTCATGCTGGAATCATTTTCTGTAAGATCTGTGAACTCTGTGCTGTGATCACCACGCAAGAGAAGTCAAACTTTTCAGTACAGAATGAACCTGCAAAGCAAATGTCTTCTCCTTGTATCCTCCCCTGCGGCTGTTATAATTCTCATAATGTAGGATGACAGACAGGTCATCAAACGTGTTCAACAAATGAGTGCACATCAGTCCACATTCAAAGAAAAAAAAATACAAAACAAGGCAACAATAAACCATTTTCTGCACTGGGTCGCACAAAAAGACAGATGAGCATAAAGCAGCTTGTGGTGAGTCACTTAAACAGGGCTATTTCTGTAGCTGTTGACATTGCAGCAGGAGTTTTAATTATTATGACGTAAAGGTGAAGAATCGAAGAATAGAAAGGAGAAAGACGTGTATGGCATGTTAAAGTCTTTACCTTTACCTTGGAGTTGTACAAATAAAGTTTTGGTAGAAGAAGAAGAGGAATTTTTAACTCCAGAAGAAAAAAATCACACTCTACAGAGAATTAGCACCTACATCTGCACCTTAATATATGTCAATTTAATCAAGCAACTATAGATAATTGCACTCACTGCCCAATTTATGAGTTACCTCTGTTCAGCTGCTCATTAATGCAAATACATAATCAGCCAATCGCGTGGCAGCAGAATAATTCATTTAGGCATGTAGATGTGGTCAAGATGACCTGCTGAAATTCAAAATGAGAAAGGAAGATGATTCAAGTGACTATGAAAGTGGAATGGTTGTTGGTGTGAGTATTTCAGAAACTGGTGATCTGCTGGGTTTTTCCCACATAACTATCTCCAAGACTTCCAGAGTATGGTCTGGAAAAGAGAAAATATCCAGAGTGGCAGTTCTCAAGTGGAAATGCCTTGTTGATGCTACAGCTCAGAGAAGAATGGGCACATTGCTTCGACCTAATAGGGGGCAACAGTATGTCAAATAACCACTTGTTAAAATAAAGGTATGCAGAAGAGCATCTCTGAATGCAAGACCTTGAAGCAGATGGGCTAGAGCAGCGGTCCCCAACCTTTTTTGCGCCACGAACCGGTTTATGCCCGACAATATTTTCACGGACCGGCCTTTAAGGTGTCGCGGATAAATACAACAAAATAAAACTAGTACCGGTACCGAAAAAAAGAAGATTTATTCATAACACACGTGAAAAGACCCAGGAAAACCGAGTTAACGATAAAAACGATAACAAAATAACGCTGAAAACCGATAAAAACCCTAAAAACCATACATTTCACACCTGAGCCTCAACTCTCACGGCCCGGTACCAAACAACTCACGGACCGGTACCGGTCCGAGGCCCAGGGGTTGGGGACCGCTGGGCTAGAGCAGCAGAAGACCACACCGGGTGCCACTCCTGTCATCTCAGAACAGGAAACTGAGGCTTTAACTTGCTCACCAAAACTGGACTATCTAGTAATCATTCAGGCTGGTTGTTGTGTTGTAAGTGTGGGGGATTCTTTCTTGGTACCACATCTTCTGATGGCTGGTTACAGTGGGATAACGCACCATGTGAGTTCAGATCATCTCAAACTAGTTTCTTGACCATAACAATGAGTAAATTGTACTCTAATGCCCTCCAGAGTCACCAGATCATGAAATGGTCTAAAATCTTATACAAGTCATAAAAGGTATAAAAGTTAAGAAATAGAAGTTTTAAAGACAAGAAGCTCTGATCAGGACTGGAGCTCTCTATTTAGTAGCTTTTTTCTTTTCTCCTTTCAGTAACAATATCAATATAGAAATGGAGATATAAGACTTTATTGATACTGGAAAAAAATGTAAAATGTCTTGCTGCGTCACAGTACAAAATTAGCCTTGTCAGACCTGATCTGCTTTTGAGTCATATCTCTGAAAGATGTCCCCTAAATCTAGTCTGACGTATGTTATGATGAGAGAGACGCTGTCGTGTTTGCTTCCACCGTCCCTGCTTGACTGCATTTACGAAAGGTCCTGTTCCGTCATTCAACATTCACCGTGAGACTCAATAAGAAAGAGAAGTCTCGATCTGCATACATTAGACTTGTAAATGTATTCAGATGCTCGTGACAGCAGCCATACATAAAGATTAGTTTTAAAAAGTGTCAAGACCTCATAGACAAGTTTGAGGGAGGCAAAAGGCACAGATCAGTGGAGTAAAGACAGATGGGGCACCAGGACACCTAGATAATTATGCGTATGATAATTGACTTAGTGGACTAAAATGTGTCCTTGAGGGGAAATAAAGTATTTTTGGTGGTTCTAAAGATTTAATTTCAATTGCTGGATAATGGGCAGCTTGCTGAGTAGATTGTCTAATTAATAAGCAGGGAAACAGCAGTGCAGAGAAGCCAACGTGGCCTCCTGACACTGAACTAGAATAGATCGCTGTATATCTATGGTTAAAACAATGATTTTGTTGCAATCTAAAACACTTTTGTTGGCTGGTTAAGGCTCTGAATGAGCAGTTTTGGAGGGTTTGGTTTTAAAACAAAGTTGAAGCAAGAGTCCATGGGTAGCATCTGCGATGCTGTGATTCACACAGATTAAACACTCTGGTTCACAGTCTAGCATGCTTTATTACTAGTACCAAACGCAAGCGCAGACAGATGGGGATGTCATCAGGTCTTTAAACGACTGCTCATAATTTAAATTACGAACGATTAGATGAAAAGTCAGAGGATCGCCAAGGTTAATGCAATTCATCTTGAACAGAGTCTAAACCTTTGTATCACATCTCATTTCGTGTAAATCTATAATTTATTAATTAGTCCAGCTGCTCAAAACCACAAATGCCATCCTCATTGAAGTATTGGACGAAAAGTCAGAGTATCACTCGAGCCATTGGAATACATCCTCTGGGCAAAAATACATGGCACTGCCACATGCTCACTATCATGGCAGCACAGATTTAATGTTTCTGTCTGACAGAGAGCTCAAGTAATCAAAGTTCTTCCATTATGTTTTATTGCCAATGCCCAGAAATCAAAAGAGCTGATCCCGAACTGAGCACAAAACATAACATGCCCTTCAAAAAAGTTAGCTGCCCTTTTAACCCAGACCAAATCACTGTTAATACACCAGCCGTATCTATCAGGCTCAGACCACGGTGTACTACACCGTGGTCTGAGCCTGATAGATACGATCTATAAATGTATCCTTCCTCTGCACTTACACCCTAAAGGGAGAAATAAGTAGGCATACGTCCCGCCGAGACACAGTGAGAGGCTTCTGATTTGTGGTGATGCACTTCATCAGTCACAGGTCCAGAACATCAGGAGGGTGACTCTTTCCATCTTCCCTCTTGTCACACTGGTAGCAAGTGTGCAAACACTTGATTAGTGAGTTCATGGAGCAAGCAGGGCCCAGCTGATTAGTGTTGGCCTGACATGAAGACTCCATGTTCCTTTCTCGGTATGGTGTTTGAAAACACGTTTGCAGCATCTCTCGTTCTCCCCTTCATGTGAGACTCCAGGATTGGAGGCAGGTGCCTGGTACCTAAACACAGGCGCACCAGCCATTAGCCACTTTTGCAATCAAGTCTCTTTCCAATGATCTGCTCTGCTACCTCCTGGTCCCTGGAGCAAAGTCTCTGCTCTATCAAGCACTCGTAGTTTCCGCCAGATATTGATAGTATTTTCTGTGACTTCAATATTCAGCCCACATAGTTTGCTGTTTTCCTTTTGCTGCAGTGAATGATTCATCATTTCTTACCCAATCTCCTGTCTTATCCGATATCCACATTGGCTTAGCTGAACTCGCTGGATCGCTTGCCTGTGCATTACCCCAGTCTGCCCAGTTACAGCCCAAACCTCAACTTAGGGTTTGCTGCCACCTGAACCAAGCCGTAGCTCTGCTTCACCAGCTATCACCCTAGATTTGATCTGCATGTTGGAGTTTTATCCAACTAACAGGCTGTTTCCATTTCAGCATCCGGTGTCATGTCTCCAATCATGTGCTTCCATGCTTAGACTACTGTTTGCACATATACACTCACACCATCAAGTGTGGAGTGCTATGCACATTTGGGCCTTAATTTTTACCATCTTGGAAATGCAGCGGAAAGAGAGGAACTGCTAAACACTTTTTTTTCAGGCAGTGAAGGTAAGAGTTTATCATATTGAGCCGCTTTTTTGGTATACTTTATTAATCCCCTGTAGGGAAATTACTCTCTGCATTTAACCCACTCACTCAGTGAAGCAGTGGGCAGCCACCAATCCAGCGCCCGGGGAGCAGTGGGTAGGGATGGTACCTTGCTCAGGGGTACCTCAGGGTAGCCGTTTGGTCGATTTGAACCCCCGATCATGGGGTGAACGCTCTACCCTGCTGAGCTATCTCCTCCTTTTTAGTATTCATGCATGTTTATACTTCCACTGTAGAAGAATTAAACGTACCGTGTGGTGATGGGAACTGATAAGAATTTAGTGATTCCGATTAACTCTCTTATCAATTGTCACTGGTTCTCACTGGCTCAGTTTCGAGAGTCGTCACCATGCATTGCTAAGCAACAAGAAAGAAATTACATTCATGCAAATTAATTGCATGCTGTGAGTCAAACGTTTGTGCATATGTATATTATGTATTCCCTCTCTTTGTTGTGATCAGTGTTAGAGTTGTAACACTTTTCTTAAAATTAATAGAATACGTTACTTATTTACTCCTGGGAAAAAGTATTTGGTTATACTACTCATTACATTACTTTCACGTTACTCTGCAAAATAGCTGAAACACACTGTCTCATAATCACCATTTAACAATATAAACCTGAGGCTACAACCCCACACACCAACACAAATCCCTAATGAGGCCACACATCTCCAAGATCTTTCTCTAAAAAGCTGACCACACAACTCAAAGATGAAAACCAGCCACAGTGATTCTGCTTTAGAAACGTGAACAGGTAGAAAGGGAGGCTGCAGCCTGACTGCTCATCTGCTTGTTACCTGTTGAAGTTCAGGGTCTGGCTGCTGAGATCGGCAGGTAACTAGCTTAGCGTTAGCATGCTGCAAAGTTGTGTTAGCAGCATAATGCGCTTGTTTCTGTCCTGGATGTAGTTTTCCACTTTACCATTCATCTTGTCTATTTGTGCAATTAAAATAAATGTGCATATGGATAGCTTCATCCAACTTCAACCTCACTGTGAGTCTGATCAGCCAGAGCACTTGAACACTGCTTTCTGGATTTTAAAGCAGTGTAAGTGATGTAACAGAGCACCGAACATCTACTCCATAGCCATCTTCAAAAGAGTTTGGTCTAATACTGTGCAACATTGTAGCACTTCTTTGGCTGATAACTGCTCTCAGTCAACATAAGTGTCGGTAACTAAATGTCCACAGAAGCATTAAAACAAACAGCAGAACTGCAGCTGTTGTCAGTAGCCTTCAATTCAGTGGATTTGCAGTATATAAACTTACATGCATACACAGCAGGTATTACATTCATATCATACAGTGTGGCTTAAAACACAAATCAGCTGAAATTTATTTAGTAAATTAGTTCATCGATAGCGTTAGACACCCTTGGTCCAGTGGATCTTCAGGAAACAGTAATATCATTGCAATAGTTGATAGATGAGTAGATTTGGACTCTGTTATCTCCAACATACACCAGATCTAAAGTAAAACATGTGTGCAGCATGAATTACTGCAGGTTCAACCTCAACATACTTCTCTTATCTCAAATCCATTCCTGTAGTGCAGGCTTCAGAACTGACATGGATTACAATGAAAATAAACAAACCAAAAATGGTAGAGGTTTAATATTAAACGCAAAAATACTGCTGTACTGGCAAGACATTAAAAAAGCCTATCTTCCTCTGAGGTTAACACTTTATTTAACAATTTTAAAGAAAGTGATCTGAATTCTGCTGACACATAATCATCCTTTGCTCATGCCACAGCTCTCCACAAAATCTAATGAAAGTCAGCTGGATAGTTTTTTGCATGATTTAATTCACAAGCACGGACATCAGACCAGGCTATCGCCACTTTGGTGAGAATTCTGGTATCATACTATAATGGAGACAAAATATTTAATATATAAGAATAATAATGTTGTCTCTTTTTATGAGGTGAATTTCTACACTCAGATTGTGGTTTAATTCCACATCTTAATTTACTGCCAGAAACAGTTTTTTCTCTCCTAATATTGCTGTCTTACTTTTCTCTGTAATGAGCAGATGATGCTACATGTATCACTCATAGAATTTAGCTACATATTTACACTACAAAGCTACACCAAATTGTAATTATGGCTTCTTCTTCTTTTTTTTTTCTTTTTTTTTTGTGAATTCACTATTACATTCCCAAGCTTTGTTCCAGCATCCAACGGTGAGGAACCTCAGCTTAGTTTGACATGTGGGACTGACCTGAACACAAGCTGGTGAGTGAAGATAAGCAGCTGGTAAATTACCTTCCAAGGTTACAACAGCAAAAGAAAAAGAAAGGGCTCATGAGAAAGAACATTAAGGCATAAATATATTGGGGTTATTAGAAAATGAAGATTATGCAATGAGAGCATATTTAAAATGGCTCAAAATGTAAATTAGACAACACATTTCTGCAAAACAATTTGGTTTTCCATCATCACGAGGTTTGGACCGGTACTTTTTGTATTTATCTTAAATTAGCTGGCTGACAATGCAGATTTGCCCAAGGCCACAGGAGTGTCACTAATCACTCTGAAATCCCAGTCTCTCTTGATTTTTCCCCTCCTTTGGCCATGACAATAATCACCTTTAATGTAATTTTGTGAATATACGATGGTCTTTAGCTTTCACCGTTCGTTGCATTCAGCTTTAACTGTTTCTTTCTTTGTCTTTTTCAGCTGCCTTGTGCTTGTGTGCACAAGGCATATTTTCAGTGTCTTAAAGAAAACTGAGAAAGGCACCGAAAAAGCTCATCCTCCACCGAGGTCAATACTTTATTTTTCAATTTTAAGAACACAAAAAGATTCAAGCTGCCAATCAACATTGTCAGCCTCCTTCCACACTTCACATACACAACTGTTCTTCTCTAGCAGGAGAATATATGGAAAAATGTACAATTACAGAAGAGAACTAAAGAACAGTTTTCTTGATTTCTCTAACATCTCATTGGATTTTTTTCCATCCAACATAAGGTGAGATTTCTGTTTTTTCCAAACGTTAAAATATTTAAATGTGTTTGCCTGTGACTTATGGATTTAATATGCTGAAGTAGGCAGATCTCGAACTGGTAAGAAACAGGACATCGTTACTCACAAAATTCCCCAATCTAACCTGCTCTGTGGTTTAGCCCAATTTGATTGAAGAAACGTTAGTCAGCTGTCAGTGGCTGTAGGAAGGGCATTCATAACTTCAGTAGTGCTGTTTTGGTGCTAAATGGCTACTAAACTCAACAAATAGACCGTTTCTCTACGATCAATTAAATGTTTGCATAAACACTGGTTAGCTGCATTCACGTAAAATAATCCTCACCAAATGGTGGACATAGCCAATGTGATAACACTTTTAAAGCCGTTTGAGTTTTTTGGAGGCAGAAGGTACCATGTTTTGATGAACGCTTGGAGTGTTAAGTTATCAGCTAGTGCTAGCTAGGCCCGGTTCAATGGCACCAAGTAGTGGAGGAGAACAGCTAGCATAGCATACACCGATCGTGTACATCTGCCTTTGTTGGAATACTCGTTATGAATACTTTTTATCATGTTAGGTGGCCCTGCCCCTAAAGCTGCATACACACTCAATACATATCACGTCCCTGGCAAAGCAAGTAAATGCAAAGACAGTGAAGGATTGACATATAACCTAGTAGTAAATATATTAGGAGGTTACCTAGGTAACCAGAGCCCAGAGTTTCAGCAAGTGGACAGATGTTAGCTTTAAAGAGATATGCAATGAATGATGTGTTTCCAGTGCGGAACCTCAGACCATTTTGATATCAGTTTGTAAATATGCTTTTTAATGCTGTAAAAATTGACGTTTTAACATGAGACTCTATGGGAAAGGATGCTGCTTGGATTTGACTCATTTTACGTAATACACACAATATTCTGTCATCCAGGACATTTAATGAAATTATTTAGGAACAAGAAGCAACCCTAGGGTGGAGTATTTACTTTTAATGCAGTAGTATTGTATTTTATATATATTAATTTGGTTTTCTTTGTTCTTTTAAGATGTTTGTACTGCAGTAAAAACGAGTGAAAGCGCAGTATTTTATTATTTGTTTATGCTGATATTGTACATTTCAGTGTTTATTACAATTTGTTTAAATGTATGTTAAATATGGTTTTCCAGTTTACTTGGTGAACACCTTAACATTGGTACCTTGAGGGGTTGTGGGTTGCTATGGTGACAGACCAGCGTCTTCTTTATTTAGTGTTGGAAATAAAGGAATATTTGAGGTGTTTAAATATTAAACAGCACAAAGGTCTTCAGGATGAGCTGCCTTCTGATTTATGAGTTCTCTTATCACTGCACTACTCTTGTATTGCCATTTCTGCATCAAGCCATTTTTGCGCATTTTAATCTATTTTAGGACGTGGAAGAGAGCAAAACCTGAAAGAATTCTGTCTCTTTTTGCCTAATATTTCCTTTTCATTTAAAAAAAATTGGTAACTTTCCTGCAAAGAATGTTGTTATTTTTATGGTTTGGTCTCACCCTATCATTCAGTCCTGATTTTGTGCACACTGACTAAATCTCAAAGACAAGAACAAACGATTCTAGTTGCAAAACATTTTAAATGGCAGTGGGTTTGATTTCCTTGGATTGAACTGTTCAACTTCCTGTCAGACTGTGGTTTCAGCAACATCTGCCAGCACCTTGTCTTCTAACATTAGTATCAGCCTCACGATGACTCATCTGACCAAGGATCCACCACAACTTTGCTGTCCGTTCAGTCTTTATTTAAAAATGCATCTCTCCTCAGCTGCGATTGTGTCTTTCAGTCATGTTTGAATGCATTGTGACACGAGAACATCGGGATGGCATAAAAGTCGAGGCCTGTCTTCTCTGCTTGAAATAAGGGGAAATGGAAAAAGCAGAGAGACTGTACACCTGAATTCAAAGCTTTTGATTGTAGTCAGAGGGAAGTAATGAAGTAAAAATACTTTGCTGCTGTACTTAAGTAGAATTTTCTTAATATTTCAGTATTTAGAACTTTTTACTTTTACTCCCTACATTAAAACACAAATATCTGTACTTTTTATTCTGTACATTTTCAGAACAGACTTGTTACTTTAGGTTCACGACATTCGAGCAATGTTTTTATTTCACGCTTCAAACATCAAACTGATTTGAGCCTACATGGAGGGAACAGTAGCACAATCCCATTAGTGTATCCATCTCTGAAGCTTAAAGACGTGAAAAGTTATAGTTTATGCACCATCTATACTCAGGTTAAACTGGGCCAGAACCATCCAGAATGGTGTTTGTGGTTGAGATGGCCATAAGCTGTGATCGTGGTGCAGCATCTAAGCAGAGCTGCAGAAGAGAAGCGAGCATAAAGGGAGTAACTTTTTTTTTCTAAGTGGCAGGTAATTTCAAATGCAACTTTTCCAACAGCTCAAAAAAATATCAGCAAACACGCTGCTTGTGTGCAACTTGCCACACAGTGTGCCTCTTAACTAAAGGTACATCAGCTGTGTTTCCTGGGGAGAGAAAAGAAAGACTCAAAATCACTCAGAGATGGTGAGAGATGTAAGAGAGACGTGAAGGAGAAGAAGAAAAGAGGTTATATTTAAAGCTAAGGGCTGCTCAGTCACATTTGATAAACTGGAAATTTAAAGCATATATGCCAAGTCCAATAAGATATTAGATCTTTACATTAAGTTATGTTTTTCCATGTTGTGAAATGTCCTGCAAAACAAACTGAAGGATAGGTTTGTGTTATTCAAATCGATATTTAGCTGATGATACTGAATTCATCCTTTTATATCAGCTGTATACTGTGTAGTATAAAGACAGTATAACCAGTATACTGTCAGTATAGGGAATGGAAACCATCAAACATCTACTTACATGCATATCTTGATATGTTAGTTAAAGTTAAATCTTTAAATCCACTTTCTAAATCCCACTTTAACCCTTGAGTATACAAATTTTTCTGTTTAGGTGTGGAAGCAAATTTTATTATTATTATTTTATTATGATATTATTAAAGCACCTAAACCTAAATGCCCTTTAAAGAGCTTCTTTTTACTTTCTTACTCTGAGTACATTTCATAGTCTGTACTTTTGTGTTACTTTTACTTGAGTAAATAATTTGAATCACTGCTTTGACTTTTAACAAAGTACTTTCTTTTACACAAATATCTGTGCTTCTACTTCAGTAAAACAGCTGTACATTTGTCACCTCTGCTTGTAGTTCAGCTTCTAAAGAGAGAGGCAACAAAAAAGAAACATTTCCTCGTGCCTCCTCATTGGTGTCCAAATGCTGCTGCTTGCAGATCGCTTCCTAAAGCATTTTGCAGGCTTTCTCATCAAAGCTCAGGTGCACGCCTTTTCGTGACGTCTTGTTCTTCTTTGCATTTGAGATCCATGCACAAATCAAGAGCAACATCGCAGTAATCTGTTCATGAATGAGGGCCTTCTTTTGTTTAAAAGAGTCACTTTAAATTACAGTACCTTTTGTCCTTTTGTGAGGATCCTTTGATTTGATTTACACCCATAAGTTTTTTTTTAATGAATAATAGCTGGGACTTAGCTCTAGATCGTCTGCATGCTCAACGAGATGAGTGGACTTTTGATCTGTGTTCACAACACTGTGATATTTATTTCCACACAATAAAGAGCATGGTGTATTTGCATTCTCATGAGCCTCATAAAAATAGGATTGTCCTTTTTTTTTTGTTAAATGTGAACATCTGTCGGTTGAGGTGTTGTGACGCACATCAGACAAATGATTTCCTCCTTCGACTTCTCCTTGGGAACAGCAAACCCCCCCAAACAAAACATTACCAAACGGCCCAAACAGTGTTTCCTTGAAGTGCTTTTAAATTTGCATAAATGCTGCATTTTCAATAGGTAGAGAAAAAAATATCAAGAAGAGAACAGAGGCTAAAATATAATCCACAATACAATGATTAAAGATGATGGTTGTCGGCTGAAATAATACCCCAGAAAAATGGCTTTTATGTGTACACGCTCCCCATTTCCCTGGACAATATAAGAACTCTAACAAACATAATGGGTACTATACATGTGGGTTTACAGTTTTTCTCAAATGTTAAAACACAAAAGCCAATCCTGTAACCCAAATGACCAGTAGTCTAAACACATTTACTAAATGTAGCCACCATATTCCAGTACCATAAACACATGTCACATGAAGACACAATTCACAAAACACAACCCTCTGTACTCATAAATCTAAACACATTTTTCCTTGCTAAAACACATGTTGCAAAACAACTCTGCTCATATCCTCAAATGAAAGCCCATGTGATGCAAAATGCTTGCCACAGTCACCAATCTTTGAACACAGGGAACACACCTGGCGTCATTCACTGCACACAATGACTCAAAATTGAAGACACTTGTTGCTAATGCTGTACCCACATGTAAAAGCAAGTTCAGAGTGCACAGTATGCTGAAGGTTCCAAACAAACACAATGGATGAAGGCAGAGTCAGGGGAAGAGGAATTTGATGCAGAGGAGGGAGAAGAGCTGGCCCTGGAAGAAGAGGAGCAGGCCAATGAGGAAGAGGAGTTCAAATGAGAGGAGGAAGAGGAGCGACCAACGAGGAAGAGGAGAAGGCCAACATGGGAGAGGAGAAGGTCCAGGAGGGAGAGCAAGACAACCTCGCACCATCATTACGGACGAGATGCGAGCAACAGCTCAGCGACATGATGCCGCACAGTGATTGTGGTGTGTGTGTGGTGTGAATAACGTAAATAAAAAAACTTCACACCCTGTTCATGTTTTCAAGATTACTGTTGTGTGCAATAGATTCTGTTTTTGCATTGAGTTGTGTTACAGTAGTGTACGTACATGCAGGATTTTCTATAGATTTATACTACTCATATGAAACTCACAAATCTAAATGCCTAATCCTCTGCAGAGATCTACGACGATCCGTTACTGTATAGTTTCTAAAATATGCATTGGCAGTTATGAAACAAAGAACCTTCTCACAAATTGAGCATTGTGTTTTCAATTGTTTTGCTGTAGTGTGTAATGCTGTGTATAGTGTTTACAGTTTTGACAGCTTCGAGCTGCTCTCTTGGTGTGGGAGTTTGAGTTTTGCAGTGGGAAGGTGTGGTTGTGTTTATGTACAGTGGGGCAAAAAAGTATTTAGTCAGCCACCGATTGTGCAAGTTCCCCCACTTAAAATGATGACAGAGGTCAGTAATTTGCACCAGAGGTACACTTCAACTGTGAGAGACAGAATGTGAAAAAAAAATCCATGAATTCCCATGGTAGGATTTGTAAAGAATTTATTCGTAAATTAGGGTGGAAAATAAGTATTTGGTCACCTCAAACAAGGAAAATCTCTGGCTCTCACAGACCTGTAACGTCTTCTGTAAGAAGCTTTTCTGTCCCCCACTCGTTACCTGTATGAATGGCACCTGTTTGAACTCATCATCTGTATAAAAGACACCTGTCCACAGCCTCAAACAGTCAGACTCCAAACTCCGCCATGGCCAAGACCAAAGAGCTTTCGAAGGACACCAGGAAAAGTATTGTAGACCTGCACCAGACTGGGAAGAGTGAATCTACAATAGGCAAGCAGCTTGGTGTGAAAAAATCAACTGTGGGAGCAATCATCAGAAAATGGAAGACATACAAGACCACTGATAATCTCCCTCGATCTGGGGCTCCACGCAAGATCTCATCCCGTGGGGTCAAAATGATCATGAGAACGGTGAGCAAAGATCCCAGAACCACACGGGGGGACCTGGTGAATGACCTGCAGAGAGCTGGGACCAAAGTAACAAAGGTCACCATCAGTAACACACTACAACGGCAGGGAATCAAATCCCGCAGTGCCAGACGTGTCCCGCTGCTGAAGCCAGTGCATGTCCAGGCCCGTCTGAAGTTTGCCAGAGAGCACATGGATGATACAGCAGAGGATTGGGAGAATGTCATGTGGTCAGATGAAACCAAAGTAGAACTTTTTGGTATAAACTCAACTCGTCGTGTTTGGAGGAAGAAGAATACTGAGTTGCATCCCAAGAACACCATACCTACTGTGAAGCATGGGGGTGGAAACATCATGCTATGGGGCTGTTTTTCTGCCAAGGGGACAGGACGACTGATCCGTGTTAAGGACAGAATGAATGGGGCCATGTATCGTGAGATTTTGAGCCAAAACCTCCTTCCATCAGTGAGAACTTTGAAGATGAAACGAGGCTGGGTCTTCCAACATGACAATGATCCAAAACACACCGCCCGGGCAACAAAGGAGTGGCTCCGTAAGAAGCATTTGAAAGTCCTGGAGTGGCCTAGCCAGTCTCCAGACCTCAACCCCATAGAAAATCTGTGGCGGGAGTTGAAAGTCCGTGTTGCTCGGCGACAGCCCCAAAACATCACTGCTCTCGAGAAGATCTGCATGGAGGAATGGGCCAAAATACCAGCTACTGTGTGTGCAAACCTGGTAAAGACCTATAGTAAATGTTTGACCTCTGTTATTGCCAACAAAGGTTATGTTACAAAGTATTGAGTTGTATTTTTGTTATTGACCAAATACTTATTTTCCACCCTGATTTACGAATAAATTCTTTACAAATCCTACCATGTGGATTCATGGATTTTTTTTTCACATTCTGTCTCTCACAGTTGAAGTGTACCTCTGGTGCAAATTACTGACCTCTGTCATCATTTTAAGTGGGGGAACTTGCACAATCGGTGGCTGACTAAATACTTTTTTGCCCCACTGTAGCTTTAGAGAAGGGTGTTGTGTTTGGACATTGGGGGACCTGGTGGTAACGTTTGTGACATGTGTTTTAGCATTTGAGAAAAACTGTAATGTATTCTCATCTTTTATGTCTTTTCTTCTGGCTGAGAGATGTGGTTTGCCCTCTTTTGCCAGGGCTTTTTAGATTTATTCTATTTTTTTAAAATAAATGTAAAATAGTGGTAACTGTTATTCTGCGAGATACCTCATCTGTAACCTTTTCGTTCTCATTTTGTTTATATTATTGACAAAGAGAGAGAGCAGACTGGGTGAAGAAAGTTTGGCCTTGATTGGCAGAAGTACCTCGGTCGCATTAACACTGTCCCTCAGAGTGATTGAAAACGACTGTGAGGAGTTTGTTGAACAGTTTCTAAAACAGTCTTGAGACTTCATTAGTCAAACAAAAGAGGAAGGACTGGCTTCCATCTGAGAATGTGCCATCTGATGCAGTAAAACATTCATATTTAAACAGAGTGCCTCGTGATGTCTTGAGTCACAGTGGCAGACCTCCAAAAAATCGAGTACAGAATTTAAAGCCTCAAAACTTGCAACACAACAAATTTCAAAGGATTTCAGACTTGAGTCAGACTTTGAAACGGCCTTTTCTGACTTGATAAAATCAACCCGGATATGGAAAATTACATCGAAGAAAGTGTTGTGAAAACCATCCTTCAGCTTTCACGCTTATTTGAAGTGTAATGACTTTGCAAAATGCAAAACAACTGGCCAAGAAGTTACAAATTATTATAATTGACTGTGTCACAGCAATAACATACACTAAAACTTTAGAAAGACTGCAACCTTAAAGCTTAATTTTGTATGTTTTTAAGGGTACTCAATGTGCTCAAATGTAACCCCAAAGCATTCTTGACCAAGAGTCTAAACCTGATGGCTTATTAGTGAGACTCACATTATTGCCATGACTGCTGTGTCAAGAACCCTCACTAAAGAACACCTTGGGCTTATCTCGAAAACACCAAAGGCAAGATGGCAATGTTTTGCACCCCAGAAAATGGCGAGTGTCTCCTGGTACATGCATTTGTCCATGTAGCAGTGGAAGTTGTGGGTGAGTGGGGCAGGGCTTGTTTGCAGAAGTGAGTGCAGGTAGGATGCATGTAAGCTGTGTGTGGAGTAAGGTGGGGACCCTGTGTGTGGAGTAAGGTGGGGATCAGTTTGTATGGTCACAGAGCAGAGTACAGTAGATTTAATGAGATAAAAGTGTGGAATTAAATCTATACTGTAAGACTTTTTAAAGCTGAAGTGTCTTTTTTTCACTTTAAAAAGTGTAAATACGCAAATCTGATGAAAGAACGGAGACAAAGTGAGAAGTTATATCAGAGCTACAGTGTGACTGCTTTCTTTCTTCCTTTGGATGAGTCATTACCACCGTGGATGGTTTGTTTTTAGTGTCACTTGGATTGTGTTATCTAAGATATTAGCAACACTGAGCTGACCCATGACTAATTAGTCTGCACTGGTCTTATGCATGCATGCTTTGCACCCATATTTATCAGGAACGTCATGCCTGATGTATTCCTGACAACAATATGTTTATGTGATCTTGCTGCACTGACACAGCAGGGGCAGATAGACTGTGCCAGTCACTCATTATGCCACCCGATCTTAATATACAAGCTTTATAATAATATGGGTGAATGTTGCCTTGGATATGGGGGAGGCTCTCTTGCGAAGACGTTCACGTTGTGCTTTAAACTAGGGGGCAGTGTTACTCTTCTGAAACAGAGAAGCAGTGTCTTTGTATAGCAAGTGCAAAGTTGTGATTGATGTGTTCACGGACACAATTTAAGATGCAGGCTTGGTAAAGATACAGTACTAGTAATTTGATAAGGTGGAAACTTTTACCGTTTTGCCGATGCACTGTTAAGGAGCGATCCAGTGTTGTATAATAATAGTTGTGTTGTGATTAAGATGCACTTGCCGCCTTTGTTACATGGCCTCCAGGTTCAGATGTCTATTTACGCATTTGTGACAAAGTTTAAAGATTCACATGGTTCTTTTTTTGGGAAAAAGCTGCCACATTAATACCTGTGCCGGCTTTTATAATCAGATTATGGTCCATAAAGTCAAGCTGTACTTTCTGAGGAGGAAAGTGGGGCAATGTTAAAGTAAGATAAAAGCAGAATGGGATATGACTGCTTCTCCCACACACATATTCTCTCTCTCTCTCTCTCTCTTTTTGAAGACTAGTGCAGTGGCACTGTCACAGTCATGTTAGCATCCGCAGAGGTGGATGTCATGGCTTTATTTAGAAAGTATGTTTCTGAACTGTGATCATACTAGGGTGCAAGTACCAATGGAAGAAGGACCTTAGCTTATGCTAACATACCTGCGACAGTAGGAACTGCATTGTGTCCTAAAACAACAGTTAACCTGGTATTGCCAAGTGTACGATTACTTGATAAATGAGACTTCAGCATCATTAGTGTGATATAGCATACATCAAACTGATAAATATGATGTATCTGTGAAGGTTTCAGTCATCCAGGTCGTTGTGGTCTAAGGAGCTTGGAAGAAAAAGTGTTTGGACTTCTTTAAGTTTCCATGAAGACGTTTCACCTCCCATCCGAGAAGCTTCTTCAGATCTAAGAGCACCTGGTGGAGAGTCCCAGATTTTAAGACCTATGGGAGTGTCCCCAAGAGGGTCATGGACCCCCTATTGATCCTCTACCTAATCACACGAGCCAAGGGGTGAAAACGGGTGTGGGTCACAATCAGTCAGGGTTTCGGGTGAGCTCATTGTGAAACCTGGCCCCACCCTATCATCTGATTTCCTGAGGTCAGATGGCCCAGGATGTGAGTGGGTGTTAAGGCGTCTGGGAAGGGATCTCAAAACTGGATTATAGATGGCAGACAGTTGGTGTTGTAAGCCACCACCTCTGTTCAAAGACGGTCGCTCACAGTGGACATAGATGGCTTCTTTCACTCCTCTTTTAAACCATCTGTCTTCTCTGTCCAAAATGTGAACACTGGCATCCTCGAAAGAGTGACCTTTGCCCTTTAGATGCAGATGGACAGCCAAATCTTGTCCCATCGAGGAGGTTCTTTTATGTCATCACCCAAAACCATGGCTGATTGTGACCCACACCCGTTTTCTCACCTTGGCTCATGTGATAAGGTAGAGGATCAGTAGGAGGGTCCATGACCCTCTTGGGGACACTCCCATAGGGCTTAAAATCTGGGACTCTCCACCAATTGCTTTTAGATCAGAAGTAGCTTCTCCAATGAAATGTCTTCAAGAAACTTAAAGAAGTCCAGATGCTTTTCTTTCAAAGCTCCTTAGACGATAAAAATGAGGAATACTCATATATACAATGTTAATAATATTTCATTTCTTTTTTTGTGATATGTCAGAATCTGTCACTTATTTTAAGCTGCAGAGTTTCCTGTGGTGGGCGGGTATTTGTCACATCTTTTCTTCACTTTTAAAATGTTCATTTATTGCCTGGTATAAATGCAGATACCAGTGTATTGGCAAATACTGTAACTAATACTGGCTGATGTAACTTTAATGCTGATATATTAATCAGATGCTACATAAATAAATAAAAACACATCTTGACCTGGGCCCTGGCTGTTATCTACATCTTTCTGTGAATGCAGATGTACTTTTAAAAAATCTGAAAAACTTTAATTTGACTATAAATGAAGGGTAGCATGAGCCAGAACCCAATACCTTGTATGTTACCTGCAGATTCTGCACATTCATATACAGGCATCTGCATAAGAGAAGACACATGTGATCTAAAATGATAAAACAAGACTTAAATAGGGCTGCACAGAGAGCTGGCACAATTTTAGCAATGTTACAATAATCATGTAGAGCAATAAACAAACCGTTGTTTAGTTCGTGTAACATGTAATGTTGCCAAATTCACCAGATTGGTGCTCTTTTCTCTCTGTGTGAAATTTGAAAAGCAAGGCTCATTATATCTGCCATATGACTGCAATACTTTAGTGGACGTTCACTCTCCAATTATTGACTGAACAAACGCCTGCCTGGACATAAATGCACAAACTCCACCCGAGCCGAGCCATCTTTGATCACAGTAAGCATTCAAAAGACACAAGATTACTCTAAAGGAATTCATAGAACTACTCAGCAAACTATCAGTTAGTTGTCAAAGCTCGTCATGCAGACCACTGGGACTTAAAGAAGGGGTTGAAATTGAGCCCCGGTGATACTCAATTATAGCAGGACAAAAGCATGCAGGGCAGCGACATATCGTAGGGAGGAGAAATGCAATAGACCAAAGCTTTAGTGACATAAAGGACACAACAGTGCAAAAAAACCCCCAGTGATTCTGTTTTTGGCGTGCTGGTAAGCTTTTTTGAATGAAATTCACATGAGGGTGGGCATCGCCTGGCCTGTTCTTTTCTTTTTCTCTCTCTGAGAGGAAAAAAAATCATCATTATGGCAGTTAATAGAAAGCTGTTAGGCCTGCAGCAGGAGCGACACTTCCATGTGGTCAGTTTTCCAACTTTCCCCATCATTAAGATTGAATCTGCTAAACTCCCATAAGAACTGGGAACCAGCTTGCGCATTAACAATCTTATCTAAATGCATCATTATGAAAGAACCCAACTTAGCTGTGGGAAATAAAAGCGATGACAGAAATGTTTTCACTGAATGATCAAAGGCAACACATTCACAGTCTGCTCCTGGCTGGATGATGACTCACTCCGCTAGATTGTGTCTTTCTGTCTTGCAAACTTTTCTCTTTGAAGTGGACACAGATGAGATGCTAATTAGTGGATGTGACTATTATTACAGTATGCATGCCTTTTCATTATCGCTTTCTATATTATTATAGAATATTATACATCCTCCAAAGATGGCTCCATCACCCCATGACCCTGACCAGGATAAGTGTTTCTTTATAAGCTCCAAAGCAGTTTCTCTTCTTGTGTTAATATCAACTTTATCTGCTTTTGCTAAGCGAATTTGCCTTTACAACAAAACCCTACTCTTTTCTCAGACTTTGTAAACAAGTCAAGCTGAATTATAAGGCTCGAGGAAACACACACAGACAATTGCATGTAGCTGTGTAAACACCGCGTGCGAGATCCTGGAGCTGGAGCAGCTCATTTACCTTTATTGATGGAGCCCACACTATGGGTGTGCTGTGTGATATATATATATTGTGTTTTGTTGGAGTTATGGATCCGGCTGAAATAAGTGAGAGCGGTAAAAGAAACAGACGAGGACGTAACAAGCATGTATTCCACACGCACACATGGAGAGATTAAAGTAGGACACATTCACTGAGGGAGAAAGCCTTGCAATGCTTTCTCCAGTTAGTTATTAAAGCCGTACTTTATAAACCTGTTTTTTCTCTGAATGGTAACTAAAAGCAGGCTGATGGATGGTTCGTCCTGCTAACTTGCTTGAAAGCTCCTTAATGGCGAAAAAGAAAACTGACGAAAATATAAAAGTAAAATAACAGCACGTATTTGAAGCAATGGATCTCTTAACAAAACACTCATGTAGTTGCCAAAATACGCATTCCTCACCAGCAAGCTCCTATTTTATAAAAACACCTATATATTATATACTCTCGTGTTATAACTGGTTATAACTGGTACTGATTTATTTATTTATTTTTTGAATGAAACCACAACTCTGTTGCGGCAAATCTCGAAAGCCAGCAATACACGGGGCTGTTATAACAGTCTATGTGTTTAAGACAGCTGGAGGCATCGCACCAAAACATTTCCTGAGAATAAAATTTTGTTATGTCTATAAATGTTTCCAGAACACTGGAAGGGTTTGTCAAGATCGCTTTTAAAATGCAAACATCCTGCAAGGAATGTTTCCCCGAATAAAGGAAAAAAACATGGCACGACAGTCATCCTTCACAACGGACCACTGACTATAACCGAATCATATTATTACAATATTATACTGTCCAACTTCAACTGCTTAAAAAAAAATCAAGTATTTTCAGTTGCATCCATTCATTTTATTGAGACATTTTTTTCTAACCTTGATTTCATATGAACCCAGGCCAGTGGGGCGATTTTTAGGAATGGCAACGTTGGTGTGGCAGACCTTGACAGGATGAATAATGAAAAAGCCCATATAAATAAATCCAATAATGCAATATATGACACTATATCTTATCTTTCAGTGCGCTTTCAGCTAAATATTCATGTTAGTTTTGTGGGACCTCTGGATGGTTTGTGCCCCAGAGAAAGAGAAAAAAAGAAGTCATATTACTAATACATCTGCAATAGTTCCTGTGTGAATATGAATGTAGTTGTATTTAGCTATCTTTTACATCTGCACTACAGAAATCAGGATCAAACTTAATAATAGTCCAAACTAAGAAGGCATTTGAGCATTAATTTCCACCAGGTGTCGATTCGCTTAAAGTCCGTTACATCATGTCTTTGAGGTAAACAACCTGCAGAGGGCTTTATTGAATCCTCCTGCATCTGTGTGGCTAAAGTTTAAGTCAGTGTGTTCAGCAAAGCAGTCGGTGGCCACAAACATTTATCTAGAAGTGATATGGCCTCAAAATGTTCTCAGGAGTAAAGATGTGCAGTAAACAGGTGATACTGAATTGGAACAGCTTGTAAAACACCGCAAACTGTCCTGCAAGTCAATATTGACCTCTATATTTTAATGAAAATGTTCCAGACTCATTTAGCTTGAGAGTAATGATTTTCCATAAAAGTTCTCTTACATAACGTGTCATATAGAGATTCATAATTCATAATTTGCAGCTAGTCATTCTTTTTTTTTAACTGATTAATTAAAGCCCAAGCATGGTGCAAAGACTCTATTAAAAGTGCTCTGTTTGTCATTTAGCCTAATCCTGCAGTAACAGCAATGAAAACAGTGTAGCATTCCAGCCGGACTTTATTCAGACGATGCACTCAATGATCATTACGGATGGACCATGGTGGGGTATTCCAACCCATTTATTCACAAATTGCCATAGACACATCGTAAGAGCTGTTTGCCTTCCAGCTAGATGCTAATTTTAAGATGGATGGAAAACGATAACCTTCTCATTAATCCTTTCTGTGGCAAGCAGTTGCGGTACGATCTTCCTTCCCGGAAGTTGCCCGTTCCGAATTTCAAAATAAGAGTCTAATCTATATTATAAGGTATAATTCGTTCAGGGATTTAACTGTTTGAAAAATATCAAATAAACAAATAATCTGGGTCATTTACACTCCCACCAAATCATTAGTGTTCAAAAACATAACTCTATAAACATAGGAAGAAAGAACACAATGATTTCATAATACAAATAATGACCAAACAACAGAAGCATAGTATGCAAGGAATGGACTAGTCACCTTCCAACAATAAGACTAGTTTTTGAACTGGCCGTTCGAGCACTGACCGCTTAGTAAGACATTCACCATTTTTGCCAAGTTTCCTGTCACCTAGACAGAGCTTCACTCTCCTAACCAGTCCATCTCTGTCCATTGTAGTCTCTACGACTCTTCTCAACCTCCATTCATTTCTGGGCAAGTCTTCATCCTTCATTATGACTATATCCCCGATCTGCAGGTTTCTCTTTGGGGTGTGCCAGCGTTGTCTAAAGGCAATGTTGGCTAAGTACTCTTTCTGCCAACGGCTCCAGAACTGCTCGGCCAAATATTGTACGTGGCGCCATCTCTTTCTCGCATACATATCTTCCCTTATGAACTTGCCGGGGGGAGGAAGGGCCATGGTAGACTTCAGGGTAAGTAAGTGGTTTGGTGTCAGTGGCTCAAGACTGTTGGGATCATGTAGGTTTTCAATAGTGAGAGGACGACTATTAACTATCGTCATTGCTTCATAGAAGAATGCTCGGAGGGAAGCATCAGGTAGGTTTCCAGGTGAGAGTCCAAGGGTCGCGTTGAGAACACTCCTGACTGTTCTAATTTGACGCTCCCACACTCCACCAACATGACTTGATCCAGGAGCATTTAGGATGAAGTCACACTGCTTCTTAGAAAGGAAGTTCGTCAGTTTATCACCATCTAATTCCGTGAGGGCTTCCTGCAGTTCATTCTTGGCTCCTAGGAAGTTACTGCCTTGGTCAGATTTGATCTGGCGCACGGCTCCACGCATAGCAATGAAGCAGCGCAGTCCAATTATGAATGAGTCTGTAGATAGATCCTCCAGCATTTCAATATGGATGGCTCTGGAGGAGAAGCAGGTGAAAAGGAGACCATATCGTTTTCGCACACTACGTCCTTGCTTGCTATAGAAGGGTCCAAAGCAATCCATTCCACAGTAGGTAAAGGGTGGAGATGGATTTACTCGCTCTGGAGGGAGATCGGCCATTTTCTGTTCTTCTGTCCGTCTCCGAAGCTTCCGACAAACTACACATCGGCGAAGATAGGATGCAACCGTCCTGCCAATTCCTGGTATCCAGTAACCTCTTGTCCTAATTGCACTGAGAATCATCCCCTTGCCTTGATGTTTGACTTCTTCATGACAGTATGCTATGATCATCCTTGTAACATGATGTTCCTTTGGAATGATGGTAGGGTGTTTAACTGAGAGAGGAAGGTTTGAATCACGGAGTCGACCTCCCACCTTAATCACACCATTGTTGTCCAAGAAGGGGTTGAGGTGATGTAGCTTGTTATGAGGTGGCAGCTGACAACCTTTCTTCAGTAGCCGCACTTCCTCCGAATATGTTTGTCTCTGCAGATCTTTGATGATGAGGCGCTCGGCTTCTTCTCTTTCCTGCACTGTAGAGAGGCCGATTGACTTATCCTTGTTGATCCTTCGAAGAATGCGAGCCACTGCACAGATGGCGCGAGTCCAGGATGAGAACTTTGCCAGCCGATAACTAAGAGAATCTTGTTCTACAGTTTCCGTGTTTAGAGTCCGTGTTTCCTTAACTTCTGGATCTCCGACTGACAGTTCCGGAGCCACCTCTTCTGAGAGGTCAACTCCCTTTTCCCATAGAAATGCAGGGCCGGTAAACCAGTCCGATGATATTAGCTCATGGACAAAACAACCTTTAGAAGCACGATCCGCAGGATTCTGGTCAGTAGGGACGTATCCCCATTGCCTTTGATTCGTGTAGAGATGTATCTTCTGGATACGGTTGGCTACGAATGTATGAAAACGTCGAGCCTCATTATTGATGTACTCTAGTACAACCTTGGAATCGGTCCAAAAATGCTCTTCAATGTCCGCATATCCAAGTTCTTCCTTCAAAACATTGCTGGTTTTCACAGAGATGACTGCAGCCGTCAACTCTAATCTTGGGATCGTGGTGACCTTTGTTGGGGCGACGCGAGATTTGGCCATGACTAAAGCACAGTGGATGTCTCCTTCTTCATTGCTAAGCCTCAGATATGAACACTGTCCATAGCCAGTAGTGCTTGCGTCGGAGAAGTGATGTAACTCACGTTTAATAACCCTTCCGAAATCTGCCGGGGCATAACTTCGGGGTATATTTATCCTCTCCAAGTTGTTGAGGTCGTTTTTCCATTTCTCCCACCGTGGACGAAGTTCGTTGGTTAGAGGGTCGTCCCAACCTGTTCCATGGCAGCACATCTGCTGCAGCACTTCCTTTCCAATGAGCAAAAAGGGGGCTATGAGACCCAAGGGATCGTACAGGGATGCAACAATGGACAATATGCCTCGACGTGTTGCAGGCTGTTCCTTAAGGTTGGTGATGATCTTCAGGCAGTCTGATTCGACGTGCCATTGGATACCCAACGCTCTCCCTGAAGGTAAGTTATCAAAGGAAAGGTTGAGGTCTTTAATGTCTGATGCACGTTCAGTTGCTGGTATGCTTACCAGGACAGCTTTGTCATTGGACACAAACTTGTGGAGCCTAAGACCACCCAGGGCACAAAGTTTTCTGGCTTCTTCTGCTAACTTGATAGCCTTCTCTGAGCTGTCTGTACTTGTGACTCCATCGTCGACATAGAAATTTCTCAGAATGAACTGAGAGCCTAATGGGTACCGGTCTTTATTTTCTGTAGCCAAATGCTTCAATCCGTAGTTTGCACAGCCAGGCGATGAGGCTGCGCCAAAGATATGCACCCTCATACGGTATTCTTGGGGCTGTGCACCGAGATCTCCTTTCTTCCACCAAAGGAAGCGCAGGTAATCCTGGTCTGACTTCTTCACATGAAATTGGTGAAACATTTTCTCTATGTCGCACAACAATGCAGTGGAGTGCAACCGGAAGCGAAGAAGTACACCGTTGAGATTGTTCATCAGGTCAGGACCAGTGAGCAGATGATCATTCAAACTGGTTCCCTGGTACTTGGCAGAGCAGTCGAACACCACGCGCAGTTTGCCTGGCTTCTTGTCGTGGAATACACCGTGATGAGGTATGTACCATTTTTCGCCCTCTTTCCCATCATCGTGGACTTCCTCTGCATCACCCCTTTCTATGACCTCCTCCATGAACTTGATATACTGTTCTTTGTACCCTTCATCCTTTAACAGCTTCCTCTTTAGATGGCTCAGACGTATGACTGCAAGCTGTTTGTTGTCAGGTAAGGTAGGTCTCTCCTTAAAGGGCAACGGCATCTCGTAGTGACCTAGACTGTTCTTTTCGATGTGGTTCTTGAGTTTGTCCAGGAACAGGATGTCCTCCTGAGACACTGGTTTGCCGTCTTCCTTAGCATCCTTAAAGTCAGACTCTAGAATGCGAATGGCATCTGCCGGAGTGACTGGTGGGAGCTCCCTGACTGCAACTCGGAAGCACTGTCCCGCCGTACTTGAGGTGTCGGGGCATGTCGACGTACCACCAACTATGCTCCATCCTAAGTCGGTACGAATTGCATAAGGCTCATCGTCTCCTCCCGTTATGACGTCTCTTGGTGCCATTGCTCGTGCGCAGTTATAGCCTATCAATAAACCAACCTCACAGTCCTGTAGAGGTGGAATCTCTTCTATGACCTTGGAGAGATGATTCCACCTTTTAGCTGTCTCGCATGTTGGGATATGGGCTCTGTTTACTGGTATGCAATCCTTGGTATAAGCAGGAGGAAGGTCGATGAGGAGGGAAGAGCGATAACCCCGAACACAAAGCCCTGAGACTCTTTGGCTCTTTACGATCACGTCGCGTCCAATCATCGTAGTTAACTTCAGCTTAACTGGACAGGAATCTGCCTTTAATACATCACTCAGTTCCTGGTCAACAAACGTCGTGTCGCTTTGCGTGTCCAGCAAGGCGTAAACCAGTTTCTCAGTTCCTGTATCCTTTTTTGACACCCACACAGGCACAATCATTGATGTGTTAGTTGGCTGTCCAGTAATCACTGACATTGAAGTTGCAGCAGCCTCCGTTTGGCCGGCATTGCTCAGGATAGTGGTTTCCTGTGGCAGAACTCTTTCCTTCTTTAAATAGTTGTCATCGTGTAAACAAGTGGGATGTTTACCCTTGCACGTGTTGCATGAGTGTCGATGTCGACAGTCTTTTGCACTATGTCCAGGTTTGGTGCAGCCATAGCAGAGCTTATGTTCTCTGACAAAATCTCGACGCTCCTCCAGAGTTTTAGCAATAAACTTGGGACATCCATGTAGTCTGTGTTGATTATTTTGACAGAAGGCACAAGGAGACCTTTCCTTTCCTTTAACTGGCTTGAGCCTCTCGGTGTCAGCCTCAGTCTGTGTGTTTAGAACGCTTGCCTTGTTCCTCTTAGGGTCTCTGCTGCCTTGTTTTGCAGTGCTCGACTCAGAGCTGCGGAGGGCATAAGCTGAGGTGATTGGATTGCAAGCAATCTCTGCCTCTGTCGCCATAAATGTGGCGAAGTCCTTAAAACTGGGGAATTCCTTATTGCCCTTTAAGGCTTCAGTAACCTTCCTGTTCCAGTGAGATGCTATCCACTCTGGTAGTTTAAGGATTAGCTTCTTATTCTCTTCACAGTCATTCAGTATTTTGAGGCTCTTCACATGTGTCATTGCATCTTGGCAAGCGTTTAAGAAATCTGAGAAGTCTCTTAATCCTTCTGCATCTCTTGGTTGGATCTTTGGCCAATCTGTGAGCTTATCTCTGAAGGCTTTCTGTATAATAAAGGTTTGGCCATATCTGTTATCCAGTTTGTTCCACGCATCCTTATAAGCGTCGCTGTCATTCCTATAGAAAGTTCCTTCTAATGTTTTACGAGCTGGGCCGCCTACATACTTCCTCAAGTAATAAAGTTTGTCTGCTGGGGAGATGGCCTTTTTGTCAATAAGTGACATGAATGAAGTTTTCCACTCAATGAACTGAATGGGGTCCCCACTAAATACAGACGGCTCTGGAACTGGAAGTCTATTTAGAGCCATACTGTCTTGTAGGGCTTGGGCAAGGGATGACACGTTTAGGTCGGGTGGCGATGCTGTGACGGTGGGAGTTGGAGGGTTGATAGCAGGGGGAACATGATGATTTCCCACTGAACTATTAGAGGAATGGAGACTGCCTTCCTGCGAGGCTACCTGGCTGTAGACTTGCAGTTTGGCCCGAGCAGCCCTCAAATTCTTTTCTGCTTGAAGGCGTTCAAGTCTGCGTTTTTCTACTTCCATTTTTCTGTGCTGTTCCTCTATCTTCTCCATTTGTCTCTCTTCTTCCAGCAACCCTTCAAATTCGACTTCCTTAGCAGCTAGCTCTGCTGCTGCATCCGCCTGTTTGAGTGTTAGAGTAGTGCTTTTGTGACTACGGATTGACTTTGTCACTCTAGATGCAGTGGATCCATAGATGGAGCGTGCGTAGCTGTTCTTAAGCAGCTCCCTGAGACGGCAATGTACTTGTTCTGCATCATAATCACCATCGAGATCTGACATTCTCTCGTAGGTAACTTTCATAATTTCGGCTGTAACTGCCTCACAACTGTCAACGTGACGTCTTAATTCTGGAGAAGGTGTAATGTGACTTCGTATTTCAAGGTAAGTGTTTAACACAGTTTCTTTCTCTTTCTCCAAAGAATCCATCAAAGATGCCAGCTCGCCTTTACTAATGTCTGACTTGAGCTGCTCTCTTGACTCTCGGGCTCGAATCTTCCATCTTTCGTACGTTGAGATGAACTTTCTTTCCCTTTTTCTTGCTTCCTCCTGCTGCATTTCGAGCGCTTTTGGAGTTGGGATTTTTGTTCGAGTGGAACGTCGGAGGCCTTCCTTAAGCTCACCTTGTAAGTTGTTCAACGTTTCTTCTCTGCGTTGAATTTCCTTCTCCAAAAGTTCTATTTCCGTAGTTTCTGATGTGTCTTCAAGAGACGCTTTAAGCCCTTTGATTTTATTCTGCAGGTCGACTATCTGATGCTCTAGTTCTGTTTGTGAGGAGGGAGTCTCCATTTCCTTCGTGTTTATGTTATTTACTTATCTAATTTGCAGGCTTTAGTTAATGAGCTGCTTGTGGTTACTATAACTTACAGGCTGCATTAACAGAAGGGAGGAGAATCTTTGCACTTTAAACCAAGTTGAAATAGAAGCGGATAACCAACACAACATTGAGAAGAAATGTATAAAATAATGAATGCAACCTGCTAGCTGTTGCAAACTGATGTGGTAAAGTAAACCTCTTATGCTAAACACAGATCAATACACCATTACTATTGTACAGTTACAAATTGAACTAAATGCCCCTCTTTCACCCCCTTTTGAGTCAGTAGAAAGAATGATAAATATACAGTAGTGGTGGTAAATACCAATAAACAAAATTACTTCACTTGTTATTACTTCATGTCCGTCGTGTCTTAATGCAGCAGATGTCCACAGTAGTTGACGACCTTCTCTCTCCCTTTAACCACCACTGATGAGAATGAATGTCCTTTCCTTGTCGATTAGAATGAAATGTTCCATACCTTTTCTGACCGTCACATCAAACCATTAAGCCAGCTGCATGATGATTATAAAGTCTCTGTCTAGAAGACCCATAGAATGGCACTGAGTTGCTCCGTGAAATGTCTTGTCAATCCCAGACGAATAGCAACACAGCTCCGTGACTCGTCCTCGTGGTTCCGTGGTGCAGGATGGCAGCAGGATGATGCGGGGGATCAGCTCTTACTGTAGCATTCCAGCCGGACTTTATTCAGACGATGCACTCAATGATCATTACGGATGGACCATGGTGGGGTATTCCAACCCATTTATTCACAAATTGCCATAGACACATCGTAAGAGCTGTTTGCCTTCCAGCTAGATGCTAATTTTAAGATGGATGGAAAACGATAACCTTCTCATTAATCCTTTCTGTGGCAAGCAGTTGCGGTACGATCTTCCTTCCCGGAAGTTGCCCGTTCCGAATTTCAAAATAAGAGTCTAATCTATATTATAAGGTATAATTCGTTCAGGGATTTAACTGTTTGAAAAATATCAAATAAACAAATAATCTGGGTCATTTACAAACAGTGCCCAGTATCTCACATGGCTTGACCAAGGGGGCAACCAGAGGCTACAAAAGTAAGCGAGTAAAATACAAAAATGTAAGAGAAAGGACTCAAACCTCTGTTGTGTCCTTTCTCTTTCTGGTTGAAGGTTGTGTTGTTCTTCCTTGAGGAAATAAATGCTAAATGTGCGTCTCATTGCACTGCAGAACAAAGCTGAGGGGGTATCCACTGAGCTCAGAATGAAGAGTCAGGATGTGATGAGCTTGAAGCAGAAATTTTAAACTAACGCATTCTTGAAATATGTTGTAGCTTTATTGCTCCAAAGCACAAACATCAGTTTAAAACTGAAGCCTCTAAAATTGTGAGATATTTATCTTTTCCTCTTGTTTTTTGAGCATTGCTCCAAAAGACTAGGCTTTGTATCCTGTCTGGTACCCTTAAGCTTTTTTATATTATTTATATTGCTTGGCATTATTTTGGGGAGTTTGTTTCCTTTTCAGCAGGTGATGGATTAAAGTAAAGGAGTAAAGTTTTCTTGGTTAAAAAAGGGTTAGGGTTAACTTTTTTTTTTTTTTAAAAGCTCAGTTTCCAAATCAAGAACATCATTTGGTTTTATCATCACAAAGTTTGATCAGAAACCTTTAAACCTTTCAAGCTATTGTATTTATGAACAGAGAGAATGAGACACGTGCACACAAGCCCTAGAAAAGCATAACCTCCTTGGCAGAAGTAATATTTTCAACATATCAACGATTTTGCTCCATTAAAGATAACAATTTGAATACAAGCCACAATTATAGCTAAATATTTTTTTTGTGTGTGTGTCACTGTAGTTTTCTGCAACACCAGCTTTATCTATCAGCCGGCGCACATTCATCACAATGAAAACATACAGCTGAGGACTGTCTGTGGATGGAGATGAATAAAAGTTGGACCAACAGAGGTGTCGTCTGAACGAGAAAGAATAAAAAGCAAAGCATGCGTTATCTTCAGTTCAAGGGGTACTTAGGAAAGCAGTAATGTAATTTGCAATCACGAGCACTTCAAATGGCACCTTTTAGAAGGTCAGCGGCGAGAGAGGACTAAACAGTCCCGTGTGGCACAATCAGACTGAGGAAAAAAGGCCTCTTGAGACTAGTGGCCTTTTAGGTTAACGGCATGTTTGCGAATCAATATCTCAATTCAACTGTAAATGGCATCACATCACCCTTTTCATGAAAATTAGTGATGGCATCGATCAGTGCCCAGACCTCAATGGGAAAAGAAAGAAACAGCTCATGTGTTTTGGGGCGTTTTTCTGCAGTTTTGCGGGTCATGAGGTGCAGGCAAAGACAACCTGCAAACATACTGGGACACAGATGAGATGAGTTAATAACAGAATGGGGACAATGGGGCGACAACCTACTTTAGTTTGAGTAATAGGCTTGCTCATTAGGAGTGACAAGGGTTCCCCTGCAAGAATTCAGAAACATGGGATAGTCATGAAGCTTAAAGATCAGCTTTTAAAGGATGATTCTGAAAAAAGTCTCTGCATCCCTTCACCTCTCCACCCACCCACCCACTCTATTTGAAATTTCAATTTTCCCCCTTTTTCCCCCCTTGAATGGTTGGATGCCTTTCCTGCAAGGAAACTGTGATGAAACAGAATACTAATAAGATGACAAAATGCAATGCATGCAACCTATACAACTGATAGAAACGATACACTGAAATCACACATGCAGATCTGCATCTGTGCACGAGGGTATGTCGAAACGAGGCAGAAAGCAGTTGGGAGACAGCCGTGTTCTCGCTCGTATGATGGCAGATGTCATTCTGTGTCTAGAGACAGCTTCTCCCTGCAGTTTTTTCATTTGGAAGGTTATGCAAGCTGGCATTTAGAATATGGCAGGATATCATGTTTTATGTGCTTATCACACAGATTTATTTATTTATTTAGTTAGTTATCAGAGTCCCAGAGGTCACCAGGCTTCCAGATCTAATGAAAGTCAAGAAGCCTTCTCTGATCACTGCCCAGAGTCATCTGTAACCTCATATCAACCAGATTTGTCTTTTCAGTAACTTTTTCTTGGCTTTTAAATGTGACTGTTTTATTCGCTGGTAGAAACTCGTAAATGTCAATGTCAGTAACTTTGTATTTATATAATTATTACCTGAAAGAAGGAAAGTAACACCTTATAATAATATCTTTAAAATATAATATTAACAAAATGTTTGTGTCGGGTTAGATGGAGTGTTGGGTTTGGTATTGAAATGCAGATGATAAGAGGCCGACCAATTAACAGGAGGTGAACCAGGGCTCTACAGGCCTCAGTTAACATGTTAAATGTTAACTTTTGTGACAGTACAGTTAGAACATGACTGAACTGGCTCGTTTGAAAGGGTTGGCAGAACAAAGCCCCTCTCCTCTCTCTGAAAAGAACTTGGCAGCACAGCTTAGGTCTGCAAAGTTGCATCTGAACAAACCACAAACCAGCTGAACGTAATAACCACAGATGACAACACTCAGGACAGAAAAGTAGCCTTTAAATGAAATGAACAGAGAAGACATGAATACTAATACATGGCAAGACATATGACACAACAGACAAGGAAACATAAAGGAACCAAAGGAACCACAGAGGGAGGAAGAGATAGAGAAAGAGTAAGGGAACTAAACACAATTAACAAACTCAAAGTGGGAACTAAGGCTAATTCAGAGCTAATGCTGCAACGAGTAGAACTCAGAGGCTACAATAAAACTGAAACGCCATTGTGCTAACAAAGCAAACATGAACCAGAACACAGAAGCAAAGCGCTACAAAACCACAAAGTTAACAACAGAAATTGACGAATAGCAAACTCAAAACAAAAAAAGTTCAATAACAGAAAAGTTATTGAATGACAGAAAAGCTCAAACACAAATCCCAAACTCAAAGAATTCACCAAGAAATGATCACATGCAGAAAACTCCCAGGACCACGATGGTTCACTTCGTTACAGATGGTTTATTTTAAATCCAAAATAAAAACAACAACTGGTGAAGTAATTCATTACAAACTACACGTGGCAACAGTGCAAAATTACTATTCATTCTATTTGGCTTAAAGGAGACCCTTTATGCTCACTTCATATGTTTATCCTCTACAGTAGCTTTGCATAATTCATAATTCAAAATAATCCTTCTTATTCTTGGGCTTGGTGGAGCCCATCAGTTCATCTGCTGTTATGGCTCCTCTCTCTGTGAGCCAGATTTCCTCATTTTTCCCCTCATTTTGGCTCCTCCTTGAAACTAAAGGTTTGATCAGTGAGTGGGCGGGGCTTCTGGGCTCTCAATTACATTATGCAAGCCAAGAGTAGAAAAAACTTTTTGAAACTGACCATTCAGAGCAGTCAATCATTCTGGTGCATACAGTGACCTCATAAATAAAGACTTTCATTATGTATAATAAGAGCATCAACCACACCGTTGTAACAGTGTGCATATATAACCCAAAATAAGGAAGCTCATAATAGGCCACTCTTAACTTGATTATGCTAATAAAGAGGTAGTTAAGCTGAAAGAAACCCATTAAAACACATCCTTATTTACTGTAAATGTCATGAGTATTCCTTTTTAAACGTTTTATTGTATAATTCATCTAACAGTAAATAGTCAGGCCACCATAATTTGTAATGAGCTGACTTTTATATTCTGGCATAAATCGCCCTCATTTTCTCTCTGCATTTGTCTATTCTGTCCTAGTCCCTTATCCAAATCTCACATCTTATTAAAACACTCTTAATTATGAATAAAAGGATTTAGGCTCACCCTGAACGGCATGACCATTTATTGCTCATGTTAAGCCTGATATAATCAAAATTTACAAGGCAGTCAAAGCTAAAAGAGCAGCAGAGTTCTTTTAACTGTGGTTCAAAGCAATATTAAGTATGGGAATCAAAATTGTTTCTCCTGAGACTAACATCAGGAAGCACAATATCATCCTCTTGATCTTTCCTAAGGCATGTATTCCTCTACATTTCTCCCCACCATCATCTGACTCATCTATCGCTCCGTTCTCCTGAGAAATCATGCTAATCAGGGCAAGCGAGATATTGTTAAGCCTCAGCAGCATCCAGAGAGGTGCAGTGCAGAGATAGGTTAGCACTTCTCATTTTCAGCTAATTATAGCCTTGTCTCATCAAATGGCATGCATACTTAGGTGACTGGGGATTATCCTCAATAGTTAACATAGGTGGGTTCAGGGAATATGTTTTTTCCATATATGCAGAGCAGCCATTGCATAATTTATCCAACTACCATTTATCCTTTTTTACCTAAATGTTGACAAGAAAAGCTGGTAGCGTGAACTAACTTGGGATACTGGGAATTTTCACACTAAAACACTGTTATAACACCGTTATAAAACAATAATGCACAAATAAATTTAGAAATATGTCAAAACTCTGTTTAAAACTAAAAATACAAGATGCTGGTTTAGCTCAGTGGGTGAGCAGGCGACCACTGTCGAATAAAGTGAAATGCCAAAAAATAAAACAAAAATGAAACAAAGAAACAAAGAGCTGACACGCTGGAGTTCTCTGCGAAAGAGTCTGAAAATCATTCTGTCACTGCTAATGAACATTAACATAATATTCAAATAACTGTGATTTGGCATCTTACTTCTACCACTACTGCTGCTAATAACATTAAAGATAAAGTATGCTCATCATAAAGACTCATAGTCAATCATACAGTCAGACATTCATTCCAACATACACGGTACATGCAAACTATGTCCCAAACAATGGCAGAAAGAATTAGGGAAAAACTAACCAATCAAAATGAGTTTTCAGCTGTTGTTTAAAGATTCAGCCGACCTGACAGGCTGAGGCTCAAATATGTGTTTTAAAGTAAGAGCACAGAACAATAAAGAGAGCTTGATCAGATGATCTGAGAAGTCAGTCGCAGTGATCAGGTCTCAGTAGCTTTGATTTTTAAGCAGGAACCTGTCCTGCTTATAAAAATGCGCTTTAATATTAACATTTTTAACTGCTTTTTTCTTCTTCTTTTTTTTGTAAAACAGGGAATTTATTAGAAATAATTAGCGGTCAGAAATGAATCAAGCTAACATTTAACCACCAAACTAATTGTTCTTATCACAAAGAAAACATCTAGCTGTAGCATTTAACATTAGTGGTGTTCTTGAAAGTACCAGCACCTGGATAGTTCCCACAAAATACACCAGAAAAAGCTCAAATTGACATTTTTTCCACACTTTAACTATGAGATATGCCACTTTAGCCATTTGTACCTATGCTATCGAGCAGTGTATTTATCTTCACCGTAAGTAATGACTTTGTATGCAGTATTCAGACTAGAAAACAGTACCCACTGTACCAACAAAAATAGCACTTTCTATAAAATGTTAACAATTTCTTCTAATTATTACAGATACTATATAATAAGTTCTTAAGAATCTTAGAGTCTGTTAAATTGGGAGCTATAAACGTCCTCACTGCAGTACTGTTTACCACAGCACGTTCCAATCTGTTGTGGAGATTTCAAGCACCATTTGAAAACTCTTAGATATCTCAAGAGGATGAAAAGACATCTGTGCAAAGTGCAAACTGTACTGTTTGTGAAGAACGGCTCAGGGACTGTGCATGCTGATCAGTGCAGCCAGGCTGTTCTGCATCCACGCAATTCACTGAAGATGAATGCCAGTTTCTAGACATCCAGAAGCCTTTCTCCACTCTAAAGATCTTTTTAATAAATCTAATCCTCTCAGATACACAAAGACACCTGAGACTGGTGCACACAGTTCAATCAATATCCTCCCTTTCTTTGACTCATGTCAAGGTCATGCATACAGCAAAGCCGTTGGCTGAAACATAAAAAAATGACTGCTGGGGCATTGAAATGCATTATGGCAGAGGGGAGCTTAAAGTTTTATGAATTTATAAGATATTGGATTGGAATAAATTAACGTCACGAAAGTCATTCTAATCTCTTATATCATATTAGCTGTCTCCTACGATATTGGCACAGAGCTAGGTGAGCGATGATGTATGAGGGGATAAGAAAAGCTCATCACTGCTAAACAGCACCTCTAGGATTTTGCAAATATTGAGAAACTCTTTTCTGTCCCATGCAGCGCAGATGGATGTGTCAGTAAGCCCGTGTTATTCAACCCACAAAGAAGATTTCTTTCCATTTTATGGTGATTGCGTTAAAAACTCTTCAAAGGAAAACATCTGTCTGTGTTTGCCTGCTGACGTGTACCACTTTTAGGCTGGCAGTGTTAAAAGATGGTCATGAGATGCAAAAAAGAATCAGCGGTTTTCTTCTTTTAGACTGTTTTCCTATATTTAGTATGTCTTTGTGTCGAAGCGTGCGAATCCCATGAGCTTGGCAACCAAAAGCATGAATGATGACTGTTGTTTTTATGTTATGAGAAGAGATCCAGAGCACATACAGATGAACACGCAAGAAAAGTTTCAAACAACATTGAATTTCATTAAAGCTAGTGCAGTCTCGACATAATATGAGTCCCTGTAGAATATTTTTAATTATGATAGCTGAGCCCACCTCAGCTATCATAGAGAGAACAGAAGGACACCCCCTGTACAGGCTGCCAGTCTTTTGTAGGACTAACACAGGTAAAAACAACCATTCACACTGATACTCGCACCTGTCCTGAATTTTTAATAACCAGTTAACCTATGACCTGCCTCAACCCACTACACTATTCTCCCTTGCTAGGTTTGTTTCCTCCATAAAATCCACAACCTGCACACAAGACACTGTGTACTTGTTGGTCCAAGCAGCCTCTCCATCATCAACAGTTCTATGTCCACAGGGTCCAGTGAGTCTTTTAAAATTAGACTTAAAACTAATCAGTCATTTGAGTCCATCTGATTGCTCTTTGTGTTTCCTGTGACTTATTTGGACACAACTGTATATGTTTAGCACCCACTGACACACATTTATTTATTTCTTTTCTATTCCCTTGGTGGTTTTTTGTATTTTTTTTCCCATTCTACCTTTTTTTTTTTTATAACACTTTGATTAATGTGAGTTGTTTTTTTAAATGTGCTTTATCCATCCTCCTTCCCTGAAGGAGGAATACTAAAACAAGAGACACAAGAAACTGACACAGATTCATATTCATAATGTAAAGGAAAAAATCAGTCATATAAAACACCCTACATTTATCACAGCTTCAGACCCATTGCATGAGAATCAGGCACTCAGATTAGAACCTCTGACATCCAGAGCCTGTGACTCTCTTTGCTAACAAAGTCTTTTGATGTCAGTGTGGCAAGATATGAAGAAATCTCTAAAGTTGTCAGGAAAAAATGGTAGGGGTCTGGCATTCGGGGATCTAAAAATTATTTGAAATGAATGAGTCGCTGTAGGGAAAAGTGACATTTCTGCTGCTCTGTAGTCTGAGTGCAGATTTGACCCCTTTAATGCAAAGAGAAGTTTTCAAGCACTCTCAGATATTATCACAGGATCTGCAGGTCACTGCTGCTGTTGGTGTCTAAGTTTCAGAAAGAGACTGCACAAATTGGATGGTTTTATTGTCTGAAAATAATATTAAGCTTGCTATTGAACATACAGGCGAAGACTGCTTACAATAATGTTGTCTAGACATAATAAAAGATATACTTTTGTGGTTATAATAACAGAGGATCTGTTGGGCATGGACAAAAACAGCTTTTCCAGGGAAGATGTTTGTGAAGCATGTTGGAGGAATTGTTGGTTTGGGGTTACTTTGTTGTGGGTAATGTGTAGATTGCAGTCACTTTGATTCAGTTTCACATCAAAGAGCTTTCAGATCTTTTGAGCCGATCTGTCTGAAAGTTTAAGGTGAAGAGGAAGTGGACCTTTTACCAGCATCATAATCCTAGGCACTGCAGCAAATCCACCATGAAATGGTTGAAAAAAAGGACAAATGGAGAGTGATGGAATGGCTTATAGTGGTCAAAGCCAAGATTTAGATCCCAGTGAAATTTTGTGGGATGTTTGTGCATCTGACTGCTTTCAGTCGTGAGAAGTAAGAGAAGGAATTCTGCTTGGAAGAGAGGTAAAAAATTACAGTGATCTGAAGTCAGAGACTGGTGGACAGTTATGCAAAATTCCTGCAGGTTTTTTTCCTGCAATTCAGGGACAACATAAGCTTTATATTGCATTAAAAAAAAGAAAAAAGCCGAGTTACTTTGGCTTCTTTCGATATATGACTATAACTCTTTAAATACTGTCACCTCACAACGGGCTTGAGGCACACAGACTAAAGCCTGATGTGGATATACTTACTTATGAGAAAAGCTTCCCTTTGTTAGTGGGTTTGTCAAATTTTAAAGTGAGTTACATAGCCTATGAAAATTTCCCTGCAGGGATACACACTTGACGATATGCTTTAGAGCACCGCGTCAAATATGTGACTCGGACGGCAGTACTAGCCTTCCAAAGGCTCCAATTTGTCCCACTGGGTGTCTTTGGAAATTGTGAAAACTGCAGTGAAATAATTACATTTTTAAATAAAATACACTGCTTTTCGTTTTATTTTGTCAGCTTTACTACACACGAGTAAAGAAAGTCCACATATTAAAGTTTTGTGCTCTTCAAAGCAATCTTGTATACGGAATGAGAACAGAAAAAAGAACATGTTTTTTTGGAAATCGCAATTATTTTTAATGAAGATTTCTCAAATTGTTCATCCGTTAAATGAAAAGAATAATTTAACAAAGAAAACCCAAAACAATACCTTCTGTCGTCTGGAAAATATCAAGGGGAATTGAGTAAGTGGTGTCTTTCTCTGATGCTTATGCTTTCTTAAGTACTTCTTGACAGCTAAAGAATGGAAACAGTTTAGATGGGTGTTGTTTTATGCAGAGGTTTTACTGGTCTGGCCCACGTGAGATCAAACTGGGCTGTATGGTATGGCCCATGACATAAAGTAAGTTTGACAACCCCACTGTGGACACACTGTAGGGTACACAGACAAATTAACATCAGACTATTTTTGTGTGGGCCTTTCAAGTTGTATTCTATAACATATGTGCAACCCTGTTACTGAAACCTATTCAGTGTGGAAAATAAAAAGACAAAACAGGGAATTACTTGACAATAAAAACATTATAAAAAAAATAAGTGACATGATTTAGGCAATTACTAACACCATGTATAGTATAAAGGTCAGACCTCTATGACATATTTTGTATTTTTCCAATGTTTTCTTATAAGATTGAGTGTCACTCTAACAATTACACTACATTTACTACATTTATATTCCATTTCAACTGCCAACTAACAGTGATTTGCAACACTGTACATAAAAGAAATGTATAGAAAAAAACATCACAAACATATAAATATTATTAAACAACATGTTATTTTTCCTGAGTATTTATTTGTCACACCTTGAAAAGTTAAGGTAGATTTTGAAAGTTGCATAAATTAATCTAAATTAATTATTATTGTAATGTATTGAAACTGAATGGATATTCAGTATGACAGTAACAGGGTTGCACAAGGCATACATACATTACATAATGAGCAATTTATATATTTTTTTTGAAACTGATTTAATAGTAATTATATTTGAAGCTCATATACAAGCTCACATACGGTTTTCCTTTTTACTCGTTTTTCTCCATTTGTCCTCGTCGGCCGCCGTAGGGTGTCGTGGCGTTTGTGTTGTGAGCAGACGTGCTACAGTTACCGGATCAATCAGAAGTCGAACTTCCTTCTTATTTTGTCTTTTAACATAAACCATTGGACAGTGTTAGCTTCGGTCGGGTCAAAATGAGGCGCGCCGGACTGGGTAAGAAACAAACAATTAAACCAAAGCTTCTCTTTTCTCATACGTAGCATTTGTTGCTAACTAAAGCTAGCTTATGTTAACAAATGTTTGTTGTTTGGTACTGAGTACTCTGTTGTTCATGAACGCTTCATTAATGCTTAATGTATTTTAATACAGGTGAAGGAGGCTCTGGGAACTATGTGGCTAGTGGATATAGTGTATACGAGGAAGAAAATGAACACCTACAGGAGGGACTCAGGGCTAAAGTCAACGCTTTAAAAAGTGTAAGTAACTGCTGATTACGAGCGTTTTGTTGTTATGTTTAACAGTCAGTAAATATTGCAGCAAAGAGTTTAATATAAATGACTCAACGGTTTCTGTATGTACTCAAAATGTAACCTAATTTCTTCAATTACTGTGTTTTACAAGTCACGTAATCATAATGAATTGATTTTTACAGCTCTCCATTGACATTGGCACAGAAGTCAAATACCAGAACACAATGCTGGACGATATGGTGAGTTTTACTTTGGAGTACGCTGGACCACTTGCTGCTACAGCAAAAAATAAATAAAAAAGAAGCAACATTTAGTGTTGTCTGAGGTTGGTAGGGAGCTATTTTTTTCTGCTTTATGTGTTGTTTTATGTTGTCAAATCAAATCAAATCACTTTTATTATCACATCACATGTGCAGGTACATTGGTACAGCACATGTGAGTGAAATTCTTGTGTGCGAGCTTCACAAGCAACAGAGTTGTGCAAAATACAATAATGTAAACAAGCAAAATACAAGAATGGCTACATCTGAAACTAATAAATATATGTACAATATATAATAGTATATGTATTCCTGGATGTGTATACTAAATATTTTTCTGTGTGTGTGTGTACACATATTTTACAAATTAAATAGAGTAAACAATAAATAAAATATATAAAATATACAGAGTTGAATATGTGCAAAAATGTGGCATTACTGTACAGTATGGAGTGCATAATGTTAAAGTTCCAGTAGTGAAGCTGAGGTGTCTATGACGTGTTCAGCAGTCTGATGGCCTGATGGAAAAAGCTGTCTCTCAGTCTGCTGGTACGGGACCGGATGCTGCAGAACCTCCTTCCTGATGGAAGCAGTCTGAACAGTTTATGGCTGGGGTGACTGGAGTCCTTGATGATCCTCCCCGCTTTCCTCAGGCAGCGCTTCCTGTAGATGTCTTGGAGGGAGGGAAGCTCACCTCCAATTATCTGTTCAGAGCACCGCACTACTCGGTTTGACTTATTGGTCAGAAGTCACTAAGAAACCCCTCAAAACTAAAGAATTTGAGTAAATGATTCAGATACCATCACTGTAAACTTCAGAAATGTCTCCTAGCACTTGGATATTGTTCTCCGCTGGACTTCTGTAATCATGTAGTCAGGGTGGCTGTAGCTCAGGAGGTGGAGCAGGTCATCTACTAATCAGAAGGTTGGTGGCTTGATCCCTGGCTCCCCCTGGTCAGCATGCCAAATATCCTTGGACAAGAGATTAACCCTAAGTTAATGCATCATTCTGACCCATCCATTGGAGTATGAATGTTTGTGAATGTTGGTTTGTAAGCACTTGAAATCATAGAAGAAAGTGCTTGTGTGAATGGGTGGATTTCGCATATTGTGTTAGATGGCAGAAAATGTCGATAACAAATCGACTAACCCTACCTGGCATTGAATACTCAAGAGTAGAAAGGTGCTATATAAGAATCAGTCTATTTACCACTTTTCTTCTCTGCATCTCACTTTAGGACACAGACTTTGACTCCACGGGCGGCCTGCTTGGTGCCACCATCGGCAGAGTCAAGAAGCTGTCCCGGGGCAGTCAGACCAAACTGCTGTGCTACATGCTGCTCTTCTGCTTTTTCGTCTTCTTTGTCCTGTACTGGTTTATCAGGTTGAGGTGATAGGAGGATCTTATTGGACTTTGCTCTTCCAGTTTGTGCTTCAATGACACATCTGAACCAGACCAGGATAATAAAGAGAAAAGGCAGGGATGTGGTTTTTTTTTTGTTTTTGTTTTTTTTAAAGTCATTACACTTTAATATGTGCCACAGTGTCAGGCTTTCAAACAATGACTCGAGAAAAAGTGTAGAAAGGCCTACCAATGCTTTTTAAAGGAGTACTAAAAAGTATAAGTGGTTTAGGACAATGTCTGAGAAAATCAATAATCACAGGAAATGTAGTGCATACTGTATGCATAGATGAAGCAGACAATATCAGTATTTACGGTGTTTATACTTAATATCTGACCAGTTAACCTGGCTTGAGAAGAGCATGATTTATGACTATAGACGATACGGCAGTGTCGAGAACTGTAATCCTCAGCAATCAGCTGAGTTCAACTTGAACAAGTTATAGAATGATCTGCATAATCTAGTGTATGCGCTAGATTATGACATTCTATTGTCATAAGACGACCACACGTGCGACAGTAGTGTACGTCATTGTTTCATCTTTATTGTAAAAATATTAATGTAAATAAACAAATTTTATGCTCTGGATTAGCTGGTGTAACTTCATGCTGTTGGATGTGCTGAAATGTCTTCAGTGCGAAAATCTCAAACATAAAACAATTTTTATTAAAGAACATTATTTTTCTTAATTCTAAACAATAATTACATAAGTAACAAATTACATACAACCAAAACTGCATTGTTGCACGTGTGTACAGACAAGGAAGGGGGGGGGGCTTCATTATTCTGTGTGATTGACCGTATGAGGATGTCTTTATGACCACATACAGTATTGTTAAAAAGGCAAAATCTCCTCATCTGAGTAACTGATCAAAGTGCACAAATCAGAAGTGATTTTCCCACTGGGGTTAGCGTTGATTACATCACTTGCCAGGTAGTGTGTCCATGTACTTGCAGATGATTCCCAGCATTACCTCATCAGCTCCTCCACCAATTGACATTAACCTGGAATCCCTGCAGAGAAGGAAAATTTCTTGTTTGTTTTTTTCTGTCACAATTACAAACAGGAAGCTGCATGTAAGTCATTTAAATGACCCAAAGTTCAGTCACTTTTGGTTACACAATCCGGTTGCATTATTTGCCCTGTCACTAGATGTCAGCATCGTGCAAAACAAAGACTTAGGAATCTGAAACTAAGTGTTACTTGATTAAGCACTAAATAACTGAACGGGGCCTCAGAAGTTTTCAAACATTCCGTAAAAGTTGCTTCTGTTCATCTGGTTGTAGCGTTTTCAGTGGGAGAAATGTTTCGTGACTCATTCAAGGGACTTCTTCAGTCTCCGCTGACTGCAGGTTTCCCCGACCTTATAAACAGAACATTTGCATAATGATTTAATATCATTTTTGGGATGTCCTTACCTGGATGATTGAGCATGCATCGAGAATTTTCAAGCATTATTAATAAAGTGAAGCCAATCATGTTTGCAATTTTAACATTAATTATTAAGAAATCACATTAAATCATAAATGATATACATTAACTATTATATTTAAACAATAAACAATAATATACATTAATCAGAAGGCTTAATTAAAGACCTGCAACAAAACTGAATGCTGGTGCCATAGAAATAATATATCCTAACAAAGTGCATACAGTAGCTGCTGAGTCATGGATTTGGGTTAGATATAATATTTTTTTTCTGTTTTGCAGAGAGTAGTAACTTGTGGCTACCTGGTTACATTGCATTTTTATCATTTTCAGATATGACAATAAGGAAATCCAGATTAGTTACGTTAGAGTGAGCGTGTCTCATGCCTCATTTCATCTTACCTGTAAAATCGGCTGACTAGCACATCACTGGTGTAGCCCATCCCTCCCCAGTACTGGAGACAGCTGTCGCCCACTTCTCTGGCAAGGCGTCCCCCCTTTAATTTGGCCATGGATGCCAGCTTGGTGACATCGTTGCCTTTAATATACAGCGCTGCAGAGGGAAAACAAAGGATAGCCACGAGCCAGGAAGAGTGTAAAAAATGTCCAGGTGGACAGAATGAAAAGAGGAAAACAGACAATAAAACAAATGTGTTTCAGTTTCAGATGCGTCTGGCTCTGATTCAATGTTTTGCCCCATTCAGGCCTTTTCCCAGTGCAACTGATCAGTGCCTCTATTGTAGGAACCCTCTAGAGGAACATGTGTGAGCCGCATGATTTCTCCTGTTTCAGCGTCTAAAAAAAAAAGGATTTGTGTGTCTGTGTGTGCGCTTAAACACCTGCACCAAACAGTCGCAGGGAGCTCTGCTTTCTGGGCAAGCAAATTTTGACTTGAACTGTTCCCAGTCTGATGAATTCACCCAAAGCTACTGGCCACTGAGGGGGTTTTAAACTGAGAGACAAATCACAAGAGCTTGGACAGCGACCCCACGGATGCAGACATGCATTCGTATTATAAAGATGGCCATGTGAAGCACTTGGACTGCATTCTGGCAGAGCTGGGCACGTGCCAGAATGCAGCCACTGCTGTCCACTAAGCTTCATGCACTCTCAACCTGCTATTATACAAACACAATTCCAAAAAAAGTTGAGAAACTTTTTTGGAATTGGGTTTGTCTGGTTCGTTCCAAGGCGGAGGCACAAATCTCTCGGGGGGTTGCATCACAAAGGACATCCGGGGTAAAAACCTGCCAAATCAAGTATGTGGAGCTCTGGGTTCTGTGGTGAGCCCTTGTAGGGAGCAGATGAAAGTAGCTTTCTTTCATAAAAAAAAGATGGCAGGATCTGACTGTGACATCACGTACTTGTCTTTCAGAAATGCATAAAGAAACATTTAAAAAAATCAGTTAAGAAAATACAAAACAGAAAATACTACTTAGCATATTAAAATTGGAAATAAGCACGTTAATAAACAGAATGCAAAATTAAGCTAAAACGCAAATGAATAGGAAAACGTCACATCATATCTGTGCTTACATTTATTAAAATCTTTAATAATACTGTGATACCTTTAATGGTATATTATTATATATCATATCGTTTAAGCACTTCTATAGAAAATGCCATTAATCATATTCTTTCCTGCTGGTAAGCTGATCATTTTCCAGAGGACATCCATGGGGATTCACTCACTCTTGGAGTTGGCTGCTTGAAGCCAAACATAATAAAGCTCCTTTGCACAGTACTTTATGCTTTCAGAGTGCAGTTTCTAAAATAAAATAATAATAAAATGTCATTGTGGTACACTAGTCCAAGGTTTTCTTATTAGTAATGCAAACATACAGCTATCACATTTCCTGCGTCTTCCATATATCCTACTGCTCTGAACTTAGGACTAATTAAAAGTCACCCAGGTGCCTACATTACTGAGCTAATATTAGCATGTAGCTTTATGTTGTCTATTAAGTGAAACTACCTGTAGCACGGTAGAGGAGAGAGCGGAGCAGCTCGACCTCTGTCTGCAGCTCAGCCAACCTGAAGTGAACTGCCTGGTGATGAAGGACGGGATGCTTGAAGATCTTCCTCTGCCGTGTGTACTGGATGGTCTCCTGAATGACGTTGTCCATAGTGGTCAAGACTGGAGGTGACACGGGATTATTTTTAACACCTCCGCTAAAATGTGTTATCTACCTTTGCTGAAGACACTCTGGTTTGGATCAACCAAGCCAGACAGGCTAACATGAGCATCAGATCCAGTAAAAACAGCACAAATAGTTTCTTACGCATTCTGCCCAAGGCAACATTGATTCAAATCAAAAGCAAACAACTGCTTTACAAATTACTAGAACTATGTGTCCTGAGCTCCTCATTTATCTGAAAACTAAACGTGAAACTGAAATAGAGCATAAACTGCGCAAACTTCCAGTAAAATCCGTAGGAGGCTGATGTGGGGGAGAATGGGTGAAAGTAAACTTTAGATGACATCATATCCTTGGAGTAATAAGTAAGATAAGCTTCACTGAGTAAAGTCCACTTACTATTGGCCACTGCCCAAAGCCTCTCTTCCTGGAACTGAAGCATCTGATAGGTAAAGCCCATGCCTTCTTGGCCGATAACATTCTTACAGGGCACGTGAACGTCATCGAAAAACACTTCGGCTGTGTCAGATGACCACATACCCAGTTTATCAATCTTTCGGGCGATGTGCACTCCTACGGTGGAACAGACAGGAAACAGAAAGAACGTCAACATGCAATACAATATAATAAGTTGTTTTAGGGCGCAAAATTAAACAATCTATGTGCTTTCCAAAAACAGGCGCAATCGTGAACTTGGAAATGAATCACAGATAGTGGATTTCTGCAGAAAATGTCTTTTGCCAACTAAAACAAATCGACTAACCCTACCTGGCAAGTTCATGGGTAGACATATGAGTGATTTGTTCTTATGTGGGGGCCCGTCACTGGTGTTGGCGAGGAGACACATCCAGTCAGCCTGGGTACCGTTGGTGGTCCACATCTTTCCCCCATTGATCACATACTCATCACCTTTCCTCACTGCCTTGGTCTTGATACCTGAAAAGTGGTTGAGTGTTCAGAAAACTGGGGTTTAAATGGAAACCTCAGATTAAAAGACTAGACATGAACCCTTAGTGGAAATTAAAGATACTGGAGAAGAAGAAGATATAATATTAAACGCACTCGAAACATCAGAGCCAGCTCCAACCTCACTCACTCCAAGGCAGGCCACTTTGTCCCCACTGATGGAGGGAAGGAGGAACTCCTTCTTAAGCTCGTCCGAACCAAACCTGCAAACACAAACACACAATGACTATGTGACGCAGTCTCTTTGTTTTTCCATCTGTTGTTTTATTTTCTACCAGTATTTTTAGGACAGTGTCAAATGAGAGTTTCGTCAAACTCGTGTAACTGTGGCAGATCGTGTGCTTTAAAAAAAACACTGCCATGTTTGAGGCAATTACAGCTCCAGTGGGAGTGAGCTCACACGGTATCACTCCCACTCATCTGCAGCTCTTTTATACTACTTAAACCTCATCGCAGGCGAGAGTAGATCCTCTAATTAAGCTCCCGAGACTCTGACTGTCTGTTTCACTGAATTTTTGTCTTGTGTCACCAAGAGTTAAAGTAAAGGGATATCACGTAACAAGCCAAGGTCCTGTATGCTTGGTAACAGTTTGCTTCACACCAAATGGGCAAAACAAAGTATTACCAAGCATATTAATTAACATACAGCTTAGGGAGTGTAACTCTGATCAATGGCTGCTCACTAGAGGTATTTACTAGTTTAATAATAGTAAAAATATAAGAAAACTGTTTTACATGTTACATAAAAGAAGGAACGATTGACTAAAAGAAATCAAAAAAAATAATGCCGTTCACACAGTTCATGTACTTTTCCATAAATCTAAGTGTTTTCTATCTTTGATCTAAAGATTATTGACAAAAAGTTACTACGATATTATCCACAGTTTTGACAGGAGTTTTATTTTCTCTGTTCCCGTGTGACCATCCTCCCCACTGCAGGGAATTAGTTACAAAAGCAAGCAAAGCACCAACGTTCGTTGTAAGAATGGATTCAGAGAATGTGACGCTAGGTTTGCAGGCTTGTACCTGGCCAGTGCCGGAGTCGTCATGTCAGTTTGTACCCCGATGGCCATGGGGATTCCTCCACAGCGGATGTTGCCCAGCTCCTCTGCCACTGCTGCACTGAAGCTGAAGTCAAGGCCCAAGCCTCCATATTCTGCACAAGACAAAACACATTTAACGCTTCAGCGCATTGTGTGTATTCATGAGTATCACTATTTTAGTCATTTAAACTTAAGAAAAACAAATGTGGATCCTTACTGCGAAGCACAAAGAGGCAGAAAGAATGGCTTACAAATCCTTTCCTGTGTCACTTCCATCTATCCTCTATCTCTAAAATCACCACGCTCACACATGCACGCGCAATATACGCCGGTATACATACATAACATTGTGATCTGTTGGCACTGGAGCATGCACTCAGATTAATTAAAGGGTGTTATGATTAACGGTGTTATCTGTAATTATGTGTAAAAAGCACTGCTGGGGGATCAGTAGCTCATGTGTTCTACTACCATCTCTAATCGGATCTTGATCTCTTCAACAACCCATTTGCAAAAAAGAAGTAAAGAAACCAAAAACTGATGTCTATTTTCTTCCATTGTGGCAGTGGGGATACTTCCAAAGAGCAAAGGTCTGTAATCGAGCTGAATGCTGTATAATAAACGTGTTTAAAACACACATTTATGTCAGTTGTCCTCACCAAGACCCATCCCTTATCTTTATTTTGCCTTTTATCCTCAATTAAAATGAAGCACCTGGTGTTATATTACATATTTAATGCGAAAGGACCAATTTCTATCTGTTACTCATGGAAGCAGGAAGCTGATGTACCCGCATTTATAATGAATTTTCTCTCAGCTTGGTTTGGCAAACAAATCCTGTCAAAAGAAAAAACACAATGAAGATAAACTGTCATTCTGCAGTACAAAAATATATATAAATAATTAAAAAAATCCCTCAATTATCATGCTGGTCAAGCAGATTTAACCTGACAGTTATTCGTTTAGGACAAATGTCCTGATGATAATGACCAGACAGTCAAATGTAAGAAGACTAAGCATTCGTGAATGTTCGATGCTGTTTTCTCATTACTAAATGCAGCACAGCAGCCGCTGAATGATGGATACCAGCACTGACTGACAATGAATAATTATGAGTGAATTTACCACACAGAGGCTGGCAACTCAAGAAAAGTGGTTTCATATCACCTGCCAGACTAGTTGGGGAATAATGGAAAGCGCAGTCTGTCAGAACGTCGAAGACGGACAGCGAATAACAGAAAGAGTCAAATAAATTGGGACAGAGAAAAGGGAAAATATATAGGGACAAGCAAACAAGGGAGTGGGGGAGCCAAAAATAAGAGGAAACAGGTGCAGCTGTGCAGAGATAAGTCCCTGAGCCCTGGAAACCCTGCAGCGGTTAATGTGAACGAAGGGAAGCACCGAGGTTTATCCCACTTTAAACAAAACAGCAGGCTGTCTGGTTGAACAAGCAAGCAGAAGAAAAACAAAGCAAAATCCTGTCACAAATGTCAAACCCATACACATATGTCTGCTCAGGGAAGCAGATGTTCCTCGCTATAGGCTCCCATAGGGTGGAGCGCCACGTGAAGGAGAAACACAAGGATGAAGAATCTGGGGATTGAAGGTGCAGCACAGAGACACTGCAGCGATGATGGGTGTAACACACTGTTATTTCTTTTATTTCTCTGAACTTAATATTGATATGAGGAACCCGATAATAAAACAGGTCACTTGTCCCTGGATAGGAAAGATGAATCACCATCATAAGCCCTTCTGCAATACTGTCCTGTAATAACTATTACAATGGACACAGGTGCCACTGTGCTGCTTTGTCGAGTCGCGAACGCGTGCATCATTATCGTCCTCATTACAGTGTCACGTCATATTAAAACCACTATGCTAATGTTTCTGGACAGAAAAACCTTCTGTAAGGTATTCATCAAAGTATAGGCGAAGAGAAAAAGTGAGAGAAAAGTAACACCCTGGACATACGAGTCTCACCGAAAGGTTACTCCTTTCAAATCCTGCACGAAAAACACTCAGTGGAAGGGGAAAACGCGCGGGCTGCCAGGTTCTATCTGTCAGGCAGGACACAAGGCCATTTCCACTGTACGGTCAGCAGATACCTCTCTGTCAGGGAAAAGGAAAATAGTCAGTGAGCCAAGGGTCATCCTCTTCTTCTTCCTCAACGTGGCTGCCTTGGGAAAACTTTTGTTCTCGTGTTTTGAAAGGTTAAAATGTCTTTCCTTGTGCAGGGAGAAAGAGCAGAAAGTAAGTCTTCTGACTGCACACGGGGGGATTTTCTTTATGGCTTTTATTGATTCCTATTTTTAAAAAAACTGAGAATATGAGATTCAAGCCCTGCCTTAGATCTATTTAGTCAACAGTGTGTAATGCTTCTTAAATGTTAAGCTACCACTGTCACTACTGCATTTAAATAATATTCTTTAATTCCTATTTTAGGCTTCCTGTTAGAGTGATTTGACATTTTCCTGCACAGCCCTTTAAAACCTACAGTTTGTAATGTCAACACCAACTGCGGAAAACTAACGAAAATGGTGTCACAACATTTCAACAGTTCATGCAAATCTTTTAGTGACTGCTTTATATTTACTACGCATAAGATACCTTTCAGTTGTTTGCTGTGCAGAGTTTTGTTCCCGTGCATTGAGGAACAAGCTGCCCGATCGCAACACACTTTCACATTTTTACTACAAATATATGTTTTTGCAATGACTGACTCTTTGCTATGTACTTCTGAAGAGTTGTATTGCACTGTATTTAGCTTAAGCGCTTTTCTCATCAAGGGCAAACACGTCTCTCTTTCACTTGATGAATAACATCTAAATTAAACAGACTCCTAAATCCCTTTTTCCCATTCCTGTAATCCAAGCGTCGGAATCAATTAACACAATACAGAACTGTGTGAGAGTCTGCTTCATTAGTCGGCAGCTTATTGTAGTTTTTCTGACAGCATGCATTTTCACAGAGTGGAATCGTTGATCTTTTTTCCGTTATTATTAAAAGATATTCAGCAAGACGAATGAGTAAAGGTGTAAAATGCATTGTTTGTGCAGAAAACAGATGTCAGCCATGTTTCCTGGGGGATTTTAAAGAGATGCACACTCCACAGACTGAAAACAATTATATGATACGTCATGATGTCTGTGCAAATGAGGAGCTAATACCCCTTACATGACACAAAAGCAGAAAATCACTGCGTTGTGGTGACAGTGTGCGTAGTTAAGCATGCTTTTTCAGTTTTAATCATTTCTGAATTTAATTAACTCTCTGCAGCACCTCGAGGAGTCATGAAGCAGTCACTGTGGTAAGACAAACTGGGCAGGAGTATCCTTTTCTCTTTATTGCAGGAGAAAGCAATATTGATGTTAGCACCACTCCAACTATATGCTGCACAGCAAGAATACATTTTCGACCATGCCAGTTTGATGCCCTTAACAACTGTCATTTAATGACTGTTGCTGACGCTGTAGTTTCAAATGGCATCTCTTAAGCATGTTTCTTGCACCATACGTGATTGCAGTTAATCTACAACCTGATCATACAGTGTGTCTTCTCACTGCGAGGATTCTCCGCTCTAATCTTGTCAACTAATGCTTAATGCTTGTGTAGTCAGCACATTTTAATTCCCTCACCCTCCCTTCTCTCTGACCTACAGGCTTGTGGTGCAAACGTCTCACTGTCCAACAATGTTGCTCACATGCTTTTCTTCTATTCGCCGTCAAATGTCAGAAAACGAACGAGATCTCGAATATGCCAAAAAAGACCAGACGTGGCTAATTAATTTAGAGAAACTGACCTTATACTGTGGGAGTAATGCAATACACTAGACATAAAACATCTGCTTTTGATTATCAAACACTTCCCATAAGTCTCGCTTCATATTCATAATGGATTACACATAGAACCGCACACATTTCGTGGTCCTGTACTGTAAATTTCTCACTGCCTCCCACCATCTCAGCGACGACCCAGCTGGATATACATCTGGAAAAAAGGATAGTCAGTTTCAGACAGCTGTAGTGGGATGCTGCTGTGACACCAGCACCCATCATCACAGTGGGAACGTTTGTAAGCCCGACTCATAATGAATGGCTGTCAGAAGCAGAGAAAAGCAAACGGACCATGAATTCAGCTGTGAAAGAGATGTGCTGCATGTTTGCTGAAGCAGAAATGGTCAAAATGGGCAGACGGCGGAGGATTCCTCGGTTTGGAGTGCGCTGTGGGATAATGTTAGCTATGTTACAAATTCATCATGGGGTTTTTGCAATGGCAAGATAAACAGCTTGACCAAGCAGCATTTATCATGTAGACTGAGGCCTGGATGATTAATCAGTCTTCACGTCTGCATGGATTACCAACGGGAAAGAGCAAGAAATATAAATGGACAAATGTCTGCGTCGCGACATGCCCTCTAATACTGCCAAAGTCATTCTTGTGTAATAAATACACATATTGCAAACATAAGCCGAGCACCGATTGCCTTTATACTTTTAAGGTCAATATAAAGAAAATAGGAAGCAAGTAAAAACCACGCCAGTTTGTTTTTTTTAGCACTTTGCGTGCTTAGAGAAAGTCATTCTTTCATCTTTTTATTATTATTCATTTCCTAAAAATACCCTCGTGTGTAAGACACAACAAAAAAGCAAAATGCTGCACTAAATTTGGCACCTTCGTGCGACGGCTATTATAGCTTAGATCTCGCCGTAGAAAACAAGCTTTCTCCAAAATAAAGGCTTCTGAGGCTTTTGATGAAACAAAGCCTTTCCTTATCCCTCTCCTCCTAACAATGCATGAACCCCACCAGATAATTAAACTCGTCGTTTATCAAAATCACAGGTGTTGGAACCCATCCCAGCATACACTGCAAGTCTCTAAGAGATCTAACAACAATGCAGATGGTTTCATTTCACTCATGTGCCATTCCATGCCAAACCTCACAAAAAACACGAGTGAGGACTGAACACTATCCTAGAAACTGATATTAGAAGGGTTTACTGCATTACCCGAAAGATAATATTAGGTGTCTTACCAACTGGTTTGTTGACTCCTAGAAATCCTGCATTTCCTAAGATCTTGAAGAGCTTGTGGGCTGGAAACTTCCCTTCTGCTTCCCATTGATCGACGTAAGGGTTGATCTCCTGGTCGATGAGCTATGGCACAAACACCACAGAAGAGAGGTATGATGTTGTATCTGTACTTCTACTTTACGGTGCACATGAAATCTTTATATCTGTTTCTTTGAATTTTAAGCATTTGTTTTGTTTTGCATTCATTTCTTCCTTGTTGTTGTAACCATCATGTGATTCTAACAACAGCTGACAGCCCTGCTGTTTTGTCTCCTGTGTCATAAGACCTAAAGGACATGAGAGTGGGAAAGCACTTAAAATGATTTTTATATATAGTCGGCTTCCTGCTGTGTAGTGCACATATATTCTAAAATCTACGTAACCTACTTCAAGCAGACAGAAACAGAAGGTATCACATATCAATGAATAGAAAAAGTATTATATGGTTGGCCCACAATCATGATGAATATGGCGACAGCATGAAAGGCATGCTATTCTCAACATGTATATGCTATCAGTGCACGCTTGCGTTTTGAGGGCTTATGCTGAGCACTTTTGTACTGATGCAGCTGGAAGCTAATATTGTGCAGATCTTTAGTATGCACTGAATGCCAATATTTTAATGACTCAGTGTTCTCCCCCATCATTTTGTTCTTGGCACTGCAGGAACCTCCAAAGTAATATTTAGATCAGCATGCAAAACTAAATCTCAGTGCTGAAACCCATACCAATGGCATTCTTTTTGGGTTAGCAGCCACTCCATGTACTCAGCCACAAAGCCCGGGATACAGCTGCCTCAAAATGAAGGATGACTGTGGCATGTTTTATGATTCTAGAGTGGAACGAAAAAGCTGTAAAGCTTGCATCTGTGGTCAAGGGACAACTTTCATAATCTAAGAGGTAAAATGATGACTTGTTGAGGTACATGCTAACATATCATATATATACATACATACACACACACAAAAGTGAGCCTAGCTTCATGCTATTTTTTTAAACTAAACTTAACTAAATAATGATTTATATGCGAAGAACAAATGTTTTGTGGTCATCTTGAAACTCAAATTTACATAATATCCATCAACACTGAGAGCAGCTTTTGCTTTTGTCTCCTGAATCCAAATGAAAGCTGCAGTGTCCTCTAACAGTGTTTTCTGAGTCATCAAAGTGTCTGTAGTGAGTATAGACCAGGTTGCACCCTAGTTTTTCAAGCAGACTGTGAAATCATTGAACTCTGGTGCCATGATTCATTTCAAGCACCTGGAAGTGGTCCCCAGATGGTGAAGCACCAATGAACTCAAATACTTCCCAGAGAATAGCTACATCCATAGTGTGGGTTACAGTTCATCTGGTACCATGTTTGTCAGTTTCTAAAACAATTCTCCCTCACACAGCAGGTCTAACAGAACATCAACATCTTCTGCAAAATAACCTCAGCATCAAGTGCTGCCAGGCAAGCGAATCAATTAACACGTAAACACAGAAAATAAAAACTTATGTGGTGTAACTGTACCCGTCCATTTTTTAATGTTTCTAAAAATCCACTGAGGCATCTTCACTTGCTATTTGTTAATAAGCTTTCTTTAATGGGCCATGTTTTCAACAGAGCCATGACTATTTGCTCCTTCACTGTTTCTCTGCTATGTACTGTATGGTGGAAAAAGCCAATAAAAAGTAATGATTAAAAAAAAAGACATATTAGGTAGAAATGGGAATAATTAGATTCAAGTCTCGGCCAATAAAACTGAGCTCTGAGAAGTCAAAACTATTGGATTATTTCTTTGTGTTTCTTTGATTAAATGTTCAGTATTCAAGCGTTCAGAAGTTGTTGTTTTTTTCAGGATTGGAAAAAGTCACGCACACGGTCATTCTCAGCTGCCAAAACACCCAAACCCAAACCTGCCAACTACTGAACAAGCCAAAAGCAACATTCTGGGTGAGAAATAAAGAAAACACGACCATCATCATTTCACCGTACAGAACAGAAAACAGACGATACCTTTGACACTGATACAGTGCGCATACCTGGGCTGTACTCTTTTAAAAAAGGCTCACTTACAGAACTTTTCAACACAAGAACCAACATTTAAAAAAAGGAAGCACTAGTTCTTTTTAACGTTCAGAACCTGCGGAGGGAAAGGGAGTGTCCATTTGTCGCTGGAAAGGGAAACATAAATGTCATCTGGGAGCAACCCAATTCTTACGAAGGTTATTGTGTAGTCCCTTTGCAACATAACAGAAGAATTTCACATCACTGACCTGACATGTAGTTAGGTCAGGTCACAAACATTGCAACAAAAAGTCTTACTAAATGTCCAATTTGGAGAAAAAGTCTTGAAAGAGTCTAAAGTCAATGGAAGTTTAAAAAAAAAACGAGGTGAAGGTGCATGAAAATCCCTGACTCATTATTAAATGGGAACAAAAATAATAATAACAGATGACTCATTCTTGCTTTTGACCTTCTGAAGGGGTATTTTTTCTTCTTGCGCCTTGACATACATCATAATTGAATGTCATACAATTGGGGCTGCCACAAACGATTTTTTTGATAGTCGACTAGTCACCAATTATTTTTGCGATTAGTCGACTAATCAGATCATGCATCCATTGGACATAAAACGTATAGATTATTGCACCAGCATGCATCTGCTCTTATATAACCATCATTAGCTTACAGCTTGAAGTGTTTAAGGTATGTGCTAACTAAAAATAAAGACAAGATGATAGTTTATTAAATTTTAATGACATCTGCAGATTGTTTCGGTGAAGTTTAATAAACTCAGCCGTCTGCTCCTTGCTATCTAAAATATAACGGGACACCGGAGTATATTCTCGAGCATCTCACACTTCTGATAATCAGTTGTCTGCTTGACGTTTATTCAACTGTGTAAAAAATATAACTTTAATCTCAGCCAAACCGATTTACTCAGGTACAAATAAAATACTAAAAAAAAGCCAAACAATAACATTTTTAAGTTATCTAAGTGACTTATATATCATGTTTAACCTGAGTAGCGAAAGATGGCGGTGGGTTGAAAACATTTGCCGGGAGTCCGGTCTTCTCACGGGCTCTAGTGAGCCTTGCCCCCGGCTAGCTATCGAGCTAGTGGGTAACAGACGTCTCCGAAAACGTCAGAGCTCTTTTGAAAATATGTGGCTTGATAAACTGAGCAGATATTTGAGGTTTACACAGCTACATTCTCGCCTGAAAATATGCTAAACTTTATTTTGTGACCCAGAAAGAATAATAAGAGTAATATTAAAACAACTATCTGCCGCCATTGTTGACAACTGCGCTGGGCCGCGCTATGAATTCTGGGACACAGCTTCTTCTTCTTCGGGGTTTAACGGCAGCTGGCATCCTTGTACATGCAGTGCTGCCATCTTCTGTTTCAGTCCGTTATTACACTCTTAAATACTACTACTTATCCCTGTGTCTTTTGGGATCTTACAAAGCTTCAAACGACGCGTCGACTACTAAAACAGTCGTCGACGATTTTAATAGTCGACTAATCGTGACTAGTCGACTAATCGTGGCAGCCCTACATACAATGCAGCCCATATCAAAAAAATCATTGTATTTTCATAATACTGTTATTGTTGATCATAATGAATTCAAAACTTATCAATACATCCGGCAAATTACTTTGATTAAGTGTGACAAACCTTGAAGCCTATGAGCAATCTGTCTATCTTTCTGCTGCTTAATTAATATTCAGAGTGCAAAATGTAAAATTATCCTCTATGCAAAACATCAAATATATTAATAACAGACTACGTATCACGGGCTTTTAAGGTAACTGTAAGTAAACATTTTTCTTCAACCAGCTGTATCAGCTAATTATAATGCCATTTCTATCCTTCATTTTTTTCAAATGCTTATTATTATTATTAGAAGACATTGAATATATGTTCATTGCTATGCAGATGACACTCTATATTTGACTCTATATGAAGCCAGATGACACAAATCAAATCCAAATTCCAAATTCAGACAAAAAAGGGTTTTTATAATGGGTCCTAAAGACATCCTAAACATGGTGACTAACCTGATACTAACTCTCGATGACATCACCTTGGCCTCCAGTAGAACTTTAAGAAATTAGTCATTTTTTCACCAGGATATGTCTGTCAGAGCACATGTTAAACAAATATGAAGGACTTGCCTTCTTTTATTAGATCACAGAGACCATATTTCTCCCATACTGACATTCTCATTGGCTCCCTGTTAAATCCAGAATTCAATTTAAAATCTTTCTCCTTACATACAAGGTCTTGAATAAACAGGCCCTATATTAGTGTGCCTTTTGTCCCATCTCTCTCCCAGTAGGTCTCAACAGACACTGCCCCTCCCTGAGCCTGCCAGGGTTTCTTCCTGTTAAAAGGGTGTTTTTCCTCCACACTTTTGCCATGATCTTGCTTATAGTAGGCTGTCTGATTGTTTGTGTTTCTGTTTAATATTGTATTAATATTACCTTACAATATAAAGTACCACGTAGATAGGAAATAAATGTAAAAATTGACCAATTTTACAAGACAAAAATAGAAAATAAAAAAGCCTTACTTCTTACATAAAACAATAAAAGACATTACAGGCCAATCACCTTCATTGTTGTTGTGTAATATCTCAGAAATATTTGTATTTGTTGACCTGTCAGAAATTCCCGTCTGACAGGTCAATGTGAGTAGTCTCTTCCTATAATTTTTTGCTAATTTTATCTGTTAAAGCACTTGAACTTCCAGGCACTGAAGATGTAGTCATTCTAATTCTGAAAACTAATTTCCCGGCAAGATTCTAAGATGTAAACGAACCCACTCGTATTAAATTAGTTGTGGAAACATTGGCGTTGTGAGCGTCTAACCTTCAGCAGTAACAAAAGGATTTCCTAAAACCCCGTTTGACACCTCTAAACAAAGACAGTACGGCTCTTTTAATAAACTGCTCCCCCTTGAGTTCCCTTTCCAGCACTTCCAACTTATTGTCCTGTATTTCCTTTTAATTTTTATAAACCCTTCCCAGTTTTCCCAGTACTATTTTATTTTTGACCTTCTGGCATCCTTAAAAGGTTTAGTCAGACAATAAACTTCCTTCTATTTACTACAACAGCTTTGCCTTAAATTAAGCTCTTATTGTTATTTTTTCAGACTTTGTTGCCAATGTCACTATAGTAATAGAAATTCTAAATGAGTCAGACTAATTACTAATGGTTCTTATCATTTTTTTTAATACCATCATTTGGAGCTACTAATATTTAGGCCCTTAAAAACCCAAAGCTTTGAATGCCAGGAAGCACAAACTGTAACAAAGGGACAAAAAACCCAGAAATCTCTGATAAGGAAGGCCAATACATAATTGTATTGGCATCAAAATGAATCCAAGACACCCGAGGCCCTTTAAATTATCTCAGTTAAAATGTAAAACCCTCACTTAATGTGTCTTTACAACCTACCCTTGCTTAAGCAAAGAGCAAAACAGTCCATCTCACCTTCTCTGCCTGGCCTTTTAGACAAACTTAGCAAATAGAAACAAACTAAATCAAATCAACAATCCAAAGTTCAGGTCTTCTGTACAAGAGAATATTTCAGGGGCTTGTCACTGAAAATATAAAACTGGACTCACAAACAGATTCTCCCCCATCACACAGCTGTGACTGTTAGTTTTCAACAACCTCAATAATAATTCTGAAAATGCCAGTGTTGGGTTTATCTAGGCACAAACCCCGCTGGAACACGAGACCAACTAACTGCACAACAAAACAAGGCAAGACAGAGCTCTTTGTCTTTGTGGCTCGCGAGGTTAGTCAGTCAAAGTTGAGGAAAAGATTCCTTCACCTGAACTCAACCAACTTCAACTGATTCCTTTGGCTACTAGGGGTGGGGGAAAAAATCGATACTATGTAGTATCGTGATATTTTGTTTGCTAATAATGTATCGATACAGGGACAGCAGAAATCAATATTTTGTTACAAAAAAGGTTTTTGTGCTCAGAGCATGTTGATCCTTTTTCTGAGCAAGAATCCTGACATTCCTTCACTGTCCAAATGTGTTTAACTTGTTTTTTGGCAGCAATAAACATGACAGTTTACTTCTTTTAATTTAAGACATGTTTTATTTTAATTAAGTTTAAAACTTTTTTATTTAATGTAAAATTATATTTTGTTTTAATTTACTTTCAAATTCTTCAGTTGCTGAAGGGGCTGCATAGTTTTCATATTGCATAGTTCAGAATAGCTATAATTGTACCAGATGGTTGCATTCAGTTAAATTGGGACTAAACTGTAATACAAACCGTTCAGTTTGTCAACAATAAAACTGACTGAAATGAGAGAAAGACTGAGTGTGAGACTTTGATATTAGATAAAATGAATATTGATAAAGTTTACCTTTATGTACAGAATCTGAATATCGCAAAATATTTTAAAAAATTGCAATAATATCGCATCGTGCGTTAAGTATTGTGATAATATCGTATCGTGGGATGTATGGTGATTCCCACCTCTATTGGCTACATCACTTTTTATTGTCAGCAAGCAATCATTCTTGAATATGCAATTACAAATACTTTCTTAAGTATTCTTAAGCAACATCACTGTCTGTATTGTGTGTGTGTGTGTGTGTGTGTGTGTGTGTGTGTGTGTGTGTGTGTGTGTGTGTGTGTTTCCAGCCATACATAGACATACGAATTTCAATGAACTTAAACTGTATGCAGAAGTAAGCGTCTTGCTAAACTATAAGACATGACCTGCAACAGGTCATGTCTCAAAGACATATTTAAAGGTGTGAACTCTCGAACTTTTAAGAAAATGGAACAGTGTGGTTTCAAAAGCTATAATGGAACTATAACGTCGAGACTGCTTCCGCTCATCTCATGGTACACAAGTGCACACAGACTCTTATCAGACCTAATAAGGATAGGATACTTTATCAGCATACAAATGATTAAATAAGCATAAATGACAATCTTAAATGATTAATTCTGACAGCCAGCCTCTATAGCCAGAGGAAGAACACCAGCTCTGGCTCCTAGATAAGTGATACGCACTATTTGATTCCCAGCCAACTATTTATTTGATACAAACAAAAATGTGGTCTGTTTAGGCTAAAGTACATTGGCCTGATTACCTGTTTAATGTGAAGGCCATGACCCACTCATTACTCCAATCACCATCAGTATTTATCTAGACACAAAAATAAACCACCAACAAACCAACTGATATCAGGCATTTGGGGACTTGTCCCCTCAAACAATGGTTTCATTGTGACCCCAAATGTGACTTAAGTCAGAGCACAGTCATAACTGTCCTTCAAAGAGGGCTAATGGTGAAAAACATAGACTTCACCTCTAATATCCTATATAAATAACTTTTAAATGTGCTCTTACTACTTTATTGTTTTATATTTATCAATGTGCACACGAGCACGCCACACCACAGCTTCTGATTATTCATTTAACAAATAAACATGCACATCAAAACCTTCCGTTTCCTTAAACAGCTCCTTGAATATAACAAATCTGAACGGACACATATAAACATGCTGTGCATGTTGGCGAGAGCATGGCTGACATTAATTAGCAGGATGTGGGAGTGCACGGTAGGTCATGAATCCATACAAGCTGGTGTTGTGCCAAAAAGTAATTTACTGTATATGCCAAAAGTCTTCTGCAAGTATTTAAACTATGGAAAATGAGTTGTTGGCCTATAATTTGTCAAACATGTCGTTTGTGAATGATATCAAGTCAATTTGTGCAACAATGAACAACTTCTGGTCACAAGGTAGAAGCTGCAATCATTTTTTTAGCAAAGAGACTTTCATATATCCTTTGCTTATCCAGGTAAAAGCACTCATTGAGATTAAAAATGTTTTTTTCAAGAGAGATCGACCAAGAGGGCAGCAGAAATTGCAAAAAGTACAACATAACATTTCTATAAAGATATTTCAAGTGGCCAAAAAGGACTGTATTGCTTGCACTAGAACACTAAGTAGGTACATTAACGCGGTCTCTTGCAAAAGAACGTGGCTTATTGCAAAAACAGTTATTTCTTTATAACACATATAACCTATTAGTAGTTCCTGTTAACTACAACCTATTTACCAACATGAGCAAAGATATTAGACATAAAAAAAACCCACATGGAAACACCGGAAATCACCTTTTGACACAACCCCGGCGGCTGTGTTCGTCACTGTAAACAGAGTAGCCTTAGCCAACCTGGCGTTCTGTCTTGTTCTTCTTCTGTCCTTCAAAACATGCATTATTTGCGGACACATAAAATAAAACTACTTTTCAAATGTAGCGGTAACAAGCACTAAAAAGCTGGACCTAAACACTGGCGCCTGATTCCTTTGTGTGGGCATGAAGAGCAGACAGGAGACGTCAACGCAGCTTAGCGGAGGAGCAAGCTAGCACTGACCTCTCACCTACTTTTACTTTACTGCCCCCCGCGCTCATTTTAGGGTCATGTTAGGGAGAATAACACTGCTGTTGCAACTGTCTCTTCGCTAAAAACATGCTGTGTTTTCGTTGTTGTCTCAAAACTTCCTGGTGTTAGCAGTCCTGCATACCTTTCTGAGGGACTCCTTTAATGCAAAGTGCTCTTGTGTGTAGATTAAGTGGTCGGCCGCAGTCTCTGGGGCACTGGACTTTACTTGTTTAGATGACACTTTCTCAGTCAACAAGCGGGCACCAACACCCAGTGAAGTTAACTTGTAAAAATGACGGCTTCTGACCAGCACGTTTAAACGCAGGGCTCCTTCGCGCAGCGCCATCTCTGTTGACAACAATATGTACGTGTGTGCGCATGCGCTGGTAGGAAGTTCTCACTGGGTCAAATATTAACCCAGTGGGAAAGTAAAATATTAGCAGAGCTTGACTTCCCACCATTATTGGGGGGAAATTTTGTCATAAAATATATCGTAAATTGGGTACCCTGGTGTGTAAATAATTACTCTATCACCAGCAAGCATTGAAAGTAGCCATGTAAGTTATCTAACGTTGTTACATTGTTACTATCATCAATGTAATAGCAAGATTTACTATCGCTTTTGGCTGTGGGTTTTGTTTTTAAAGTATTTTGAGCCCAAATGCAATTGATTTTTATTTTCATTATGGATTAATTTTACTAATAATTATGCTGTCTGACAGAAAGCGTGTTAAAGCATGTTGCAGAATAGGAAAGAAATGAAACATATTATGATACTCATTTTATATCCTGGAGGGCTTTATAGCAGAAATAATCTGCAAATTGAAAGCGGCTTTGGAGAAAGTCCTATTTTCCACAGGATTGGTTTTAGATAGACACAACATTTTCTTTTTCTATCAGTGCTGCATCTAGTCTGCTGTGTTCAGTTCAAGTACTTGTATTAATAAAGCCTTAAAACTTTTTGGAGTCTGCCTGAAACTACAGAAAGAAGATTTAAAATAAATTCAATCTACAATGAAATGAGCAAAAAAAAAAATAAGGAGAAGACTCGCAAACCCGTCGTACTTTAAGGAATAAAATCTCAAATTTGATGTTCACCATCATTATTGGAACAAAATAGCAATGATCACATAAAGGCTTGGAGAGAAAAAAACCCTCTGTATGTATGCAAATGAAGTTATGAAGATTTATCTGTTTCTCTACTTTCTCTACAACCCTTCAGTGAATCACAGAGACAAGCTGAATTATAAATGTGCACATTTAATGACAGTTGCTTCTGTGAATGAAACAACATATGGGCCCATGTGCTCAGACTATATACACCACATGAGAGAGAAGCATTATGTAACACTTGCCAAATACAACTTTTAATTAGTGCATCTTTCCCAAAACAAAACAAAAGAAAATTTTTTAAAAAAGAATTAGAAGGCTACAAATCTGGCCCCAAGATGAAGAATTGTTTTACTCGGGAAATCATAAATGTTTTCTTTATTGTGTCCTTCTAGTCATCTCAGTCTGCAAATCCATTTTACAAGGGCTGGGTGAACGTCCTTGGGTACTAATCTGAGATATGAAAAGCTCCTTAGGTCCAGTCTAGCAGATGACACAGCCACCTTTCTCCTTGAAGGGGTTCTTCTCCTCTGATATGCCTTTGACGAGGGTGTCCTCCTCCACTAGAGCCTGAATATAGTCCTTGATTTCCTCACAGCATTTAGATGTCTGAAAGCAGCAGACAGAAAGCGTATTTCAGTTTTGAATAGCCTTTGTGATGTAATTAGTTTGACTAAATAAATTGAAGCTGTCTGATATTTACTTTTGGATATAATCAAAAATGCATACTGAGCACACAAATCACCACAGAGTGGAGAACTTACCAACCACCTCTCGAGTTTGACTTCAAGTTTAAGCTGGTTTACTTCCATCACAGCCTTGTCCTTATCTGTCAGATCCTCCACATTTATGACCGGCATTTTCTGTCAAAAAAAAGGAAACATTTAACCTTTTTGTTAATGCTTACTTCCACATGATAAATAAATAATCTTAAATAAAATGTTCACAATTCGTAAGACTTAGCAGAAGGGATATGAATGCACTTACGAACGCTTACAGGAAGCAGTCCTTCACCCCTGAAATCCTGCTGAAGAATCCCTCTCCTCTCTCTCAATCTGGGTTATAAAGTAATCAGCATAAACAATTCTAATCCCCTAATCTGATTAAAACAAGGCCCCACTGAATGATCATACCAGCAGCTCAAGTACACAAAGGAAGGGGTGGGCAACTCACACAGGTGTCCATTTGAGCTCCCTTGATGTAAAAAACAAAACAAAACATGGTGATGTATCTTTTTGTCTTTTATAGATTCAATTTGTAACTTTTGTTCTATTTTAACTCTGAGATTTCTTGCAGGCTCATTTGGATATGGGTTAAGGGGTGGCGCTTCATTTATCAGGTTAATTTTGATAAGACGGCTAATCTGTGTTTAGCCTCCACCTGTCAAGGTGGAGACACGTCGTTCTTCTAAACGTGAATGCACGGCAGTTTTCCAGTTAATATCCTTCATAAAGGTAAAACCAAAGCAGTGGGATGGAATTAAGCTGCTGTGTTAAACCAATACAAATGTTAATGTGAGTTTTAACTTAACTTGCAGATAAGGCTGATTTCTCATGGTAGGACATCGTGGAAAGAAGCGCTTTTATCATGAAATAACATGAGCCACAGTACTATTAATGTGACTCTGAGTGGAAGTACGTGTGTGTGTGCGTGCGTGCGTGCGTGCGTGCGTGCGTGCGTGTGTGTGTGTGTGTGTGTGTGTGTGTGTGTGTGTGTGGATTCGGATCCGGTCAGACGGGTATTCTGGTGGGGACTTGCCTGTGTGGCTCAGACAAGAAAGATGTGTTAATGTTTCACAAGCGTGTGTGTCCCTAGATACAACGCAATATTGGCTCTGTGGAAATTTTACAAGGATGCTGTGTGTGTTACTGGATTGGTGCACATTCCCATCATCATCATCATCACTAGAACCAGTGGCCTGTGGCAGTGAAAATATCTGACTCTCTCAAGCAGAGCAAGTTCCTCTTCATATTTTATTAAGACTTAGTCACATGATTTAGCGCTCCTCCAAGTAATTCAGAATTTGACGTCATTAATCAACTGCAATAATTTCTTTTCTTTGGCGCGCTGACTCAGTACATGCCCGTCCCTCTTCCCGACTGTGCTATAAAACAAGGTCTGAGTGGGGATGGTAGACAGAGCGGAAAAGTCTGGATCTCGACCAAAACTTTGCACAATGGAGCTTTGCGCATTTGCTCTGTTTACAATAATTTCCTCGTTTTACTGCGTTTTGGCGCTGCCACCTAAAGGTAACTCCACATCATGTTTTGTTTTTTAATTACTTCTTCGCGCTTCTTCAATGTTTTCATCAACTTTTTTAAAACAGCAGTTCTGAGCTTGTTGGTTATCACATGACCTCGGGCGTATTACAGATCCAGTTTGGCGCATGTTGTTAAGCACTGCTTAAACTTTCTTTTCCGTGTCCTTGCAACGGTCCTCGGGTATTTCAATAAAAATCTGCTTGGTGCTTTTCAGGCGTGTGCCTTCTTCAAGTGGACGAGGGACCTTGCAGAGGCAATATCCAGAGGTATTACTACAACACCATCACCCAGAAGTGCGAGGATTTCGAATATGGAGGCTGCCAAGGGAATGACAATAACTTCAAGAGTTTTCAGGAGTGCCACAAGACATGCTACAAAATTCCCAGTAAGTAGCCTGACCCGTGAGTTATTAGAGGTGGGAGTCAGACAACACGTGACATAATATTATCACAATACTTCCCTAAACATGTGATATTTTTGCGATTTTTACGATATTGTCATATGCTGAGTATTGCATTAACATATATTGCTGTTTACTTACATTTCCAACAGCCATCTATGTCCTCAAAATGAAACTTTGTCAAAATCAGTTTTGTCCAATAAGATAAAGTTATCTCACTTCACTTTTTTTTTACTTCTAAAACCTAAAGGATAAAGCCAAAGTCAGTGTAATATATCAGTTTGTCATTGAATGAGGTCAAATTGGGAATTACAGTGGGAGAAATAATGTTAGTAAAGTATGTCAAGTTTGCTTAGAAAGAAATGAACAGACTCTGTTCATTTCAATGGAGAGTGAGACAGAATATCAATCAAAACTCCAGAAATAACACATTACACAAAAGGTATAAACTGATTTGCATGTCACTGGGTGAAATAAGTATTTAATTCCCTACAAACCAGCCAAAATGTGTGCTGGATGGGTTTCCAGTTGAGCTGATTTAATGCAGGTTTGTAACGTTAAAGTCAACTAACATTATCTCAGAATGGGGATGAATGAAGTGAGCCTACTTGTTCAGATTATTTGAATTTATTTACTTACATATCTATATACCTATATACATATCTATATACATGGTATTCCTGTATCGATATGATACATGGATCATTAGGGATGAAATTCTGGGCCAGTACGCATGTTTTAAGTAACAATTTAGCTGATCTTTAGCTTTTGATTTTCCTACTAAGCCTGCCTTCTCTTCCAGGAGAAAAAATATTGTCATTAAACACGAAATTATTTATGTTATTCTAAAATTTTTCAGCTCTTCTTTACATCATCTTTGAACATTTAGCCAGCCCACAACACATAAGTATTGGGCATTGACACAGATAAATTACATTTTCTTTCAGTATCAACTGACATTCGGCAGATACGTCAGTGATGGTGACCTTAGGCATGTCCATTTTATTTCATTTTTAGGAAACTAGCCAGTGCCTCTCTGGTTGTTAACCTGTTCATATGAATTAATTAGTGTTGTTTCACCAGATCTCACTGTTAAATGTTGATTTTTTTCCCATTCTTCTCCACAGAGGTTCCCCCAATCTGCAGATTTCCTAAAGAAGAGGGACCCTGCCGGGGTCTCATCTCCCGCTACTTCTTCAACATGACCACCATGCAGTGTGAGCCATTTCATTACGGTGGCTGCCAGGGGAATTCAAACCGCTTCCTTAATCTAGCCTCTTGCATGGAGTACTGCAGTCCAAAAAAAGGTGAGCAGATTACCCCCCTGAGTCATCCCTGTGAGGATACACAATAGACAAAGTCATTGCATTCACAAGGAAATGATTAAACAATAACTAGCGAGCTCTTCCTTGTGTTGTGTTCCTTGTGTTACAGCAATCCCCGTGCTCTGCCGGGATCCTCTGGACAAAGGGAAGTGTTCAGCCACCATACCTCGCTATTACTATAACACAGCCACCAAGACGTGTGAGGAGTTTGTCTACTCAGGCTGCGGTGGGAGCAACAACAACTTTGTCTCGCGGCAAGCCTGCATGGACGTGTGCGCAAAAGGTGTGCAAACCTGAGCCGGGCGGGAAGGGTGCATGGGCGTATGTTTCACAGCTCATTGTGAAGTCTTTATCTGAAGATGATAATTTCAGGAGAATTTTCTGACTGCTTAATTCAATAATGGCAGCATTCGAATTGCCACTCAGACCCACTTAGTGGATGGAAATAGGAGAAAATTCAGAAAGTCTGGGGGGAATTGGAAAGAGACCAAATTATGCTCAGTTGATTTATTGTCAGGCATAAAAATGCTTGGTATCTTGAAAAATTAAAACTACTGCTTTGACTCAGGCTGGATGATGCTTTCCAAAGCATTCATCCACTGCTGCCAATCGCTGTGCTATGATCTGGAGGAAACCAAGCAAAATCTGTTCCTAGAAAGCCAGTTTGGTTAAATGTGAGACTAAAAAGTGCACAATTGTTAGTGTTATATGTTATGCTAATCAGCTGTTATGCTTTTTTTTTTCTTTTTGTTTTTGTTCCAGGATGGAAAAAGCATCCAGGCCAAGGAAAAATTCTGCGAATGAGAAAAAATAGAAAACCCATCACTTCCTTGCAGGTGTAAACGTTTGACACTTGTACTAAGGAATTCGCTCTTGGAGAATTTCCACATGGAAGCTAATGTGTGTTTGTTTATGCTGAAATATCGACCAGGCTGCCTATGCCCTTTTGTGACAAATTTTGACCACATTTGTAATGTCATTAGAGCATTTTTCTGAATTTTTTATTGACTGTATGCTGTCAGTAAAGTTCAAGAGGATGGATTGCTGCTGCTGATGCTGTTGATTCATGTCCAACATTCCTGATTATGTATTTTAATACCGTATGAATGTAATGTATGCTTTTCTTTTGTTCAGTTACACTTTTTTACATGAAATATCCTGAATTTGTTCAGGAATTCTGCCTTTTCTGTATTTTGATAACACTGTGTTAAGCAAATTACTGTACTGTGCGGTATTTTCATAAAAGTAAAAACTAAAATTATGCGGATTTCGTCTTCTTCAACCATTACCACGCACATAAACCCACAGAGTGTCTGCTTTTACCCTAAAAACTTGGCTGGTTTCTTCACTTTCCCTCAGTCACTTGCACTTTATCTCCAGGCTGCTCTTCCGTTCCTTACTAATGTTGCTGTCTTCCCTCCTTATCTGGTAATACTTTTCAAGGCGCTCGAGCCTATCTCATTCGTTTCAGCGCAGCCTTGAATCGGGAAGGAAGCAATCATGGGGCAGGGAAACACTGCTGTGGCAGGTTCATTAGAACAGCACTGCATATTTAGAGGAGAGCAAGCTGCAGGTTTACAACACATGAGTCATGAGCGTTCAGAAATATTGTCTGCAAATGTTTTAGCAATTATAATGTAATTATAGTGGAATACACACAATAACACGCCCCATAGCAGAAAGCATCCATGCAGGAAAATGAATGCACATGTATATTTTCCTCCCAACCTCAGTTATTAAAAAAGAGTTTTAACAATTGTGTTTTGGTCAGTAGTTTTTCAGATAATATACTCTCTTTATCGTGAAGATAAATCACAATGGTCTATAATGTCATTAAGGAAAGCAGGCTGTTAGTATGAACATCCTGACTGCCTTAAATCTGTGCTCTGCTCCATCTCTTGTAATACAATAAGAAAGTGCTGTGTGATTCTTCAGACAATAAATATTTATTGAAGATATAAATGGAAACTACTCATCCATCTGGCTCAAATATAAATAGTAATAAAAGGGAATGCATTTGGCTCGGGATATTGCTTTGAGTACCAAAGCTAAATCATCTATTGAAAGTATGCAAGGGAGCAGTCATCCTAACAGTATGCAGCCGTTAAAAAGCCACACTGAATCATCACTGCTGATCATTATGAAACCGGTGGGGGAATTGCTGTTGATAATATTTCAACTTCCTGCTCTTTAGGATAAAAATTTATGGATACAAAATTTCAGGAATGACAGAAAATTTGATCCTAAGGGGCTATATACATATATTAAAGGCATTTGTATGAGGCCTATATATATATATATGGAAACATGTTTACCTTCTGACTGTTAAATCATAATTGCACCTTGCAGCAGCATATTCTTCTGTGGTGCCTTTAAATCAACAAATGATGTGACAAATCTTTGAAACGGCAAAACAAGAAGAAAAATGGACTCAGTTATGAACTTTAAATCACAACAAAGCTCAGTCTACGACTATTAGCAAGTGTCAGTATCACACTGATTGCTGATTTTGTGCAGTTCAGGTGAACTGAGATGAATTGATCATGCTCGGTTATTTCATTAGCTGCAGTACATTAGATAATGTAAGTAATTTTGCTCCTCATTCTCAATAGTGATTAATGAATACTTACATTGAAACATGATCATCATTTAAAAGTGCATCAATTCAATATAGAAGGCTTCTTTTCACCATGTGTCAAACAGCAATGTTGCTCTGTGCCAAGATGCCTGAGTGTACTGGAGGTGTAGGTGAACGCCAAGGGGAGAAGCTTCTCAGACGCCACCTGGTGGCTGATTCACAAATCTAAGAAGAACCAAACACTTAGTATAAATATACTTAATACTACTATATTACTCTATTTACTTCTACTAAATGAGCAAATCAATATTTAATGAACAATGTGAAAGCCACTGGGTATATCTTGGTGCTTTAATCTAAGCTTTAAACTTTAGGTACAACAGTAGCTATCCGTATATTGGAGGAACCCGTGCCAAGCATCTTAGAGTGTTGACTCAGCAGCATTTATTCTTTTAGAGCCTGTTTCTGTAAGTGCATCAAGTTTCTCGGGGTGAGGGGAAGCTTTATGGTTTATAAATGTTTTATAAATTTCTTTTTGGGCACCAAACCAAATCATTTTGTGTTCTAGGAAGTCTGACACTGGTGGATGGTGAAGCAATGTAATTTGACAAGCACGGCCTCTCAAAATGGGAACACTGTCCTAAGCTGATTAATCTTGTCCACCGTGCAAGTGTTCCCAAACCCCGAAGAGGTAATCCATTATAGCTATTTGTGATATTATCAACAAACAAAACAGCCTTCTCTGTGGATTGATCGCTAACTTTGTTGTTGCTCATGCGAACTCCCGAGCTAACATAACAGGATGTGAGCACAGCTCTTGATACTGAATAGAAAAAGGCATCAGTGGATGTTATTTTTCCTTTTTCCGTAACTTAAGTAGTTAGCCTTTGTGATGTGGGCCTTCAATAGGGAAACAGTATCACATCACAATTAGCATATATCAACTTAAATCTGTTCACATTTATTTATTTACGAGCAAATCACACCAACATTCACCTCAAGGTGCTTTATATTGTTAGGAAAAAACCCTCCAATGATACAAAGAAAACCCCAAAAGTTCAACCACAGCCTTATTAGCATGCCCTTGGTGACAGTGGGAAGGAAAAACTCCTTTTAACAGGAAGTCATCTGTCACAACCATTTAAAGTTGAAGTCACCTTGATAAGATTGCTGCAAAGAGTTGCAACAAGTCTAAATTTGTATTAGTTTTGCGTTGTCCTTTTCTGACTTACCTCATGACCTCTTGGAAATATCCTCAAAGCCTTTGTTGAGGAGCCCTAACTTCCAGTAGCGCAAGTGTGTTATTATGTTTAGAACCGTGACTACAGGAGTAATGTACGTCACACGCGTTTTCTATTTTAAGAGTCGCCATTTCTTTTGCTGTCACATCACAGAGTTGGTCTGTTTCAAGCGTAGACCAAACATGCCAGCTGCCCTCTGTCTCCCGACATGTCATCAGAGTTTCCCCGGCATTCATCACCACCGTCTGCTGCATAAAGTGAGACGTCTCTGTCCCTCTCCCCTCACATACTGAAGATTGATGTGTCTGTTGAGGAGAATCTGGACTGTTCTTCAAGGTCCATCTGGCTTCCAAACACATGTATCTGTTGTACAATTAAACAAGTCAGGCAACTCCTTGTGCTTCTGACATGTTTTGGAAGATTTTGAGGTACAAATTCTGAATCAATTCCCAGAGATAATGCCAACAGAAATAGACGGAAAAGAGCTGTGTGTGCAGTGATCTGCACACCTCACTACTCCTGTTCATCGTGCTGTGGCTTGGGTAGTGGTGCGGTAATTAGTTTTTGAGGTGAATATTAACTTCTACAGTTTCCATGACAGATTTTAGTTTTAGTAGTAACTGTAAGAGTTAATCATTGTTTAATAGACTTTAAGCATGCCCACCATCCACAGGTCCTTGCAGTAACATCTTCCTCTTGTTGTTTGAGAATTGCATCTCATTTGCAGCAGATGACTCACAGCTGTGAATAAATCATTTTCTTCCACCTACCTGCAAATGTGCTACACTCCTTTTTTATTAAGAAAGATTAAAAATGATTTGAGCATAACGAACAAATAGAGAGGATGAAGTATTAAAATCGAATAAATAAAAATTACGATTTCAACCTGTGAAGGAGCCTTTCTTTTTCCCCTTTTCCTTTTGTGTTTCAATTATCAGCTTCCCTGAGGTCAAAGACTTTATATTAAGCCAGTGTTCAGCAGTTCTCTGAAGACAAGCCGACTCAACACATCGGCACAGCTGAATTTGCTCCCTGATAATGATATTTTTTGCTTTATATATATATATATGTGTGTATTGCTTATGCTCACCACTTTGAGGGCTGAACAGCTGCAAAACCTACAAATAAGCTGTGAAGTGAAGATCTGAAAAAATGGATGCAATTATGACATATTCATAGAAAAAGTGCAGGCTAAAGAGCATAGTCATCAATCAATAATTATGAACACTGGGAAGTAAAACTATTTGGATGGTATCAAAATAAACTAACTTATAAAATTGCAGTACAGATTTATGTTATTATCTCCCACTAGTTCATCACTAAATGCAGCGTGTTAGTGTTGTGAATTTTTCACAGCACACATTTTGACTTTTCACAACAGGAAAAGCAAAAGCATTACTAAAAGCATTAATGATGCTTCTGTTCTGCTCGTGTACCTTGGTAAAACCGTGAAATTTGAAATATTAAAAGCACATACACACACACAAACACACACACACACACACACACAATCTGTTATCTGTCAGACATTTGTGAGAGATCTGGTAACTCAGGTGTGCGCCGAAAAGAAGGATGCTGAGGTAAGTAGAGGTTCAATAAGACCGTGGCAATAAGAAGAAGCAAACTGGTATACATGTGAAAAGCTAAATAGAAGCTAGCTGTAGATGGCAAACACATAACAAATAAGGCAGATGGCAAGGTTGGGAAGCAGCAGCTGAAATGGACTGGATGAGCTGATGAAGAGAACAAGTGAGTGGACTCCTATATACAGTGAGTAGGGGGAGACCGGCGATAATAGCAACACATTCGGTTCCTCATAACAAAAACAAGCTAAAGTGATAACAATTATTCTGCACACACTCATTAGGATTCACTCTGTGACTGTGGAAGAAGTGCAGAGTAACGAGGACAAAACTGATTTCGACATAAAGAAGTCACTTTTTGGATGTTGACTATTTTCTTCTGCAATCTAAAGTTTAGATGACTGTGAATTTTGAAGTTATATCAGCTTTACCCCCTAGACTATCTGTTAAAACTATACATAAACAACCCATGCTAATATAGGTCCTGCTAGCTAGAATACAAGATTGTAACATGGGGCATTTCCCTGCAAATAGTAACAGTTAGAATCTGGTCTTTAAGTGATGACATATGAACCCTGCTTCCGGGTCCAAACTCTGCGTTTATTAAGGTTGTTGTGTATCTGTTAATGCTTTGTATCTTGTTCTATTTAACCTGAACAAGCCCCTAAAAAAAGTCAGTCATCAATGTTGCCTCCCTTGGTTTTTATTACCAAAAGCTCAGTTTTTAACAACAGCCCAGCCCATGCTGGTAAGTTTACCATTTAGTTTACCTGCCATGCGATTGCATTTGTCCCTAAACATTGGGAACCCTTGCATTAACTTTTATCGAGTGGAAAAAAATCAGCGTTCATCCTCCAGCTTCACTACATTTATATTATGCTAACATAGCTGTGTCGCTAGTGAGCACATAGCAAATCATTATATACCAGCTAGTGCGACTTCAGTAACCCTACAAAAGTCACTGTTGTTTAGTTTTCTGTCTTCATTTATGTGATAAATAGCAGTGATAGCAGAGCTGTACATTTTTTCTTTCAGAAATGGTTTTGTAAATGGTATGTTATGTTTAGGTGGAAACTAGCGAGCTAACTCCGGTAAACCATCATGGATGCCTGGATGTCAAACTTAATTGTTACACCTGGTAGAACAGTCACACTGATCATTTTATTAAAGATGAAAGAATTTAGAGAGTTTTTAACTCTCAGTGATGCCGCAGTGTTCGTTTGACTTTGAGACCTGAAGCAGAGTTTGGACCCGGAAATGGCTAATGATGTCAGGCTTAAAGACCAGATTGCAGGCATCTTATTTCTCTATCTTATTGCCATAAAGGTAACTCTAAAACTCTGACTTCTTGCATTAAGATGAATATTAAAGCCTTGTCCTTGGTAGTGAAAATATATTAGTTGTAGTATTAGTGCACAAAAAATGGTGCTTTTCTCAAAAGATGAGTAGTGTAACTCGAGTAGTCTTATGAAGTAAACTGTTAACAAAAAAAAAAAAAAAGGTTGCCCCGGGTCTCACCAGCTAGTTTTGTGATTTAAATACAATGTTTTTTAATGATTACATTCTGAAAGTATAGTTAGCACTCAGGGAAAAGACATCATTGCGCAGCCTATGGCGAGAGCACAGCGAATGAAAGTCTGTCCTTGATGCTGAACCTGTGGCAAAGGTGGTACTGAGGGATAGGTGCAGGATTTTCTACTTAATGCAGTACTCACACATTGATGTGAATGCTGAGATATTTGTCACTGTACGTGCACCAAGTAACGCCTGCATAAAACCATTCAGATGCAGGAAAAAATGCTCAACCTCTAAACATCCGAAACCACTATGTGAATTTGGTAGATCAAATGAATACATTAAATTAAATGAAGCTTTAAAAAAGAGAACACATCATGAATGGAAGTCTGATATCCGTTGTCTTAATGTTTTAGCTTTTTGCCAGCAATGTCAGGTGGATGAGTGATATATTTTGCTTTTAGTTGCTTAGTGCCCAAGTATGCTCACAAGAGTGCTGCTTACTGTTTGGTGCTGGGAATTTAGTGTGCAGAAAACAGTATCCTGCTCTCACAGCAGACAAGCTTCTTTAGTGTGAACCTGGACTGTCACATAGGAATATTGATTTGATTAAAACCTTATGTATATCCCATGTATATCTCATGCACATATCTTTCTACGTAGCACTTTTAATTCTTATCCCTACTTTTATTTTTTTTTCATGTCTATTTAAGTGCTATTTATGACACTATGTTTGCACTGAAGCACCGCAGCAATTTCCTAATGTTGTAAACCTGCTCAACATTTGGCAATAAACCCCTTTCTGATTCTGATTCTGATTCTGATGTAAAAACAAATAATGACTGTATTTATTCAGGGTCATCTTAGGTTTAAGCACAGATAGACACAAAAGTCATTATGTCATCAAGAAACAACCCTTGAAGAGGCTTTGGTAGTGTATAATTTTATTGATATTTTATTTTGTGATTCACAGCTAGCTGGAAGCTGGATTAAAACCAACATATTTATAGATTTAATAAAGTGTCTCCATAGTGTAGTCCTGTACATAGGGCGGTCACAAAGGGCATCTGGTATACAAATCAGCCATATCAGGAATATGCAATGCTACCTGCAGTACCTGAAAGTTGCCTTTATTTCTTTATTAATTCCAGTGAAAAACTAAGTACACCCTTACCCTTGCCAGGTGCCACTAATCAATCCAGTTGATTACATGATCATCAATAAGTGAGCCCCTCTGTAAAAGCACAAGCACTACAGTCTTCCCGGGAGTCAAGATCCCACTAAATTCAGTGTGAGGCCATCTGCGTGACAACTAAAGTTTGTTTGAAACTGGGTCATGCAACAGGACAATGATCCCAAGCACAGCAGCAAAACAACTGAAAAAAAAATGGCCCAATCAAAGTCTAGACCTCAACTCAACTGAAATGCTGAGGCAAGACCTTAAGATAGCTGTGCATAAATCAAGCAACACTGCAAAGACAAGCGGGACAGATTTCCTCCACAATGATGTGAGACTGATGAAATCCTACAGAAAAGAATCACTTTATGTTATTGCTGCTAAAGTAGGTTCTAAAAACGATTGAATCGTGGCGTGTACTGTCCTTTACACTTAACTGTATATGAAAGAAAGGGACTCTAACACACGCATCTACTTTTCTTCTATTGTGTGTAATTATTCCTTGCAGTCTTTAACTTGCAACGCTGATGAACATTCAGTTTCCAATGCGTCGAAGACAAAAAATTATTGCATTTGTTCATGGTGGGATGGGATGCGGTGGCGTCACGTTAAATGCAGCACACAGATGTCGCCAACACTGGCGTCCAAACTTGTATGTTCTTTGGTGTGGCACCATTATCCTCTAGGTTTACATCACAGTGGATTCCATGAAACGGGCTTCACTCCAGCTTCGTTTTCATCATCCGTCCTCCAGCGTCCATCATCACCACAGCTGACCATAATGAGGGATTCTCTGAAGAGGGCTTGCTTTTTCATGGAAGTGTCCTCTAGCCGCAGCACCATCAGCCAGCACGACTTCAAATGCTACCAGGGAACGAGGGTATTCTGCCAGGAGGGATTTCTTGTATAACTATGGCGTTGTACATATGGAATGACATTTATCTAGGGGTGGCCAGAGGAGACAGTCATTTGAAATAGAGAGATGAAGAAAAAAAACAATAGCCTTCTTTCTTTTTCTATTTAGAGATTTTCCTTTGTGTTTTTTTCCCCATGTAGGATGATTTAAAGTTAATCTGATGTATGCAGGTGTGCATATGTGCATGTAAAAATGTAGCTGACAATGCAACGTGTTTTTTTTCCAGCGTTGGAGGATTACAAACATTCCCAAGTAGATTGTGTTTGTCCACTCCTCTCTTTCTCCCGAGTGGATGTTCTGCCATTACTGCTGGTTTGAAGGCAGCGCCGCTCACTTGCAGATTGCATGGCTTTAGCGATGACAGACTGATCATGTCTGACACTGTCGTAATGTGTTATAAATATGCAGCTGCATGTTCATCACCGCTTACTGTTTGCGGTTGTCTGTGTGCATGTTGGCGAGATGAAGAGAGATGAATGTCAAATCTGCGATGACAGCAATTGCACGCAAACATCTGTTTGTGCTTGTAATTAAGTGCAAGGAGAAAGTTGTGGTTCAACAAAACGAAAATGAGAAGACACTGGTTTTTTCAAGCACTTTCGTTACGCTGGTTCCACAGGTGTTTCTCTGCTTTATACACCGGTGGTGATTTAAAAGCCAAGCCAGGCTACCAAACACCAAACACTGTGTCTTAAATAGGGAAATCATTTGCTAGGTGAGTACTTTATGCTCAAAGTGATTTGCATTTTCTTTTTTTAATTTGCCTCAGATATATTCCTTTAAAAATACAACAAAACAAAAAAAAAACCTGATGAATAACAGACGGGATAAATAGAATACATACATGGCAGTCGGATAATGGACTCAATCCACCAATAACTCATCAGCCGTCCTGGGGAAAATCAGCTTGACGTGAAGAGTGTATTCTAATTCCCATGCTGATTGTTATTACCGTGATCTCGGTGACTGCAGAATGGAAGCCTTCTCTGTCATTAAAGATGATCACACTGTTAACAGTAAGTTGTGTGGTGGCGTTTCCATCCTGCCTGGATTGTGATGACATTATTTTGAAGGGTTCACCACAGATTCCAAGTCTGAACAACAAAGATCCTTTTTTAGAGGTCACCTATTCAGTCTCTTTAATACTTTACTAGTCTTTACTCTCTCTCTTGCTCTAGTGTAGTAGTCTCATTACTGCTGCACTATTGTGCGTGTAGTAAAGAGATGCGTGCAGAGCGTGGGCTTGGGTTTTGTTTGAACATTGGGGGAGGTCTGGTAGTCCTACAGGAATCACCAAATACTTAGTTTCCTGCTTTCTGGTGAATCTATATGCACCAGTTTTGCCCTTGGCATCTATTTAAAGTGAAACTTATTATGTTTCAGGAACCAGGTAATAAATAAATGATGCTATAATGCTTCTTGGTATTCTGCACTACTTTCAATATCCATCTCTAGATCGACTTTTCTTATCATCCACGCTACCTCGGCAGGCACACAGACACGATTTATCCTTTTGTCCCTATTGTAGGATCTTTACCTTACAATACAAAGCGCCCTGAGTTGACTGTTGCCTGGATTTGGCGCTATATAAATCCAATTAAAGTGAACTGAATTGAACTGAATTGGTTGTGTTGACGTAAATAACCTTTCCCCACCTGTTCGCATCAGTGACAAATGCTACTTTTTTGATTGTGTGACTTACTGCACATTGGAAACATAAAACAAGTTTTGGGTTGTCTTGTTTTTTTATTCATATCTGTCTGTAAAAAGATACCTCTATGGTCCAGTGCCCCTAATGTACCCTTTGAATTGATTTTCCAGTGAAATCAGCAGCAAAGCTTAACATAATGAATAGCATGTATAAAAAAAGAATTACACATTTTAGTCTAAAAAAGGATGTAAATGAGACAAAATCGAAATTTAAAGCATGAATTTATTCCCGATGACGTGTCTGGAAGGGCTCCTAAGTAGATATATGAAACGATGTATCCCCCTTCACTGTATATTACACGATCTGTCACAAATGGCATGATGGTTGGTCACATATCATGCCACGAGTACCTATTATAAGAGATTTGTGACAGAAAAAAGTATATTGACAGCTCAATACTGTCTTTATGAGGTTAGATTACAGAGTTAAAAGGGGGAGCAGAGAAAATACTATAACTCCAACAAGGCGTTTCAACTGCAACTGCCACAGACTGGACGCGTTCTGGCATATCGCCATCATTTTTCTTTATAGTGTCTGTTTCTTTCGATTTGAGTGTCCAGAGGAGTGTCCGAGCCCGGCGCACACACGCTGTGCAGAGGCTTCTCCTGTGTCTTTAACGCAGAGACGGAGGTAAGCAGGCGAGGAGGAGCTCCCACCACACGCTCGTCCGCGTAAGCGGGAGGCTGTTAGACGCACTTGGATTACCGGGCAGTCAACTGTCACCGCATCAGACCGGCGTCCTGCTCCACACTCCTCTCCCGCGCGCACCGCAGATCATTAATTCTTCTCATAATTAAAAGGTAGACATGTGGGGAAAGCTGTAGAAGCATTTGATTGATTTTATAATGGCTTTTATATCCGTGGATCTGAAAAAAAAAGTTTTTATTGGCGCTGCGTTAAATAGGAGCGCAAAAAGCTGGGAGTCATTCTCGGTGGAAGGACTTCTCTGAGAAAGACGTTTGTGATTCTCCTCAGCATCTTATTGTGTCACTCGGGCTGCAGCCTCAAGTCAGTTGAAGTGAGGTAAGTCACGGACAGATTTTTTTCTTCTATAACTTTTTTGTTTTTCTCAACTTGTTCTCCAAAAAAAGCGCAAAGGTTGGTGAGGATAATAGAGGATGGTGCTTGGGTTTAGTCACTCAGTTTACCCGCGGGGTTTGGGGACTAATTTAAGCCCCATTTTAATTGTACTGATGAGGAATCTTTGCTTGGCGGTTTATGTCATATGAACTGGATTTGCATTGCGTGCTCCTAAGGTTAATGTTATAAATGCATTTTTAGCATATTGGCTGTGGGGGAAATGTTTACATCTTAATAATAATAATAATAATAATAATAATAAATAAATAAATAAATAAATAAATAAAAAGATTAGATGAGAATAATTTTAATGAGTGAATAAATAAAAATATTGCAAAATGTTTTGCGCACTTGCTCCTTTCTCTATTAAACGGTTGAAAAATTCAATAAAAGAGAGAAAAGAGTCTTTATCAGCTATGATAGCCTCTTGTAAGGATTTCATGCATTTCCCATGAAGAAAAGCCTGGGCTTCCCCAGCTTAAATCCTAAATTAATATGCCACAAAAATACCACAACAAACTTCTTCAGATTGTACGCTCTCTGGTGACTCATTGGAAATATGTAAATGGATTTTCATTGCTTAACTACAAACTGCGTACATAAGGCAGCTCCTCCCGACGTGTCTTCCTATTTGCAGCCAGATATATGTGACGAAGTGTTTTGCAGACGGATCTTTTTACGTCAGACACGCACTTTTATACATCCACACTCGCGCGACACCGCCGTGTATCCATACAGGATCCCGCTTCTCTTCAGAGAAATTAACTGAGCCAAAATGGTGAGGCATCTGGTACGTTCCCCACAGCAGCACAATGAACCCACTTGTGAATATACACTGTAACGAGCATTAAAAAGTAACACTTATCCGAAGAGGAAATAAGAAACACTTGGTGCATTAACCGCACCAAGAGACCACAGTGTCTATATTTTTACTTTCAGACAGGACTGCTGACTGTGAGTTATATTTTCATGAAGCAATTCCACCCAAGGCTTCCTTCTTCTCATCTGTCCTCCTGTGAAAATGTTACACGCTACTAAAAAACCCCAAAAACATTTCCCTTCATATTGATTATATTAGCACATTCATGAAGGGGGCAAAATAGGCATTCCTTCACGGACCCAACAGGCCACAAGTCCCGTTCAAAAATGAAGTCGAAGTCGCTACTGAACGCTTCCAACAGTGGCAGCAAAAGCGCAGAAACTCAAGTGGCTGTGTGAGGATGTCTGCAGTTATATTGAGAGTCTTCTGGGGATTCCTTTCTGTTTTCGTAACCGTGATTGAAGAAAAAGCGTGGGTTTTTATTAGAGGCGATGCTGAGTGGCTTCAATGAGTTGATGTGTGAGTTTCTCAGCATATACAACTGTGACACACACACGCACACACACGCACACTGCGCAGTACAGAGGAAGACAAGAATAGCAACAAACACAGTGTCAGGCTGTCAAAGAGAGAGAGAGAGAGACGGCCCGAATGAGAGAGACAGCAGTGAAGAGATACGTGCAGACAGGCAGGCTGAGATATGTGGTGCCCTGCAGTGAATTAGGCTGGGTTAGAAATGTGTCTGGCTTCTTTCTGAGCAACTGAGATAAGTTCTTTATTCATCATTCCGCACGCTGCCTGTCTGTCCCGTCTATCTGTCCTGTCTGTGTGGTTGGAGACAGACAGGCAGGCAAGCAAGCGCCAAATTTGCTTGTTTGTGCGCCCCCGTTTGAAGGGACTGAAGTAAAAGGTCTGGAAGCAAGAGCGAGGTGCTGTGCATGAAAGGATGAAAACGCAAGGATGGCCTTTGGAAGGACTGTGGATTCAGTGCTTTATTTTAGTGATCTTAAACTTTTTTTTTGGCTACAGGTTTGTAAAGATTTACACCTAAACGTAAACGGATGGATGCACGGAGACTGTGCACATTTTTCAGTTTTTCTGCTTTTGAGGGGAAAACAACGAGTAGCTGTGCTTTCTCTCTCACCTGTTGGTACTTATTAATGTTAATCAACCTAATGCTAACCAAATGCAATTCAGTCACCTTGTCTCCCCATCTGAGCATCAATAGACTCGATTGTGAACAGCCAAACACTCAGTTAGGGCTCAGAGTGAGTTACAATTATTCTAGTCCAGAGCTGTTAGGATGAATCTCCCTCCTCCGCTGCCGCCCCTGTGACCCCGTGCTTCAACCAGTTGGAAGTTGTGGACAATTTTGCTGTCATGCAATTAACTACTTAATCAGGTGATGCTCAGAGAAACTGCATAATTGGGATGAAGTGTCACCCATTACAATTTAGACTTCCCATCAAAGTCGATCCAAGGGTGTGGTTTAACCTTTTAATGACACAAGTGTAACTTGTGTGTAATGCTGCTGGGGTTTCATTTTTCAGCACATGGCTGGCTCTGTGCAAAATGATTAAGGCATTTGAGGTACTAAAGTTGACTTAGGTGAACCATTGGCAAAGCTGGACGGGTTGTGTGATGTGATTAAAGTTAAGTGTCACTTAACTTTAATCACATCATGCTGCACAGCTGCAGCTCTTCCCATTTTTCATGTTGCTCCACACTCAGCTCTCTGTATGAGTCTGATATGAACTTTATTCAGGCAAATGTTGTTGATCTGCTGTTGTAAAATTAAATTTTGCAGTCATCTGTTTCAGTTATCTCCACCCCATTAAGCTGTTTATAAGTCCAGGTGGCTGGATCAGTAGTTTTAGCATAACAAAAGCTCAGAGCATTTGCATGCATGTGATTTGAGAATGAACTCAGTGAAATTCCAAGAAAAGTGATGGGCATGAGAGAGGAAAAGGTTTATGCTTCAGCTCGGTTTTTGACGAAATATGAACCATGCAATAGTGTCGCTTCTACAACACTTCATGTGCTGAACAGCTGAAGTAGAATCAATAGGTGGTGCTAGAATAGAGCAAATAGCTGATGACTTAGTAAACAGAGGTTTGTACATGGCAAGTGTAGTGTGTGCGTGTGTATTTGTGACAAAGACAGATACATGGTTATATCCACTTATGGAGGCTTTTGTGTCTTCTCTGGCCAGTGATGTGTTCTGCTCCTATAACACCTGAATTCAATTTGCAGCACTGCCACTCAAGACTACAAGACTACAGCTGGATGGCTGGTGTCAAATGTGCTCCATTATTACCTAAACCGATGGACTGTCCCTTAACTGAAATCATAAAAGTATGTTTAGCAAAGCCAAAGGGTTTGCAGTTCACACACACACACACACACACACACACACACACACACACACACACACACACACACATATATAAGAGGCCATTTAACTTGCAGACAGCTCTTAAATGGTACGGTAGCTCATTATCAAATAGCTGTTAGCTGGTGCTAATGACTGGTTAAAGCGCCTTACAGCTATTAATTTGGGCTTGCAGATGCAAATTCAGTGCTCAAAAAGGCGTCCAAGTTTCCTCCATGCTGCCTGTGACCAGTAAATACCTCCAAACAACAATTAACAATGCTGAAAGCTTCTAGGGAACTCATTTGATCTGAACTTTGTTATTAATAACTGAACACAAAGCTTTTATTCTGAGGGAAACCATAAGGTCAGACAGTACAGTGTATAAACAGTGTATGATGTGATTAAGTATTTTACATGAAAATGAGCTTGACCCTTCTCTGTGTTTCTGGATCAGTTTGACAATAAATGGATCAAATATGACTTTTCATATATAATTAGTATGCTAATATCCATAATCTTTTGTTTTCTACTGTCTTCAGAAAAAAATGACACACTGTCCTCTATCCTCTTATCAAACTGGTATCTGCTGTTCACTTGCTAAAATGCCATCATTATGCTTGTAACGTCATCTTTTCTCTCCTCCACTTATGTGCTGTCATTTTTGTTCGTGCGTACTTCGAGCTCATTTTATCATCTTTGCCTCAAACCTCCTCCTGTTTCATTTCATTCTTCTCTTTTGCCTTTTCCCATCTTTATCAGAGGCTACGCTGACACGCCAGCCTGCCCCGACTTATTTGATTTCTTTCTTGTCCGTTCTTCATCTCTGTCCTCTGTTGCTGCTCTGTCCTTTAACTCTTTGTCCTTCAAAATTAATTGCATTCTCAAGTCTCCCTTGTCTTTTTCCCATCTCTGCACTCCAACGTCCAAAACCTTTTCTCTCTACCCTTTTACCTTCTCACTTCTGTGTTTGCTTGGAAAATGCATCCTGAGAATTTTCATCGCCTTACTATCAGCCTCTGATATAGTTGAGGAGAAGTAAAGCCACCAAGTGCAAACAAGTAGCCATTACTAGGGCTGAACGATATATCGCATTTGCGATAATATCGCGACATGATCAAGTGCAATTTTCTAACCGCAAAGGCTGCGATTATACTGCGATTATAAGGCTGTCCAAATTACTACCATATCCCAGAATTCATAGCGCGGCCCAGCCAAACTCCAGTTTCCAGCAATGGCGGCCGCTACTAAGTTTTAAAATTACTCATACTAATCTTTCTGGGTCACAAAATAAACTTTTAACATATTTTCAGGCGAGAAAGTAGTTGTGTAAACATCAAATATCTGCTCGGTTTATCAAGATATCGCATATTTGCAAAAGTGCTTCGACGTTTTCAGAGGCGTCTGCTACCCACCAGCTCGACAGCTAGCCGGGAGCTCGAGGGTTACTGATGCGGCCGAGAACGGCACAACTCCCGGCACATCATTTTCAGATCACCGCGGAGTTTCGCTGCTCGGGTTAAACGTAATATATAAGTCACTTAGACAACCTAAAAATGTTATTGTTGGGCTTTTTTCAGTGTTTTGTTTGTTCGTGAGTAAATCGGTTTGGCTGAGATTAAAGTTATTAGATTAGATAAAATAAAACTTTATTAATCCCCCGGGTGGGTTCCTCCTTGGTTTTCACACAGCTGACTAAACGTCAAACAGAAAACTTATTAAACAGAAGTATGAGACAGTCGAGAATTTACACCAGTGTCTGGTTATATTTTAGATAGCAAGAAGCAGACGGCCGAGTTTATTAAACTCCACCGAGACAGCGGTGACGCTAATCAGAACTAGACCGTCCAATTTCACGCCTTTAAACTTTAAAGGCGTGTTTGTGTGTGTGTTTATACAATTGCTATTATGTTTGCACTTTATGTGTAATGTTACTGACTGCAGAGATCAGTAAGATGTGTGTATTTTTTATTTATTAGTTTTATTTATTTAATATTATTTTTTAATTGAATGACTGTCTAGTAGTTCACAGATGTCGAAAAACTGAGTGTGGTAAAGCCACTGATTTTTTTTATGTATATTTCTGCAATCTGCACATTGTACTGACTTTCATTTTAATGTTTACACCAGGGTTCCTTGTCAGCACTTTATGCTCAGATGTTTGTAAGCTAAAAATAAACTATTGTGTATGTTCAAATATACTGTTGTGATTGAAGAAGTTAAATAAAAATGTCAGTCATCAATTCATGCATCACCTCATGTCATCATAACAGAGGTCTGTCTTCCAGGAAAGAACAGTTTAAAATTAATGTAATATAGTATTGGCCATACTATATGATGTATTGCTTGTCTTTGTTTAATAATACAGAAGACAAAGACCTTAAAAAATAATCGCATATCGCATCGCAATCGCAATATTGGGGCAAAAAATCGCAATTAGATTATTTTCCATAATCGTTCAGCCCTAGCCATTACTGACACACTCAACACAGTTGGTTTGTCTCTGAGACATAAGACACACTTACTTTTTGCAATCTTTCAAGTCGAACAGAACTCTTCATGATGCGATTTTTGTTTTGTTTTCCTTCACTGGAGATCTTTCTGTCTGTTTACAAGGGAAATGGGTATCCAGATTATCACTCCAGATATGCTCATGCGTTCATTTTTCACAAACACTGACATTTAAAGTGACGCAGTTGAATATTTTTGGGTGCTCTCATGTAGCAGTGCTGCATCTGCCTGCATATGTGGCTGCAATCTGTCAAGAAAGTGCCATAGACAGCAAGCTTTTTATTAATGAGAATTTGCCCTACATAAAAAGCCTTGAGAAAACATGATAAGGTCATTAAGAAAACAAGCTTGACATTTTAGAAAATATGCATATTAGTAATCTCTTCTAAGGCGGAGATTTATACCACGCTCGAGTTTGAAAAATCAATATGCAGCTAGAACAAGGAGACCTTGAACTTGGATGAAACAGCTAGCATGGGCCTGTGTCAAGATGTAAAAGCGATAACAATCAACCCAGAAACACAGATTTCTTTTTTACTCAAGCATTTGTTAGGTTCAACATTTAGTACAGGATATAACATATTCATTAGCTTTAGAGGTCCTAATAAGGCAGTTTTCCACCTTTGGACAAACCCAAGTTAGCTATTTCCCCCTGTTTCTTGTCTTTTTGGCTATGCTTAGCTCAAAAACGTACATAAATGGTTGTAGCTTAGGGTTAAAATAAGGTTCCAGTTATGACGCAAGCTATGACGCAAGCTATGACGTAGATCTGACGCAGAAGTATAATTGACATGTTAGTGTCAGCAGATTAGACATGTGACCTTCACAACTCCAGATAACTGACAACAAGCCAGCTAAACAGCAACAGCTGGCTGTAAGTTAATGTTATGCTAGTTAATGTTAAACTTGAGTATCCTTCAAAAAACACTTTGTCTCTTATAAAAATTACATTTCCACATTGCTTCACTACTGCCTGCTAAAAGCAACTAAGAGGCTAACAGCGGCTATCGGAGCCTAACAGCAGCTACCAGAGGCTAACAGCTAACAGCAGTGAAAACAAACAAGAGGTAAGGTTTCAATGACAAGAGGACTCACATTGGACTCCTTTTATAAAGTTTTATAGCCTCCTCCCCAGTAAATAGATGTGGACACATACTGACATCTGAGGTAAACTGCACCCTGATAGCCTACGCTCGCTACGGATGGATGGTGGCCAGAGTTGTTTGCCCTACGGCAGGGGTTGGCAACCCTGGGCACGCGTGCCACAGCTGGCAAGCGAAGGGTTAACTGATGGCACGAGTCGCATGACAAGCAGTGAATTAATCTGAGAAGGTGCATTAAAAACTAAATGGCCAGGCCAGCGGTGCACATCGCAAATTAGCTCGCATAGACACATTAGTTGTGCCGCTTCTTAATGATGGTATCTTAGCTAACAACCCCAACTACCAGATTCAACTTGTAATTGACTAAAAATAACTTAGCCTACCGGTGAGAGGGACGTTGCCCGCTGGCAGTTTTTTCAAGCGATGTTGAAATTTCCACATTCCGACACTTCAAATGCTTCAGCAGCTGTCCACTCAGCGCAGCATCAGCACCGCGGGAATCACGGATACATCCGCAGACTCAAGACAGATCGAACCAGAAAGCTTTAAATAACTTCATTTTTGAAAAGCCTAAAGTCTAAGGTGTGATCTCGTACTCTGTTTTTATTTTTTGTGTGTTCACTTTAAAATGCAGTTTGAAGTAAAATTACACAAACAGAAAAACATCCCCCTTCGGCGCTTTACAGTCAGTTCAGAGTGAAGAAAGATGGTGACAGATGGGCTGAGCCCAGGATCGCTCTGTCATCTAGGTGACTTACAGTGCTCTGTATTCCCTCCCTCCATCTGCAGCTCATAATTCACATCTTTAAAGATAACTTTGTGTTTTCATTCCAGCAAAATAAATAAAAATCATGTGTGCATTCCTCCACAGCACGCTCATGAAGTGAGGACCGTTCACAGGAGGTGTCTCCCTCTCGACCCTTGCTTTCCATAAATGTGTTTTTAAAAGAGTTTTTTATTGTTTTACATTTTTAATCAACTGTGTCGGGATCAAACTTTAATGGTTACTCACTTCTTACTACTTCTCACCTACTAGTTATTTTTAATGTTACATTCTTTCACACAATTCTGCTCAAATCTTTGATTAAAATCTGGAGATGATGTTAAATTCAATATTTTTGCTAAAGCGGTCCCTTTTTTTCCTTATTCACTATCCTTTACTTAAATATTTAAATCAGCATAGACTCAGATCTATAAGTAGTCAATAACTGAATATCGCAAACTTTGAAAGCCTCATAACCACATTCAGTACAGATCTCCGTAGGATAACTATGCCTTTTGTTCTACGTTGCCACTTGTACCAGTGTGCACAGTGAGGAAACACACAGCAGCTGAGGGCTATGGGAAAGCAATTAAAGAAGTATTTTGCTGCTGGACTTCAGCTGAAAGGCATTAACAACAATTCCCTTCTGGGCAGAGTGTTCCTATTACGGTCTGTTGGGTCAGAGAGTGGGCTGTATCTGGGTGCTACAAACCGTAAGCAGACAGAGAGAGACAATGTGAGAGGGATGGGTGCTGTTATTGTGAGTGCACAATTTAGTCAGCAGGATTTTTAAAATAGAAGCGGCGGCTCTCCAACGGTCCTTCAATATTTTGACCTGAGGGTAAAAATGTAAAAGAAATGAAAAGAGGAGGTAATAAAAGGAGTAATGGGAGAGAGATGAGTAGGGTAAATGAGCAACCATTACAGTACAAATTCAATTAACGTTAGGAGCAATGAGAGACTAAATGAAAGAGCCCAATGACAAAGAAGACAAAGTATGAAGCAGCGAGTGTGATCAGAGAGGTTTTGAAGATCAGAGCGATTGCGCTGCAAATCGCTTCCTCTTTACACAACAAGTCCCTAAAGCCTCATCCTGAAGCCCTCTCAGGCCCCAAAAGAGTCAGCCAGGACTACTTCTCCACCTTGCTATTACTGTACGAGCACCAAGAGTTCTTCATGGCAATATAATCATAGTGTGCGGCTTCTAGCCTATCAGTGGAGTTTGTGAATGTCACACATGGAGGTCAAGGAGGCAGAGAGGACAGCAGTGTGCGATAACGGAGAGAACATCACTTCTGAAGCTGAAAACAGAGGCAGGGAATAGTACGTGCAACTTAAGAAACATCGTTCTGCTTCTGAACAACACCAAACTTGAATTCAACTTAAAACTGCAGCACCACCAAGATTTCCACAGAAAATTGCCGCACAGACCAAAAGACGAAATGCGTTAGGGGAAAAGAGAAAATCGTTGGCTACAGCCTCCAAAGTGTGCATAACTGCTGTCTCTTGGTGCCACCAATCAATCACAGAAGCCTTAATAGAGGGTGATTACACCTAGCATTATAGCCAGTCCTGAGAGTCATAGAGCGCGTGAGCCAAAATGAGAAAGAAAAAGAGTTGAATAGCAAAGGAAATTACTGAATGGTCTGGTAGTCTAGGGATATTGTAATAAGTCAGAATTACCAGTGTCTCACAGCACACATAGAGCAGCCCAAGGAAGGAAAAAACAAGCTACATTAATAGCTGCCAACCCCATTTGGCTTTGCTTTCAGTCTAGATATTTCTTTGGGCCTTGAAATTATTTTTTTTTATCATTTATTATCTTGTTGTTTACAATGACTGGAGGTTTTTTTTTATAGTTGTTGTTTTATATGTATACTGCATATACTGTACAAATAACACTTAAAGTAACTACTTATTCATCCCTAAAGCTTTGCACTATGCACGATTGCACCATAAATATAAATATGTTATATTGTTGTTATGTTGCAATTGTGTGTGTCATGTCAGTCAGTGTCTGTTGTCTATTCTGTTACATACAGTGAGCTTAATTCCTTATAAGTCTACACATACTTGGACAATAAAGCTCCTTCTTGAGCCTTCTCTCCATTAATGAGTGGGCTTTAAACATGTCAATGTTCTGAAGACAGTTAAACTTGTCAGGTAGTGATGTCCAGCAGGTGAAAATGCAAGCGCCATGAACACGCACAGCTGTGGATTCCAGCAGCGTTCGTAGTTCTGCAAACTTTGACCCCCACAAAGTCGAGGTTTTCAGTTCAATCAGCTGCATTTTGTTGTCGCATTAACTGGCATTAACTCAGCCAGTTAATGCGAGACAAATCCAGCTGCTCATTAATAACAAGAGTTGGAGGGGAAAATTCCTGCATCCCAGCGAGGCCTAGTTTTTATGGCGTAAAGATGGAATGCGTTCACTAATCTTTAGAAGACTGCATGGGATAATAATTCAACAAGTATAAAAACCAAATGTGTCTCCATATAAAAATGTAGGGGAGTTTGTCATCTGCTGTACATTATTTAAATGTAAAACATTCATAAAAGCACCAAAAATGTAACCAAAAGCATTGAATCGCCGTCGTGTGTAGGTGGCACTGCTACAGAAATAGACATGATTTTGCTGTTGAAATCACTGCAGGGGTTTGGGGAGAACATCCACAAATGCGAGAGGGGCTTGGATCTAAATGTCAGCCACATATACATTTTTTGTTGCACATTTAAAATGTACAGTTGTATGTGTGTATGCTTCACGACAAGCTATTCATGTGATTGAAATATTTCTATGCTATCTTTCCCAGTCCTACTTTTGACCTAATATTTCATGATAGTATTATAAAAAATATATTTTGATTTCACTGGAATGATTTAGCTCGATTACTAACCAGAGCAGTATAATAAGGTTATTTTGCATTTTAAGTAACAACTCTTTTGTTTGTTTGTAACATTTATGTAAAATCTTTTTACCCTTGTATTTATACAGTGTATTATATTTTCCATGAATGCATAAATGTTAAAACAAACAAACAACGTTTTAATATATGCAGCTTAACAAGAACAAGACTCTAGCTAAAAGGGTAAAATTAAATTTAAGGAATAATGTGCAACTTGTTAAACATTTATATGTCAGCTAAGATGAAATTAAACAACTGGGAAACCTTTCACTGAAGAGAAATTACTCAAGTAATTATAAAATGTCCATCAATTTGATTTCAATTAAGGTGAAGATTCTGCAGATTGAGTAGCGCGGTGGAAGCACTTTGCACAAGCGCATCTACATAATGAAACTTCATTTGGATGGTGCTAATGGACTATTATGATACTGACTGTAATAGTAACAGAGCACAACACCGGACATCTCAATGTACATTCATCCACGGATTAGTTAATAGCAGGCCAATTTGCAGTGTTCTTTGCTGGCCGTACTCTTCCTGGGCTCTAAATGGTTGCCACGAGCATGGCACAGATAATGATAATGGTATCAGAGAGAGGAAATGGGAGACCGGGTGACTCTCTTCACCTCTGCAAACGTATGCAAGGTTTTTTGGGGGTTTTGTGTGTGTGTGTGTGTGTGTGTCTATGGATGAGTGAGTGAGTTAATGCATGAAGCCAGGAGGACATGTGCAGAAGAATACCTTCAGCCGCTGCAGACAAAGAACTTACGCTGTGATAAAACACTCCGACCATTCGCCATTTGAATGCACATGCAGACCAGACAAAAAGAAAAGTCAGAGCTTTTCCACAGAAGCTTTAAAAGATCCTTAGAAGAAAAATGAAAGACAGCTTTAAATAATTACATCGCATTAGTTATTTTTAGAGCAGTGACTTGGAATTAGCCTAGTTTTTAATGTGCACATTTTGCGGCAACCTCTTTTGCACGACAACAGGTTTCCATGATGCATTTATGTTTCTGTTTGTCGAGACAGTGCTCGCATCCATCACTTTGAAGAAACTGTACTCTGATCTCGAGGCATTTTTTCACTCTTTGATACTGTGCACACCTGACAAGATGTCCTCAAAGCAACATGATTGATATATTTGCACCAAGTCCCCCCCACGCACGTCTTCTCTTTTCCACTATCATAGAAATCTGGAAAAATCAAAGCTTTTCAGGCAGCTGAAAACACAGATTCTGAATAGATAACTGTGCTTATCTAGGAACACGAAGTTAAACACAACACAGTTTTAAGAGGCGCTCTGATCTAAGGTTGTATTTTTTTTTTTAAATATTGAGATTATTATAACTATTAGTGGATTATTTTGAAGTCAGTTTTCCTGCTTCTGAAGAAGGACACAGAAGTGTCAGTTTTTCCCTCGGCTCTCTGCTTTTTGATCATTTCTGCAAGTAAAAATATTCCCAGAGGGTGAGGAAGAGAAGCGGACCTGGCTATTTGCACATGCAATAGAAGAGTTTAGTGATGAGTGATTCTCTGAGCTGCAGTTACATACAAAAAAATAAATAAAAAAAAATCAGCTAAAGTGAGCCTAATGTGGTCCTGCAGTCAGGGCATGACCAATCATAGAGTGCCACTAGATTACTCCCCCATTTCACATTACAGTTAGCAGCAAGCCTTTGTGCATTTGGTCTGCAAATGCAGTAGGAAACATGGCACCGCATTGGAAGTAAAGGTGCAGTCCAACGATTTCCTTTAATCACTCTTGCAGAGTCAGTGAACTTTACAACAAGAGATTCTGCATGCGGTGCGTGACCTACCTGCCGCTCAAACTTGGGTCACACAGAAGATTTAAAAGGTGTCATGCTGACGTACGAAGCCACCTGCAGGATGTGGAAATATGCTTAAGGGAAGCAAATCTTGAGAGTATATGATTTAAAATATCGTGAAAGATGCGTGTGTAGCGAGGCCGCCTCCTTTCCATTCTCTGTAACGTAATTAGATCTGTTATTCAGGCACAATAAAAATCCTCTCGCCCATGTATGCGCATGATTTGGGAACCTTCTGTGGGCTTGGTTTCATTCCAGACATTTCTGCTCAGGCAGCAGCACTCGGGTCTTTCATTATCTGCTGCCTCCAATCAAGGTTGATTTTTTTACCATCTCTCAAAACTTTCAACATTTTCTTTGAACTTTGTGAAGTAGCTTTCCTCGTTCGGCATATGTTAGTGAAATTGATGTAATTGCGGGAGACATTCATATTCATAGCGAGCGGAGCAGATGGCTAAAGCTAGTGGAAGTGGATGTTTGTGTGCATGAGTGTGCGGCTCAGGTTGAGGCTGCACTGATGAACAATGGGAAAGGAGTTTGGAGAACCTTTCTGGTCTTCAGCATGCTATTAGTTTCAGATAAAGATAACTTAAACAGAAGTACACTTTATATGCCAGTATAAATAAAACCTTTTTTTTTTCTGTCACTGTGACATTTGTCTTTGGTCTTTGTGTTCGCTAACAGGACTTGACATTTCATAATGCCATTTCCCCCCCTCTGCATTAAAATGAACAGATTGAATGCGTTGATGGACTCTGTGTACTTATGCAATTAACCCAGAACAAAACAATAATCAGAGATCTGGGCTGAAAAACTGAATTTTCTCTTGATATCCTGCAGGGGCAGGATCAGAGATCAAGATCATACTGCCATAAAAAAATATGCCCTCTTTGTGGCAAGTGGTAGTTTGCTATGCTGCAGAGAACACGTTAAGAACAAGGCTAAATAAAGTGCTTTACAGAGAAATGTATTAATATTTTATCTGGAACGAGATAGCGTGTCTCCTCTTGGTCCAGCGAGGAAACTCGGGCTGCATTTTCCTGCAAGGAGAAACACGGATGGCTGATTGTCAGTCTCATATAAAGAGAAAAGCATGCGGGCTGTGTCCAGATCTCCAAAAAGGATGAAGAAGTTTCACTTTAGCTATTTGTAGCGATTTGCAATTCTCCAGAGAGGTTAAATGGGATAATGTGCATCACCGTTACAGCTGTGTGTTGTCAGTGCAGCAGTGATAAGTTATGTTGTTACTTGGTGACAGTGACAGTAAAAGCAGGAAAGCATTTACTGGGAAGAACACAGAGATCAAAAGAGAGATTCTTTTGTCTGTTTTTTATTTTTTACAGTGCATAGATTTATTAATTGGAGAGCCAGCATTTAGTTGACTTAACTAAGACATCTGGAGATTGTTTAGTTAGTTGCTGTAGTCATTATAGGTGAAATATTTTAGCTGTTGCTCATATATTTATTGCCTAGTTGCCTTTATAGTAAATATTCCTCTGTAGAACACACAGACATGTAACAGCACAGTTAAATGTATTGCAGTGTAGCACTGTCTGTCCTCAGAGGACACTACAGTGACTTACTTTGATGTCCTGAGCAATCTCACTCGAATCTCGACCTTAAAACATGCCATCAACCTAAAACATACTTGCTTTTTGTCCCCTTAAGGAAAAAAAAACACCCTCCATAAACACTTTTATGTGAGTCGTACCTGGACCACACACACTCACGCACTCCAACCACACTCTGGGATCCGCATACGTGCAGCAGTGGTGTGTTTACACGAGTGTTAAGTAGGTTGTAACACTTTGGAATGCAATCACACAGTTGCACCTCGCCATAAATTTAGTAGAAGGTAATTATAGATCCACTCACGCTGTTTCCTCACACGCGCGTGAGCAGACACGGAAAGTGTGCAATACTGTAATCCCTCTCATTCACACTCACTCGTACAGCCCGGAGAAGAAATCTTTGATAACAGTTTATCCTCCTCTCCCATTTTTCTGCAGCTTTTGTATCATCTGATATCATTTGCATATAGTTTACTCCTTAATAGGGCTTAGCAAAAAAGGCTATTGTGCCGCAGTGCCCTGCAGGCACGAGCACTGCGATTGGCTTTTTTTTTCTCTTTTCCTTCCCGTATTTATGTTGCACATACAATTTTTGCGCAGTTGCTCATCTGACAGGCCATTTTAAACGGTCGTCCTTGGCATTGTGGATTTCTTCTCTCCAGGCGAAACGCGTCAATAACAGTGATATAGTAGAGTACGGGATTTATGTGTATACTGTGTATTGCCTGAGGGAAATGATTGGTTTCTTGGAAATGTGTTTCCATATCTGTTAAAGATTTTGCTCTGATGGCTGTAAAAGGGCTACAGACATAACTATAGTATTTTGCATCCATTAAAAGTGAGCGTTTTTCAGTGTGTGCGTGCGAATGCCGCTGCGTGTCGCGCTATCTTCAATTTGAAGACTTATTGGATTATACGATGTAGCAGGGATATTTCTGTCAACCTATTTTTTTTTATTTCCTCCCACCTAGCCTGATTTATCATTGAGAATGTTTGTTCCATTTACTCAGTGTACATCCCAGAGCTATTAGCTGTTCCAACAGGCGCCTATCGTTTTCCATCCGAATAAGCCCTCTCTTTCTGCTGCTTTTTAAACTGTCTTGTTTGAGTTCAAGATTGAGTAGCAGGATTAAGTTAGATGTCTGCCCCTGGGTCTTCTGATCTTGCCCTCTGGGATCCATTTTAGGTCTGATTGTGATCCCTGGTCCAGAGGGGGCTTATCTTTCATCTTTGATTTGTAGCAACTCTTCTCTGCTCTGCACAAAAGGCACAATATTGGTGCACAGCTTCATTTTGTTCTCTTTTATTTAGTAATGCCTTCAATGTGGCACTTTAGAGTAAAGATACAGTCTTTGATCGTGTAAGTAAAGACTCAGCTTGCAGAAACCAAGCTCGGGCTTCTGACACCGACAGGAAAACGTGGGGGAAAAAATAGCCCAAGAATCTGCAGATGGGTAACACGCAGAGGTTATCCAGTTATTCACTTAGATAGACATTTCAGCTGTCTTTGACATTTTGAGAAGTAGTGATGCCATTCTCACGTCTGTGGCTAAAGCCAGATGGTTAATTTATAGCATCTTAGCATAGCTGAAAAGACTAGCCATGCTGTGTCCAAATATATCTGCCTGCCAGCACATCTGAAATGGACAATTTATTACAGATTATGTTTTAAGTGTAAAAATAGTCATTTGTATGTCTTTGGCAATCTTTCTTTCTTCTCTGCAGGCAGAAAATGTCAGTAACAGTGCCGTTTGGTGCAGTAGCTTCACAATTTCCAGCTTTCCAGCTAGCGTAATATTTAACACATAGACACGAGAATGTTTTTTTTTATTTTTTTATTATTTTACTAAGGGCAAAAATAAAAATAAATGTATTCCCCATGATGTCAAACTATCTGGCAAATATTTCAGTGAACTTTTGAAGTGAAGTTCTGTAACACTGAACCCAAACTTGGAAGCGACTGTACTGCATTTGCCATCTGTCCTCTACGCTCTGCTTTTGGGAAATGAGACAAACAAATGTCATTGACTTGTTTGACAGATGAGATATGTGCTCAGTGGAAAGTCAAGAGGAAATGAAGGGGCTGGGGGAAAGGAAAGGTTGACAGATAAAAGGACTTTCATCCCCTGGAAATACCCTCCGTTCAGTGGCAGATGTCTGTAAACACCTGAACCTCAGAGAAGCTGAAAGTATAAGGTGACACTTAATCATTGCAGGAAATAAACAAAACCTTAATGGGGAGGTGTCAGTGTCAGGGAGGGCGCTGCTCATCTGACAGAACAAAGCTTGCCTTCATAAACAAACTTCTTTGTTAACTGGTATTAGGAGGAGAAAATTTAATTCGGGTGGATTATATAACTGGGTGAATATTCAGTAAACACAGCTGAGTGGTCTCTGGACTTGCTGGAAATCCTGACATGTTTATTGACATGAGTGCAGCGTCTTGTGTGTGCAGTTTTACGGTGGTACTGGTTAATACCGGTTGCAAATGGGCGACCCATTACACAAGGTGTCTTGTAAATTTGTTACTTTTTGTTTAATGGTCATACAACACGATGATTTCAGTTGCTATAAGCCAGTGTCTCTGCAAGTTTGCAAGAGTTTGTAGCGTAGCACAATTCTGTTCGAGGAACTGAGAGATCATATCGCCATGAAAGTAGGTCTTTAACTAAACACCATTTCAGCAGCGGCCCTCGGGATCCGATGACATTGGTAGGAATTAATCACCCGTATGCAAATGAGTGAAAGCTTTGAAAGCACTAATCACACCAGTGTTCATCTTTTGTTGACTGGGCTGTTTGCATGACTAGCAGTGTTTAACATCTGTTTATTATTCTGTAATGATTTTGTTCTCTTGATTGACTGATTTGCTGCTTCAGCATCAAAGAAGGTGACTGTGTTCTGCCAAAAAAAAAAGAAAAAAAGATCAGAAGGATGCTTTTCCAAAGCATCTGAAGAGAACTGGATATTTATTATCTAAAAATAATTAGATTTCTTTGTTGCAGCAAAAACACAACAAAGACAAAAAATAAAAAATAAAAATCCTGCAGAAACTGGTTGGTCAGACAGACCCAGTGACATCTTAATCCTGCATGCTTCCTAAATGCCAGCTTATATATTAAACCTTTAAACTCCAGTTTCTAATCCAGGCTTTCTGAAAAAAAGAACAAAAAAAATGAAAGTGAAATGAACCCAATAAAATCATGACTGGATTTTATTTTTAATTCAAAAAGATGACTTAATAAAAGTAATAGGAAATTGATGCTTATTTGTGAAGTTTACATATCAGCCTTTTTTTTAAGCTGAAGGAAACTGCGAGACAGCATCGCACCCCAATCGCACATCCACAGGTGCGATCTGACCAGTCAGCCGGCAAAATTTGCCACCTTATCAATGCTGGCGACTTTTCCATGTTTAGCCTATAAGCATAATGCTGAGTGATGGTCCATTTTTTGTAAACCCACAGTAGTAGAGTTTCCATCAGAAAATAATCACTTGTGAACGTGAAGGGAATATTTATCTATTTGCATACTTGGAAAGAAAAGACACAGCTTGACAAACCTCAAGTTGAAAATTCATAGAAAATACAAAGCGATAAAAAAAAGAAAATCAATTTTTGTTCTTTTTTATTTGAGAAGTTTTGAAATTTTAGGAAACATAAAATGTACAAATAAATAAATAAGTTTGTGCATGATGCATCGCAGAAGTGCAATACTAAATGTCACTAAAGGCAATTCATCAGGTAAAACTTTCATTATTAGATATGTGGCATACGTATCCATACAAGGATGATACTTATATTATTTGAGGCATGTAGAATCATATATTTTTGTAAGGAAAGAGCCATTACTTCATGACATTGTGGGCAGAAAGAACAAAGAGCGCCGGCTTTCCAACCGGCCGGTTGGTTCAGCTGCAAAACAGACAGAGACGCGTGGGGAATTTTGAGTCCTGGTGGTCCCTCCACACATTAATGCAAAGACAACCATGACCTTGATAGACAAACAGAGACGGTGGAAAAAAAGAGCTGAAGAGCGAGAAGTAGAAGGAAGTTGTGGGCGAAGTTTGCAAAAATCAAAGCTAAATGGCTGCCAGGATACATACAGGACATGTAACTCAATACGTGGGAGAAGTTTGCTTTTCAAGCTCAGTTGCACTTCCTTCCGAATTTATTCCAAGAGGAAAACAAGTAGTTTTGTATTCATAAACAATCCCCGATTAGCATGTGCAAGAATTATCACCCATCTGTTCCTATCTGCTCTGCAGAGCGTTTAATTTCTTCTGGTTAATTCTCAGTGCTGTGGAAGTGTCACAGCTGCAACTTTAGAGTCAGTAGAGAAGCTTCTTAGTTTAGGAGCTTAGGAGGCAAATCATTTCCTCAGAGGTGGTGGAGAACAAAACAGAGCAAAAAAGGAAATTTAAGGAGATTGCATGTGCTCGCCAGGAAAACAAGCCAGACATTCAGCTGTAAAGAAACTGCATTTATGGATGCACAACTGCTGAATGTATGAATAGATACTGATTAGGTTGCTAAAGTTATAACATTTGTATATTGTCAGTGTTGTGTTTGATGCTGGAAAAATCCAACTAGAGACGTCTCTGGTTAAACGAGTTGCAGATACTTAGCATTCTTCCGCCAGAAGGGTTGATTTTATCGGGCCAAGCATTTGCACTGCCTTCCACGGCTCTTGTGATACTCTGCTCTGACCTACATTTTCTTTGATCTGAGATTTCCAAGAACAGGTTGCGGGTGTAAATAATTTGTTGTTTTTGCAGAGACACAGAGCTCAGAAGCAAAGATCCACACTGCATTTTATTTATAGTGGCGGACATACAGTAAGTGAAAAAGCCTTCCAACGCATGGTCTGGGCAGACTGCTGGACCCCACTGTAAAGCCCAATTTAGGCTAGTTTAGGCATGTGACAAAAATGGAGGGGAAAAAAAGCATTTTCACTTTGGGATGGAGGGAAAAAGAAAAGTTGTCCTTAAGATGCACAGGCACACCTTTGCCTGCTCATTACAGTTGAGTTATTAGCTGTTGGAGCTGAAGAGTGGCTTGGGAGCCTCCAACCTGTTCCATGTAGTCACAGTTAAACCCTGTGCGGGAAATGCTGAGATGGCTCCCCATCTGCCTGGCAAACACCAGTTAACTCCAATAAACATGTGATGTATGCTTCTGGTGCTTTAAAAGAGACCATTTTAGTTAGAAGAAACTGAAACAGTGGAATCATGGGCAGCGGTTTAAGTAACTGTATCTGGAAGTCTAGAGTATGATAGACTGTTCCCAAAAGAGGCCTGTTCCTTGTATTCATGTCTCCCTTCTTTACCTGCCTTTATAATTCTTCGTCTCTCTCTACTGTCTCCCTATTTAATTTCTTTCTAGTCTAGGAGAGGAAGTGTGTGGGACGTCATGGAGTTAAAGATCAGGTATAAATCAACTGTTTACACAGAGCCAGGGAGAGTCTTTCTATTACAGGAGACTTGTCCCGACCAGCTGGAACACAGACCAAACAATGCTTCCTTGCTTCATCCCCCTCTTACCATATTCTTGCCACTTCGCTGCTAAATAACAGGCCTGGTTTCAGAAAGGCACTTGAGTGCAGACAACAAGGCTTTTAATAGAAGGGGGTGGGGGGAGGTGGGGTGAAGAGAGGGATTTTAAATGAAGATCTCTTTTGTGCACTCACTGAAAGGTAATCAGAGAACTACTGTAGAATGCCTAAAATGCATGAGACATGCAGGAAATCCTGAAGATGAGACACATTGTGCTGGAGGAGCTAACTGTACAATCACTTTTGCTTTGTGTATTCAGTTGCATCTTGATTTGTTTGCTCATCATGGAGATGAGTCCCCCTGTCAAAACGTTTTTGGTCTTCCATTGGTCATCCACAGTTCGCACCACAGAATCAGCAGCGGCCTTGGTTTTGCTCGAGGAGACAGTCCCGCTGGATGGTCTGTGTGGGTGGTGTAGACTCAGTGGCACATGATGATCCTATGAAACAGCGATTCTCGACTTATTTTTGTTTGTTTGTCTGACAGCAATTTAGATGAGTTCAAGTGCGTTTTCATGTAAAATCAGCTCCCATCTTTCAGCCCCTGAATAATCTTAATATGTACAATTCATTTTCTCTGGGCTCAGCAGAGTGTTGCCTTCATGAAAAACCGGGACTGTTGTGGAGGGCCGCCACAATAAGCTGCCCTCAAAACTCTGCAGACTTTACACACCAGACATGTAAAATCTGTGCAAATATTTTGTGCGTTAATATTTACGTGAGTCTGCCCGTGTAATTTCACTGGATGAATTTGTAAAATTTATTTTATTGAACTGAGCTTGATTTTTTTCCCCGTCCTGAATAAACAGATGTGACCAATCAGACCACTGCACATGGCAACAAGTGCACTTCTAGCTCAAAACATGCACACATCAAGCTCATTTGAACCATGAAAAACCATGAAATTTCCTCTGCTGCTGCCTTCTCCTGTGAATTGGATGAACCAGGAATCTCAGTTTCTTCCTTTTCTTGTTTAGAAACATCAGGACTAAAGCACTGCCTGATGTCGACTTCATTTTCTTCTAAATGCTGAAGCAGTTTCCGCAAAAACACAATGTGTAGAGTGTGTCTATACGTTACAGAACAAGCTTATATCTGAATTTTGTGTTGCTTTTTTGCAGTCTGTAATGTTTGCAAATTCAAAGTCTTCACAACGGATCAAGTTTTGCTCTGTAATATTTCTTGAGTTTAAATAAGAAAAATTTGTATGCCCAAATACATATATATGTTTTTTAAGGTTTTTCATTGCAAGAGAAGAAAATGGTGCAACACTAATAGTGTTGTGGTGTGGCCCTCCACAACAGTCCCAGTTTCTCATGTGGTCCCTTGGGAAAAGTTAATTGCTCCTGCCTGTTAGTTAATAGCCATTCTATGGTGACAGGTAAAGTGAAATTAGTGACACTAATGAATGTCTGTCATTATGCATCATTACTGGCAGGTGCATGGTCACACAACTGTAATTTCTCATGTCTCTAAAATATTTAACCTTTCCACTGTGTGATATTCAGCAGCATAATCCGGTCTGTATACTGGAAAAGAGCTTAAAGTATTTATACTGAGATAACACACATGTGGAATAATTGCCTGCTTTAGACATCATTTTGCCTGTAATATCAATCTAGTTAACCGAACGCTGGTATTTATTTTAGTACCGTATTAAAATCTCTACACCCCAAGCCGGAGCCATTAACTTCCACTTGTGCTCTAACTGCATTTTATCCCCCATACACTGAAAAACGGTCTCATTTGTCTAAGCTACAGAAACTATGGTAAATAATACATTTTTTTTTATTTATAGGCACCTTTCAGACCCTCATGGTCACCTTACAGTGGACTTCTATTTATGTAGCGTTTTTATACTCTGAGCACTCAGAGGACTTTACACAACAGGCTCCATCTGTACACTAAAACACACGTGTTCATACATGCACTTTTTAAGCATCATGCCCACTCCTGAGAAACGACTATAATATTAATCCAGTATAAACAGTAGTGCGCTGCTTCACCGGAGTATATATTTTAGCTGATGTGTGTGCTCTCTGATCTCTCTGTGAAATATGCTGCGGAACAACAATTAGCAATAGCACTGTTCTAAAATGCAACCAAGTGAGATGAAAAAAAAAATTCTATAACAGGAAGCTGTTTAATGTTTTAACCACTTTTTTAGCTGACATATATTTTAGGCTTGCCTTGGGAGTGAGAGAAAAAAGCTTTGAAAAAGAAGCTGGAAAGGCAGACCTTTTTTAAAGCAGGAGATTGTAAGAGAAAGGAAGGAGGGCAAGGAGAAGGGGGAGCCGGAGTGAAGACAGGGGGAGGCGGACAAGAGAGCGATAGAGAAAGGAGGTGATAGGGGGAAAAGATTAAAGGAGCTGGAGATATATGGAAACGAAAATAAAGGCCAGAGAGGAAATCAGAACGCTGAGAAAAGTGGGATATGGAGGCGGTGGAGGAGGTAAATGCATGGAGAGGAAACAACTCTAGCTGTTCTTTTTACTTTAATTGGAGAAACATTTGGTATATTTTTAGACAGAGGATAAACCTAAAAAACACGAACAAGTCTTTTCACATTTTTCCAACTTTAAAACGTGACTCATAGCAAAGTGTTGGAAGTGACTGATCAGTCCACACGGGCAAAGCAGCGCAAAGGTTTTTATCTTCACTGGATTTTTCTCTACTTGTTCTTATTTGTTGGCATGCTTTGTCTTGTTAAAGTTTATTATAGTTTGAAAGTAAACTTGCAGAGACTTTAAATAGCTGGCGATATATGTACTTATTCATCACAAGGCGTTTTTTTAATTTATTTATTTTCGCCCAGGGCGATGCAATTTATTGGAGGAAATGGTTGTGAAAACTCTGCTGGTAAACATTCAATCTGTGAAATTGAATTCTGTGCTTTGAATGATATAAACAGGCTTTTATAGTGACGGATTTAAGCTGCGTTGAATCCACAAAGTTTGCTTACTGTTGCAGGAAAAAAAGAGATTTCACATAAATGTAGGAATATATTGATATATTGTGGTTTAAGAGACAGACCTCATTGTGCTATATAACACAGTAACATTACTTCATCAGCTTCATAGATTACCTTTAAGAAAATGGGTTATTTTATCCCAGTGTGCTTTATTTTATGAGGCGCTTTAAGGATTATATATGAATATTTATGTATTGTTGCACGTGTGTTTAGTTTTTCTACGGTAGCCCTAAGAGGCCAAACGGACTGCAACTTAAGAAAACACCAGCAATAAAAAAAAAACGCTGCAAAAGCAGCAAAACACAACAGAAATAAGAAAAAAAGAAAACAGAAATAGAAAAAAACTGATTTCCAAAAGCATAAGGGAAGTGTTTCTGGGGAGACAATAACCCTACGGACCAGTTGCAGGAACCAAAATATGCTAAGAATTGAGCTGGGAGACACTTAAAAGAAGTGGAGGATCTATCGGTTTTGTGAGGGAAGAAAAGATGAGAGGTAAGTGTGTTAGCTTAATTATTAGCCTAAAAATCCATCATCAGTATTATATGAATCATGAGAAACAAACACACTTACCTAGCATGTTTTGGTTCCTGCAACTGGTCCGTCGAGTTATTGTCTCCCCAGAAACACTTCCCTTGTGCTTTTGGAAATCAGTTTTTTCCTATTTCTGTTTTCTTTTTTTCCTATTTCCGTTTTTCCTGTTTCCGTTGTGATTTGTGTGCTTTTGTGGCGTTTTTCTTATTGCTGTTGTTTTCTTAAGTTGCAGTCCGTTTGGCCTCTCAGGGCCACTGTATTTTTCCACCAATACCAAAATACTGGATATACACTGATTCTATTGTTAACTCTTAATGAGTGAACATTGTCTCTTATTTAATGCGTATATGTACGATGTATCATCCACACGCTATTTCTAATCTTTATCACTCTCTTTGACAGCACAGGAGGCCGTCACATAGTATACATAAAACTTCCTGGGAAGTGCGGTTATGGATGTGTTGTAAACTTGAGTAGCAGTAAGGAAATTCCTCAGCTTGTAGATCATGCAGTTTATAAATCAGTTCAAATATTTTGCTCTTTAAGCAAGAATTATACAACGGCCTTGCGGGTAACATTCACAATCTGTCAGTTTATCAGACTAATCCACCTGAGCTCGCATCATGATCCGGCTCATTTATCGCTACCTGGCAACGGCATGCCAGAGCACGTCTGTGTGCCTGCTCCCTTCAGCCTGAGCGATGGGGTCTGAAACGGTGAGTCAGGAGACGCTGCATCGGGCCGCCGCATCCTCCATCACCGATGTGATGTCAGCACAAATCTGTGTTGTCACAGTGCCTGTGACCGCTCGCTGCATGAGGAAAGAGAAGAGATGGGTGGCTCTGTCTGCTGCTGTCAGTTTGATATAGGGACGACATAAAGAGAGGCAGAAAAGGGGAGAGGAGGAGAAGGAAAAACGGAGGGAAAACACATAAATTTCCAATAAGAAGCAGCACACACAAAGTTGACATTGCGCCCTTTACACGTTTGCAGTTTGTTTAAATAAAAAAGGCACAAATCTAGATTCTAAGCTTAAAAGAAATCTGCTGTTGGAATCACCAATCAAAGACAAAAGACATAATAGAAGCAGCTGATGTCATCATTTTGAATTCATTTAATATATAAAAGCTAAAGACATACTGCTTTTAACAGTCATTTAGTCTCTAGCTTACCCTTAAAGTGAAAATAAATGGTTTTCATTGTATTTTATTGTATTTTATTTAGAGTATAACTAATGTTGCACCTAACCTGCTGCAGCTACGCTCGCTCTGCATCAGCTTCCAGTCCTAAACAGCGCTGTTATACTGTTTACGTTCTCCTCTGTGCCCCCTCATCCTGTTTGAGCGCTCGCTCTCATCTTCTCTACGGGGAGTGTGCGGAGCTTCATGCCTCACTGTTCTTATCACATTGGACCCATCCGCCTACAAAATGCTCTGGGGTCTATTTTTAGACACGTACATGGAGCTAATGGGAAAGGATAGCCTAACCTCTTCCCTGATGAAAGTCGAATATAGCCTGGAGATTTGAGTTTGAGTCCTGTCACGTGTGAAGCAGAGCTGTTAAGATTTGAAACGTGCAAATTTATTATTGATGGGCAGAGAGTGTGTTATAATGTTGAAATGCTCCAGGGGTTATTGATGTCTCAAACAGTCCCAACTACCTACCCGGCACCGAGTACACACCCAGTTCCCATAATCTTTATAACAATGCCTACATAGCAGCTCTCCTACTACTTCAATTATGCAATAGGTGCCTTAAAAACCTGTCCATAGGTGTATTTTCTGATTTTGTTTGAATTCTTGTTACCATCTAAAAAAAATAAAAATTAACTTTTTTTGGTTTGTTTTTTTACTTTGGACTATACCCAATGTTTCCAGTGTTTATGCTAGCCTAAAAACCTTCTGTAGCTCTATCTATCAGAGTAATATTGATATTCACAGAGCCATTAAAAGTGGCATTTAAAATTTAAAGTGCTTTCCTATTTTACATACATAAAATATATGAAATAATTGAAATAATTCAGTACCATTATTTCCTGCCTGACAGTTTCAGTCGTTCTCAGTGATGCCTTTTCTACTTGGCATGAAGTGAGTAATGTCATTTGTCCTAACAGCGTTTAACTGTTATTTGACTCGTTGTGGAAAGTCTCTGCCTCACAGAAAATGCAATTAATCCGCTTTTAGATAAATTCACATGCGTGTGATCACCCAGTGGTGATTAGCAGGATAAGTGACTGATGTGGAACCTCTGTGCTGCAGTAATAGTAGTGTTCATGGATCTTCTGCTCCTAGAGGCAATTTTGGGATCCATACTTCTCCCTCGCCTGTCATGTCTCATCTCTTTCCTAATGATCGCTATATTTGTGCGCTTCTTTGTTTTCCTTCCCCGCTTCTTTTCAAAGCAGCGGTGAAAACTGCTTTGTCGTTATGATCTTCAGCTTTTAGACACTGAGGTGGACCCAGAAAAATAGTCCAGTAAATTCTGGTCTATTTTTGGGAAAATATAGAGCAGCATTTAGGCTTGGACTGAAAATGTTTGGTGATTAGGAGTGGGCTAATTACAGTCATTCTCTAACTCATTATTATTATTATTTATAATTGTTATTTAACCCTTTAAGACCTACCATAGAACCCAAATCCGCCAGAGCTTATATTATATTTTTACATGCTGTAGTGCCATTTTTGGGAGCATTTCAAGCTGATATACATCAATACAACCATTATAGCCCACATTTTAATAATATGTATGCATTAAGTGCATAGTAATTACATAAATTGCAAAAAAGTGCAATAAACTACAAAAAAATTGAAAATCTTTTGTTTTTTTTAACATATATTTCTAGTTAGAGAAATTTAAGAGGCTTATCTCTCAAAACTGTAAATACAAAAAAGTTGCACAAAATAGTTTACAACCACAGGAAATTTATTCTGAGTGTCTTCATAGTTTTATTTTTGAAATACACCAATTTTCATATACTGCAGGAAAAACGAAAATAAATATTATATTGCAAATTTGCCAAAAAAAACAGCATATGCATCAAAATAAGCTAAACTATATATAACAGCAGTGCAATATGAGTCCTAAGCATCCCAGAAATGACACAGAATGTCATAAAGTCAAACATAACTTTTAAAAACACCAGTATAGGCTCATAAGGCCCTGATGGTAAAACCGTGTTTCTGGAATATTATGTTTTTGTTGCTGCAAGTGCTTCTATGCAATTTTTGCAAAGCTGTATGTGGAACGAAACTGTGACCGAGGACAAGCTGATGGCATAAGATGTAAGTACAACTCCTCCAGTTTCATATGCAAAAAAAATTATTGCGCTAACTTACGTGGTTGCAGTGCTACTGGGATTTAAAAATAGTTACGCAAAACCTCCAACCGGCTTTAAAGGGTTAAACCTAATTCGTGGGATTTTAGCAGTTTTTCAGCCCAAGTTGTACATTTAAGATCACCTCTGTGGGCTCTAGATTTTTGTATTTTTAAAACCCCAAATTTCAAATGGATCAGTGTATCTGTGACAGTCTTATTGTGTTGTGTCATTTGTGTTTACTGAGCTTTGGTTTACACTCGATTTGCATTATCAAAAAATCTGTGACCATGAGCATAAAACTTACTTTATATATATACATATATATATATACATATAACTAGTCAGTAAATGTCAGCATGTATTTCCACAAAGGGACTGGTAGAAAACATTTCCTGTTTTCTCAATCACAAACTGTAAGCTGTAAAATTTTGCAAAATACTTTTATTTAGAGTTAGAGTTAAAAACAATTCAACATAACTTAAAAATCAAAAGAAAAAGAAGGATACAGTCTTTGGGTCTTAAAAGTGAAAAAGATTTGATAAAGCCATGAGCAGCTATAGAAAACTGAATGATAAACCGTGTGATTCAAAAAGAGATTTACAGAAAGAAAAAGTTTGGTTTCCCATTGTCTTAATGAAAGCCTTTGGAACCGTTAACAAAGGCCCGGTCAGAAGATGTCAAGCAGCGGCCCGGATCATATGAAGTTAACATCTCATAGGTATAGACAGGAGTCAGACCATGAAGGGCTTTAAAAGCCAGCAATAAAATGTTCAAATGAAGTCTAACACTAACAGGTCACATCAAAGGAAACCAGTGAAACGTCGAAACATAAGAACTGGAAAAGATTCAAGGGATTCCTGTTCAGACATCAGCATCGCTAGACTTACACTCTTGGCAGATCCAGGTATATTTGTCATCCTAAAGCTAAGTAGCCTACCATCCGTGTGCGTCTGAAGCCAAACAAATACTATAAATTGTCCTTTCATGGTGATTTATTGGACTGGCTCATGAATGCGTATCGTACCCCCTGGGCCACTGTGGGGTGTGGAGAACAACCAGTGGGTCATTGTAACTGTTCAAACTGCAGAATGATGGGTTTTCAACAGGGACTCTGTTAGCCTGAGAAAAGAGACCTGAAGAGAATTTTAATCTCACATGCACTCGGTTACTGAACCGTCCGCCCAGCTCCTGTCGTCCTGCGGAGCTAGAGGCTCAGCGCAAAATGATTAATGAGCATCAACTATTTCGGTCCGAATGTGTTTCTGCTTTTCATCATTCTTTTTGCTCTCCCAATGTAAAGTTACTCCTTTTATGCCATTGTTTCGCATCCTGACAGACACGCCGTCTCACCATCTCCCAGGCACGCGCACAAAGGCGAGGAGTGTGGAATGTCACAAACTGCAGCGCTGCTGCAGTGTTTTGCATTTCAGATGACTGATTGCTGTGACTGTTTTCTCCTGAGAAGCTGTAATCCTGATTTGAAACAGCACACTGTTTGTTTAGTCAGTCACCTTCACGGTAGACAATTTATTTTTCTGATAGGTTTAACATGTTGTTCTCCTCCCTCTCTCTAGAGATCTCCCTGTGAGAGGAAGATATGAGGTTAATGGGCTCCATTTGGATCCTTTGGTTTCTCCTGGTGGTAAGCTCACTTTTTACACAAGGATGTACAATGGCATATATTTCTGAAGGCCCTATCTCTCACTTTGCCAATTTTGTATGCTGTACATGTTTCCTGAACAAGATTCAATTCTCATTAAAGGGATGTATAATATGTTGTGGTCTAGTGGTTTTCTTTAACCAGCAAATTCACTCACCCTGTAAAATTAACTGTAGAACTACCCCAGTTTAAATATCCCCCAATATAAATGAGCCAAGTATATATATGTATAGATGTGCATTTTCTATTCTATTCAAAATATAGCTGATCCTTGCCCTTTATGCAGAAGATCACAACAGTTTTAATGTAAAATGACATCTTCAGATGCAAAAAGACACATTGGACAAGTCATTTCTTAAACTTATGAATATTTTAGTGGATTTCCAATCAAAAGATCAAAAAGGTGTGATTTAAGCGTGACTTTCAGCTTTAGTGCAAGAGGTTTAATTTATTATTTGTGTTACATTAAATCTTCATACATAGCACACCATTTTCAGAGGCTCAAAAATAATTGGACAAATTAGGATTCCTCCCTTGAGATGCTCTGCCAGGCCTTTACTGCAGTAGCCGTCACTTGCTTTTTCATGGTTGGTGCAACAGGCTGGAAAAAGTTCAAAGGCTTTGATTAACACTCTTGAATTCACAGCAGGTAAGTATTTACAGCGTTTCGCAACACTACTAAAGTTGATATTGAAACACTGGGTTTCAAATCTTTCTCTTTTTGTAGGTTCAAATCCAGTTACCAAATGTTCACTGTTCTCTCAGCTTGCAGGCAGAGCTTGGTTTTGGTTGCTTTCACGAGTAGAACTGCAGGTAAAATTCTGTTTTCCACAGCTGTGTTTACTGCGACATATTCTCCACACACGCTAGTGCAGGTAAGTTCCCTCCAAACCCACAGGTAAGTATTTTTTGTGAGAAAAAGAGTAAGTCAGGCAGGCACACCAGGACACAATCTGCAAAAAAAGGAGGACAGGTCAGGTAAGTATGGCGCACTGGTCACCAAGTTAACAAGCAAATAAGGTAAGAGGTCTAAATTAGTCATTCCTACAAGAAACAGAGAGGAGAACAAGGGTTATATACTGCTGCTGGTAGCAGATGAGGATCTACTTGTGGGAGGAGTAAACAAAGTTAATACTCAAGCCCACACACACGATAGAGAGAAGAGAGATGGAGCAAATGGAGAAGATCGTTTGTTTATACTCTTTTGTAAAGCGTCCTTGGGTTTCTTGAAAGGTGCTGTACAAATCTAAGCTGTTATAATTATTAAAAGAATGAAAGAAACTTAGAACCTGAGAGGACAGGGGGACCATGACATACTGTGGGTCTTTCTGTTTTCAGTTTTCATAAGTGGAGGCAGAGATTCAGGTGAATGATTTGGCCATTGAAGAATACTCCTTTTCTTTGCCTTGAGAAATTCTTGGGTTGCTTTTGCAGTAAGCTTTGGGTCATTATCCACGTCCACTGTGATGCACTGTTGGATCGGTTTTGCAGCATTTGGTTAAATCTGAGTAGAGAATATAGCCCTGTCCACTTCACAATTCATCCTGCTGCTTCCATCAGCAGTCACGCCATCAGTAAACACCAGTGACCCAGCTCCACTGGCAGCCATTCATGCCCATGCAATAACATTTCCTCCACTGTGTTTGACAGATGATGCAATACACTCAAGCTGTTTTTCTCCTCAATATCTTTGTTTTCATCCGTCCATCTGCTCAATGGGGTCTTTAAGGTATTTTCTAGCAGAGTTGGGACTTCTTTTTCTTGAGCGTTAACCAGTGTTTTTCACCTTGTTGTATTGGATGCTGTTGTTAACCATGGAAATTATTTTGTGATCATCCACATCATTGTGGTCTTTCAGGCCGCTTGGTGTTGCTGAGCTGGCCTCTGCGCTCCTTCTGTTTAAGAATCACCAGATTGCTGATTTGGTCACTTCTAAAGTTTTTTTTCTCTCTCTGTGAAGTTTATTTTGGTTTTTCAATCCTAATGATGATCTTTGTCTTTATATCGACATCTCTTTTTTCCTCTTTGGAGAGCTAAAGTGAACAGCTACCAAATTAAAGTTCAACGCTTTGAATTAATTCCAGATGTTTTATCTCCTTAATTTGTGATAAAAAAAATAATGAGGGAAGATGGAACTGCTTGCCAGTCAACTGTCCAATTACTCTGAGCCTCTGAAGCCTGGGGGCGATGTATAGACATGTCTGTGATTTTTAAACAGTTAATACAATACTTTTGTAAAACCTTGATTTAAAAGTCTGCACTTCAATCACATCTTGTTTGTTTGATTTAAAATCCATTGTGTTGGTGCTCAGAGTCAAAATAACAAAAACGGTCTCATTGTCTAAAGCACTTAACCGCACGATTGCATTCTGGAACAGGATTGGGGAAGTCAGTCACAAGGTTACTTTTAATGACGAGGCTCTGCCCGATTTTATTTGAGCTTTAATTAGCTTTAAATTGTCTTTTTATTTCTTACGTTTGTTACTCTGGATTTATTCTGTTGCTCTTGTAACACACTTTGTAATGGCAATTTTGAAAAGTGCTATGTTAATAAAGTTATTTGTCATTTTGATAACAGCACGTCCTTTCATCAGCCACAGAAAGAAGTCACTTTTTTAGTTTTGGTTTTATTTTTGTACCACTTTTGTGCCGCTATGTACATGGCCTCAAAATAAAGGCTATACACGTATAGCAAAAAATAATGAAAGGCAGTGGAGAGTAGAAATTGTGATCTTTATCAAAGAAAAATGGATTAAAGATTCACTATGCATAAAACACCAGGAGGTAAACTTCCTGTTAGAGGTTAATAGAGGCAATAAAGGAAATAAAACCTAATGCAATAATCTCGTATTAATAACCAATCTCTGGACATTATATGAATGTCCAATAGCAGTGCCATATAAACAACAGCCTACAGCAGAAAGCTCTTAATGGAGATCTTGACCTCAAATCTTGATCTTGGGCTCTTCTGAACACCAGGATCAGATATTTAATGCACCTTGGAGAGCTATGACATTTCCCCAGCCCCAGCTTTTGAGGAATGTCATCAATTAGCTTAATGGGGCTGTTGTAATCATCGGTCACAGAGCGTAACACAAACCGTATGTCATATAGGGATGACATGTTTTGGCATGGTGTTCTATCATGTAATGATGTGCCCTATTAAGGTATTACAATCAAAAGTCAAACTTTGAAGTGGAGCTTGTACAAATTATGGTTAGTTGAATAATTAAGGTCTTAATAAAATGATCTTCAACACCAACTGGGTGAAAAATTTTGAACTTTTTACAGATTTTTTTGAGTCAACGGGCTTCATGGAAAATCATTTGGTATTCTTCAATGTCGCAGGGAGATGGAAGTTTACTTTCCTAGCCTGCATTTCTGCTTGAGTTGAGGACGAGGTCTTCCAGCTAAATATGTATGCCTGATGTACCTGTGCAGGTCTGCCACGTGTTTCTGTGTTGTGTGGTTTTGTCATGTTGAATACAAAAGACTTGTGTAGGTGATGAAGCTGTTAGACCATGACATGCGAAGTTGTTTTATTTTTTCTCATTCAGCTCAGCTGTTGATACTGGTGGTGGCCTGGTGGTCGTATGTATGACGTCATTTACTTCAATGCTTGGAGTGACATCATATGTACGGCTGCTAAACTGCTACATGGGACATCAGCTCTCAAACAAAAGCCACTTTTTAAAAACCTGCTTTGTATTTTTCTTTTTTTTTACAAACTTTTTATCGTACAGGTAAGGACGACACTTTGATCTAGTCACAATTTGTATTTCCTCCACAGACAACCAGGGGATTGTGGGTTTGCATCTCATTTGTGATATGTAGACACAATCTCCCAAGCAAAGTACTAAATTTCCACAAAGAATTTGGAAAATGCAAGTGCACGAGCCTTCGAGAGGCTTAATTTTCAGCCAAAAAAAGAAGGAAGATAAGTCACAGCAAGATGGGCTCTTTATCCTTCAGTGAACAGCATTATCAGAATCAGCATTTCACACAGCGGGCTCTCCATTTTAATGTTACCTCCAAACACAAACAATAGAGCAGAGAAAAGATTCATTGGGAGAAAGTCAGCTGCTTAACGTCCTTTGTGAGCTTGCAAACATTTTAATGAGTTACACAAATGGAGCGTGAGTAGAATTTCAAAGCAGAGTGAAATCCTCATCAGAAAAGCTTTGAAGATGCTTCAAAAACTTTCCATGCTGACTTTTTTCATTTTTTTCTATCCTTTATCCAAATGCACATCTTTATCCAAGCATAATAAAACTCTGAGATATTATAATTGAAACCTACATCACCATTCAAGATGATATTTACCTTTTTTTTGGACGATCAAAGAAATGTAGATCAGAGCAGAAACCGCAAACAACACAATGATGCTTCCCTGGCCACGGCACGTATTGCACTTAGTGTAGGGCATGTCCTCCTCTCAACTCTAATTCATGTTGTCTCCACAGTGCAGGACAGCGGAAGGCACTGACTCAATCTCAGACCCATCGCTCAGTCCTCAGCAGAGCATTGTAGAGGGACAAAGTGTGCAGGCGCTGAGCCAGGGTCAATACAAATGTCTCGAGCTGTCCCGCAAAGGCCGCCAAGAAAGCAGAACTGGTGAGAGGTCCCAAATTAATTTCAGGCTTCTTGAGACCAAATCCATTAACTCTGGGAGGGCTTTGCAGGTGGAGTGATGTAAAACTATTGAATGGGACCAGAACAATGTTTGTGTTCTTGTTAAAGATGATAGTGGCACTGCTGCAAGCTAACTGGCCCAATAGGGCTTTTAAAGTTTAGGCCGCAAGACGTAATCACATCTGTAGAGACATTATTTTACATTATATTACTCTGACTAAAAATGAATAATACAAAATTCTTTTTTAAATTGTAACGTAATGCAGAAAAGACAAGGACATTTTCCCTTTTTAAGTTTTTTCTTTAATAGTATACTTATGTAAGAAAAATAAGTGTTTATGATAGTAATTACACCCCCACCCCCCCCCCCCCCCCCTTTTTTTTTTTCCTTCTTCGAGGGGTGCGCTGTGATTACATGTGGGATGGTTTGTTGTGCTGGGATGAGACACCAGCCGGGACATCAGTAACACAAAATTGTCCGCATCATCCTCAACTCTACCCGACTGGTAAGAACGTTTTTCGCATCTCTCACTAGATTTACAGCAACAGGCAGTCTGAAGTGAGACCTGCTGGGTAACATCGGGAAAATGGCTAATCGTGTCTCACAGAGGCCAGATAGCTTGCTTAACTTTGTTCTGTAAGGACTTAAAATTTCACAGCTGCGGAGTTCTGCTTAGTTTTAGTGTATGGTTTTATGAATTTTATGCATAACAGAATTATTTTTAGACATATGTCTTAAACTTAATGGCTGATGCATGGAAACCACGCATCAGCCATTAAGTATCATCAGTTTTATTCATAAAGCAATAGAGTGATTGATGTGAAACTTAGCTGAGGCAGATTATCTATTATGTATTACGTAAATCCCCTCGTCAGGTCAAAGGTTAATGCTTTTGTTTATCACACAGCCTCAGCTTAGTAATACGATCTTAAGACGGTAACCATCTTCATTCAAGCACAACTGTGCAACTGGTTTCGGTGTAACCTGCAGATATCCAAGCCAATAATTCAATCCCATTCATTGTTTATTAATGTTGATACATTTTAACTTAGTACTAACTATTTGCTTGAATGCTCAAATTTGATTGGCCAATCTTCTGGACACTACAAATTTAAAACCAGAAAGATTCCAATAGCAAAAATGTTGTTGCTTGCCTACAGATTATGTGCACTTATATAAAGATAATAGTCTGTAGAGATTAAGCATAACCTTGCATAACTACTTGGTTGCAGATTCATGAAAAAGCCCAATCATATTTGCTTCTGTATGACATGCTAGAGAAAAGATTAATACACTGTAAACAAGGTAAAACACGATCCTACTGTACTCTTTGAGTCAGGCAGGATAGAAAAACAGATTTATTCATATTGAATTTGACTGTGATTATATAAGTACAATTGATGTTGGGATTGCAGCATTAAGCGTTTCCAAAGAATGTGCAGTTTTTACATTGTGAGTAGTACAAGGTTCAATAATGTCTAGTTGAAGAACTCCAGACTCAAGTCATGTCTGATTTAGGAGATGCAATATGACGAAGAGAGCAGAGGTGAAGGAGAGGACAGAGAGATGAATGAGGAATATGTAAGGGTAAAAAAAGACAAGCAAAAGAAAAGAAAAGAAAGGGAGGAATTATAAAAATATATAGGGACGCTCGATTCCTGACAGATGGATAGGGAGCGAGAACATGAATGTGGGAACAGAGAAGCCATTTTTGTAAGAGACGGCTCATGAAGGATCTTCCCAAAATGCCTGGGTACCCACATGACTCCTTGAAAGCTGACGCTGCTGATACGAGGTCTTTGGGAAGACGTACAGTAGGAAGTGGTTGCTGAACAGTTAATGAGCTGCCAGAGAGGACTAGGCAGTCGGACTGCAGTTGTTGATGTCAAGAACAAAGTGATCTCACTGATAGGTCCAGCCATGGATCTCCACTACATGTGGTTTAAAACCTGACGTATATGAAATGACCGTACAATTATTCCAAATGTGGACATTTCTATGTGACTAACTTCTGATGATATTTTTCGAGCTAAGTTAAATGCATTTGTTTCATAATGCCAAGGTTCGGGTTTAGATTTATGTGTTTGGGCTATGCCAATGTTTTACTGTTGAAAAACACTGAAAGACGCAGCCAAAGCATACAAAGAATCTCTACTGAACTCTCTGCTAAACAAACAGGAGCAGTAGACTGTGCCTGTAAGCCGTTTAATATAGTATATGAGGCTTTTAGGAAAATTATTGATGGATAATGTTGTTGTAGCACTGCCAGTGAGGCTTTTTCCCTTTTTTTCCACAGAAAAAATGACCAAATATTGTGATGAATCAGGTAACTGGATCCAGACTGGCTCTACCTGTCAACAAACTTTAAAGGACAAATTAGAGGTAATTGATCATTGTTTTGTTTTTTCTCTGAAAGTGATTGAACAAGACAAAGCTTGCATCAGTTTCTATATGCAGCAGACTAATATTTTTCTTTCCCAGAAGGAAATCCCTGATTTTCAAAGGGATGCAGCAGCAGAGCCAACCACGGAGGCTCCAGGGGTTAGCACAGAGAAAATTATCCTTGACAATGAAAAGAAATGCCAAGAGAAAATGAAGAATGATCCACCTTATAGAAAACCAGGTCAATATATCACATTCATCAGCATCTGCATTACAGGCTTGCAAATTTATGAATAATAGGCCTGTAAACATTTCTTTGCTTTTTTTTCCTGGTGTAGGGCGGTATTGTAGTCGTACCTGGGATGGGTGGTTGTGTTGGGATGACACTCCAGCGGACACGTACGCCTCCCGAAACTGCCCTGATTATTTCGGTGACTTCGACCCCACAGGTGAGCAAAGACATTCAAGAGGATTTGCTCATCTGATAAACTGTTACAATATCTAAACATCTAAGTAAGAAGAGGAAGCGTTACACTGTTTCCACACAGTAAGGTCCTCGGTTTGAATCCATGAGCAGAAGAAAATGAATGAATGGATGGATAGTAAAAAGCGCCTGTATTTAGTGATGGAATTATTCTTTACAGAAAAGGCAACTAAGTACTGTGGAGCAGATGGGAAGTGGTTTCAACATCCAGACAGCAACAGGACTTGGACCAACTATACGCTCTGTGCAACCACCCATGAGAAAAGGCAGAGGGTAACATGTGCTGAATGTAATAAACTGTTTGATGTGTGTTTATTTGACAGGTCCCTGCACATGGTCCTCAGTTTGTCTGTTCAGTACTGTTTAAAGCTGAAATTTTCATTCTTTCCGCATAGAAACTGAAGTTGCTTGAGAGTGAATATAGATGTCTCCTCAAAATAAAACAAGAGCCACCGTCTACAAAAACAGGTAAACTGATTCTTTCTTCTACACAGTGCTGAGCTTTTACACTACCTGGCCAAAGAAATTCAGTGCCTGGACTTCACAAAATAATTGGATAAGAACCTTCCATTGGATAATTTCTGATGATGATGATTAATGTTTTGGTTTACAGAAAGTTATTTAACCTCAAGGGATGCAGTGAGTAGCTTCCAAGTTCGTAAACAGCCATGTCTGGTGATGCATCCCATGGTTGTGAATAAGATGTTACTCTGTTTCAGAAGTCGAATTATCCACCTGCATTAAGCAAAAAAAACCCAATGAGGATATTGCGGAAATTACTAAAGCTGGATTAGGAACTTCCCGATGCATTATTTAAACCTGGGAGGACTGCTACGAGGAAGAAATGTAATCGGGGAAAAAATTCTGAATATGGTGAAGTGATCAGAGGTTATGTAAATGTTTGGTGACATCAAATCATTAAAAAAAAATTTAAATAATCCACCAGCACAACTCACAGCTATGTTTACTGGTGAAAGTAAGAGCATTCCCAACAAAAGAGAACAGTTGTGCAGCTTTAAGAAAAAATACTTATCAGTGAAGCGAATCGCAAAAAAGCCTCATTTTCCCAGGTAGCATAAAGATCGGACTTTGGAGCAACAGAAAAGTCTTGTGGTCTGATGAGTCCAGATTAACCCTGTTCAAAACTGATGGACAAGAAAGGTAAAAAAAGAAAGGTGGATGAGGTGCTCGTGCCTAATGCCTACCGTAGAACCCAGTGGGGGAGGTGTTGTGATCTCCGGTTGCTTCAGTTGTACAGAGCTCAAATGACCACCTGAATATTCACCAGATGGCAACGTCATCATTCAACAGGCTCAAACTGTGAAACAGTGGATCATGGACCACAAGACATTAAAACCACTGAGAATCTTTGGGATGCAGTGGAGAAGACTGTACCCAGCAGGCTAACGCTCCCTTTGTCAGTACAAGATCTTGTCTAAAACACAATGCAACTCAAGATGGAAATAAATGTGACGTTGCACAAAACAATGCCAAAGTGACTGCATCAAACCTAAAGATAGTCCAAGTAAATATTACTGTGTCTTGTTTTTAGCCAGTGAGATTTCCCTGTAATTATAAGTTTCACGTTTATCCATGTGAATTTGAGACCTATACACATTTGCTATCATGTTTTGTGGGTCCTACAGGACCGTACTGCAACCGTGACTGGGATGGCTGGTTGTGCTGGGACGACACTCCGGCAGGAACCACTGTCTCTCAGAGCTGCCCTGATTATTTTTCTGACCTTGACCCCACTGGTAGGTGGTAAAATTCAACACGGTTGCTTGTTTAAAGATTTGCTGCTTTCCTGCTAACCTTTTTTCGTCTTCTATGAATTATATTTTTAAAGAAAGAACTCAATGAGTGTTAAATTGTGTACAGCGATATATTTATACATAAGCATTCTTTTTAGAAAGGGCATCCAGGTACTGCAGAGAGGATGGGCAGTGGTTTCGCCACCCAGAGAGCAACAAGACATGGACCAACTATACACTCTGTGCCATCAACACTAAAGACAAGTTAAAGGTAATGTAACAATAAAGTGCAATTATTCCATACCGTTTTTCTCCTTGGTCATTGTTTAGTTTAACTGAGCATGACTCTGTGTGTGTATGTGTGATATTAAACTTCACTAAAATCAAGGCAGCCGCCCAGTTTTCCAGGGACACTGAGGTCAACGGTGCCGACGAGGCCACGGTCAGTCCCACGGCTAATCGGGAGCAGCAGGAAATAGTGAGGAAAAAAATCCTCGACAACCAGTACAAATGCTTCGAGAAAATGAATCGAGATCCGCCTTATAACAAATCAGGTAACAAGAATATCAAATGAAATGAAAATCTGGGGTTCTCTACTCCCCTCTTAATGTTTAAGTGTCATCACACTGCGTCGATGTTATAGGTTTGTACTGCAGTCGGAACTGGGATGGCTGGCTGTGCTGGGACGACACTCCAGCGGGAACTTACACTTTCCAAAACTGCCCTAATTATTTTCATGACTTCGACCCTACGGGTAAGCAGCGAGACTGAAGCATTGAGCTCCTTTCAAGTTCTTTTGATTTGAAGCGATTAACTTAGTTCATGACCGATATGTTCAGAAAAAGCAACAAAGTATTGTGGAGAGGACGGGCAGTGGTTTCGTCACCCGGACACCAACAGAACTTGGTCTAACTACACACTCTGCAATGAAAACACCAATGCCAAGCTGAAGGTAATTTATTTCAAATTTAAAACTATTCTGCTATCATTAATCTGCTGCATTGTGGCCACAGTGTGATGGGTCAGCATAATAGTTTCCTTTGTGCCAGGGGCTCTGCACTACCAAGATTCATAACTCTCCCATACTGGTGTGATACTGATCTAAAATAGCATAGCTGACATTTCAGACCACGCATGAGTTTGATGCATTTGTTTACATGACAGGCAGGAAGGCTTAAAATTACATTATTACCTGCTTACAGTTAGAATTTGTACATGTAATGGTCTTATCTCATGGGGCCAAGTCCAGACAAAGTAGGTTTTGTTTGACTGAACAAATAGAGTTTGCATTTATTGGAAGCTTGCTTCCAATAAATGCTTCCCAATAGCCTGTGCCACAGGCTATACAGTCATAGGAAGTCTCCTTAGTAATAGTGTTACGACGACATCTTCACATATTAACAACCTTCTCATCACCAACAGCCCACGGCTACAAAATGAAGCCTTTAACAACATTTTCCACATGAAAACCAGACCAGAGCATCACAGAACTCTCACTGGGAATACAAACACCCAGATGGACTGTTTGAACTTTAGTAAAACATTTTGGAAATGTTTTAATTAGTAGTGACTGTGCCTCTTTTATGGGCAAGCATGTTATTATCAACTCTTATGCCAAACCATTTGTGTTTGTGCAAAAATGTTCAGCAGCTGGCTTTAAATTTGGATCTGGAATCTTTCTGGATTTGTTGACCTTGACCATTCATAATCTCCCAAAAGCCGTTTCAATTTTGTTGTCATTGCAATTTGTTTTGTTTACTAATGGATATTTTGGCTATACAGTGAACAGAAGGTGTTAGAGTTAGACCTGGGGATTAAATTGTGCCAGAGATAGAAGATGTTTGCAGCACTAATCATTCATATTTGTGGGAAAAGTAGAAAAGTCAGGTTTTGTTTATCTCTGTTACATGTGTGTTTGATCACAGGGGGGTTAAAATGTTCAAATTTATTGTTGTTCGATTGGGCTGCACAGCTGTGCTCCATTATGTTTTATTGTTTGACAAATTATAATCCTCACTGGGAACACATGGAATCGAATGGTGTAAAGTTACCTCTTCCCACACGGCGCTTAACAAATGTATCAGACCCAATGTAAGGTCTATGTATTAGCTGCCCTAAATTAAGAGTACTAGTAATTAGAAAGTCATTTTTATGCTTTTGGTAATTGCTAATCCACCAGTATACGTAAGCTCCTTAATTGGAATTATGCTGCAAATGCTAAATTATAATTATTGTTTTACAAAAAAGCAGACTAAATAGTAAAGCACATTATTATTTTTAAATTAAGGTGCCAAATTTCATTTACTTGCATTCCTGAACACAAACATATTGAACGTTATGCTTGATTAACTTCTGACTTCTCGGAGAAGTAGATTGCGCCCTCTCAAATTTGGTCACTAGGCGTTCCCCGACTAGTTGGAAGGTGGTTACTGGAGGCTGAGGTGTGAAATCGCTTGCAAAGAGTTTGCTGCCCCAGAGTCTTACCTACAAACGACAGGCAGCTGTTGCAATTACAAGGGATCCCTTTGAGACTACTTTCACTTAGCAACAGAAAACAACCACCGAAAACCGATTGCCAGCTATTTGGGGAATATTCACTTATAGGCAAGTGATTGGCAGGCAGTTGCTAACCCATCTCTAAGCCTGTGTGAGAAAGTTATAATGAATAAACATGAATAAACTTCAAAGCTAACAGCATTAGTTTGGAAAATAATGAGAATGGTTTTCCTTCTCCTGTTTGCCTTTTTACTCAAACTAACTAAAGTTATCATTGAAAATATCAGTATTGGAAATCGGGTTCAGGATTGTGAAAGTGCAACAACATTTCTTGTTGAGCGTTTTGTCCTAAAAGTAAAAACCATCAAATTAATTCAGCTGAATTTTGTGGTAGACCTGAAAGTTAGCTTGTCGATAATAAAACATGTTCTTTTTGTCTAGTAATACACAGTATCTCTATCTTTGTGTTTTTTTGTTTTGCTTTACAGTCCGCCTACATCCTGTTTTACATGGCCATCGTGGGCCATGCTTTATCCATAGCCTCCCTGCTTATTTCTCTGGCCATCTTCTTCTACTTCAGGTAAAAGATTCAATGTGATGAATCTTTCCTACATGTGAGACTGCAGCACTGTGAGAATGCAACTGTAGTTTGATGACGCAATGATGATTAATAGGTGGTGTTGTCATCCTTAATGACTCATCATCTTTACCTGACATGATCTGACAGGCACAGTGATGTTGTCCTTACTCATTATTAGCACGATTCTTGTCTTTGCCTTATTTGGAGTCAGCAAAATATGAGACAGACTGTAATAAAAATATTATTCCCTGTCATAAATTAATGCAAAGTATCAATCTGACACTGCAGTTTCTCTTACACTATAGTCATACTAGGAAAAACAGTGGCTGGAGATGTGTCATAACCACAATTATTAGAACTATCTATAATGAACTTGTTGTCTTTGAGGACCACTCACAGTCAGTTGCCATCTTCAAAGGGACTTTGCTGCATCAAAATGGTGAAAAAGTGGCATTAAAACAGAGTCAGTATGCTATCAGTTTGTGATTGAGTAGCGTCAAATTGGCAATTAAATGCAATTTGTTTGGGATAATATGGTGATTCACCGTGATAAACTGGCAGAAATTGTAAATTTACATTAGCTACTTAAGGGTCCACCCAGAACCTCATAAATCTGAAACAGATTAGGGACATAGTTGCTACAGGATGGTGATTTAACAGCAAAATGATGCCGTCACTCAGGATCTACATAGGAACATAACCCGAATAAAAACAACTGGCAGCTGGATAGCAAAGACACACAGATGTCACAGATGAGTTGCACTCCTCAGCACAGACTGACTCAGACTCATTACGACATGTTGGCAATCTGTCTGTGTTTTTAAATCAGCATTTTTTTTGCAGCAACTCACCAATCTGAGAGTGTTGCACTTGGTCTGAGTCAGACTCCCACCAGGAGACCTGGCAACCCTGATGACTCTGGCAATCCCATTGTGATCCAAGGTGGTTGCCCAGGGGTTGAGAGTCTCAGCCTCTAGACAACTAGTTGGTCAGTGCAACTATTTGCAGCTTGTTTCTGGCCTAAAAAAAAGTCTGTGCAATCACCAGAAAACCAATATTTCAATTCAATTCAGTTTTATTTTTATAGCCTCATGTGGATTTATATTGTAAGGTAAAGTAATACTAGTCTACTAAGTTGTCCTATTTCTTAGTTTGTCTGAGTCATTAAGGTTACTTCTAGAATATGTAAATAATTTCTTTACTTTCTCACACATCTTCAGATTTTTGTGCATAGTTAAAATTCTGAGCAGAATGTGTTAGTGCTTTGCACCTGAGTTTATTGCTCATTATAGATGTTCATCCATACGGATGCTTAATCCCAGCGGAAGAGAATACAAAGTTAAGCAGTGTGCTTCAGCTGAAATTCAATTAGATAAGAGTTAAGAATAACAAACCAGATTAGCGGGAAAGAAATTGAATATTCAGTGAATAATCTATAATATTTTAATGATTGTGCCACAAAATAGTTGTGAAACTTTACGTTTCTCTGGGAAGTGAGGAATTTATCAGTGTTATTTCAAAAGAACTGAGGCTTTCCATTTAACTGAAGCAGCGACAAATAAAAAAAGACGCTTTTTACATTCTGAAACAATATTTAGAAACACTGGCTTGTTGGCCCTGTGGTTGGCGATTGTTGCAGTTATAAATTTTGATGTGCTGAAGTCTGCTGACCTCCTAAACACAGCTGTTATCCAGAACAGTTCTTGTAAGAGACCGTTATTGTGCAGCAAAGTTTTATACGCACTCATAAATCTAGAGGCCGAGTTTGGGGCAGGTGCATAATCACAAAACCCGCTGACCCACCGAGAGTCAAACTCTTCAGCTGCAGAGCAATTCAGTGGCCAGTCAAGGTTCATCGAGATTAAAGTCCTAACAAATTAAGATTTCAATAAAATAACAAGGTGTTTGGCTGAAACCGTCTTATCTTTTTTTTTTCCTCTCTTTGCAGCCATTACTTAATATATTCACTGCCAAAACATTTAAATTACTGGATTTTGTATTATAAGATCCAGATGTGAAGCTCACAGTGGTATGTGATGCTGTATAGTCGCTACTCTGTTATTTACAACTCTACATCAACGCTGTCAGGATTCCCAGATAAAAATACTCCAGTTTTCTGTGGAAAAATGGGGGCTGGTGGAAATTCTGACAGATACATTGGGACCTGTGACAGTTGAACGATGCTGCCATGGCCCCATTTTTGATAAGTCCTCCCTATATAAACTACATAGTTTTAAAAAAAAATTTTATGGGAAGAAAATTGGGTTTACATGTAATGAAATGGGCTGTACTGTATAAATAAAACTTACATAAATAATGAACAATTCCTACATTTCCTTTTTTGTCAGGAACTGGAGAAAGAAAAATGCCTGAATATTTGTACATGGCTGCTGTGAAAATGTGCTGCCCTATGCTATTTTTCAGGACATTTAGTGCTTTCATTGGTCTCAGGGGGATTTATGAATAATCAAAGATAAAATTGGCCATGAGAGGTATATGGATACAACTTATTTAACTGTAAAATGGGTATTTAATGGAGGGTATGTTCTGTGAAAAAGCAATTTGCTACAGGACTCCATTCAGCTCTGAAATGCAGTCTGTTTGATTGCTGTCAAGAAAAAAAACCCATCAAAAGCAATAATAATAATACTGATATGAGTGACTTTGATTCTAATAGTTGTTTTCACTTTGCCCGTAATGCATTTTATTACGCTATTAATCCTGAGTGGCCAGTCAAGCTAATGCGAATGCACCCTTGGGATCCATTATGCATTATTTAACAGCACTTCTAGCTTGTTCAGGCCATTTAGAGACAATCCATCTCATTGATCCACACTTTTTTTTCTTTGACAGCTGCAAAAAAAATCCGTTTGAGATGAAAGATAACAATTATGTGACACTTCACATCTCATTAAACTATCAGCCTGCTAGTCACTTCTCTTTCCTGTGCGTGTCATCGGTTGCACCAAGTTTTTGTGTTCTTTGATGTTGTGTGTGACTGAAAAGGTTTTATTCCACATTTGTGAACAGTATTATCAGCATTTTAATTAATCCTTGCACGCAGGAGTCTGAGCTGCCAAAGGATCACCCTCCACAAGAACCTCTTCTGCTCCTTCGTGCTCAATTCTGCCCTTACCCTCATCCACCTCATTGCCGTTGTCAACAATCCTGAAGTGGTGGCCAGAAATCCGGTGAGTAGATCCTCTCTTACGTATTTACCGCGACTTCCATGTAAACTACTGGTAGCTGTCACCTGCTAGTGACCAAAGCAATGACAAGGTTTTTGGTGCAGCACCTTCTTTGTGACTGAGTTCATCAGGCAATGGCCAGTAACCAACTGGTTTTATAATTCACCTTTTCCCTAATGACCGGAGGTTGCCCCAGGTTGCCAACTGGTCTTTAAACCTGTACGACAGGACCTTATTCCTCAGATAGCTATACTTACAGCACAAAGTCACCAGAACACCTTCAACATTTATTTCAGAAGATTTCCCCAACACACAAAATCATAAAAGAGTGACTATTAGAGTGGTTTGCATGAGAGGGTCATGATTTCCCAGGCTTCAACTTTGATGACCAACATCCTGTAACAGTGACACATTTATTACCTGAACTCTACCTGTAAAGTGAATCATTTACTCTTTCAGTCTGAAAAGGGAAGGAAAAGCCTGTCTTATGTCTTAATGCAGGGACTCCTCTGGTTGCAGACTGTGCAGAAGTTTATTGGAAACGCCCCTGTTGCTCACTTGACTTATGACTGCAATGAAAAGTTTCCCTGATGAGTTTATGGTCATGATCACTATTCTCAATACTTATTTAAATCAGCATGGTGTTCCCTCTGTAAATCGTGCTCCCATTAGAGTAAAAAAGAATGATAAAGCAGGTTAAGCTTTATGGTGTGCCTACCTTGGTTTACAGGCTGCTACTGTGTGCTCTACCAGTGCAGACTCAGATCCACCCCAATTTCAAAACTACATAATGCCAACATGCTTAAAGATATAATTCTATTAACGAATCTATGACGTAAGGACCATGATGGAAAATCATTTATGTACAGTATGAATGCACTGCACAGTGAACATCAACCCTGAGTCATAGTGAATGGCTCTAACTCAAGGAAAACAATTTCAGTTCCTGTAACCAGCAGCTCATTCAATATTTTTTGGACACGCTTCAGTTCAGTAAGTGCTAAGTACTTTTAAATAAACTGATTCTTGTGAATTAGGACATCTGGAGGTCCTGGAAGCAGCTACGTGACATTTGCTAAATGCTAACGGTAGCACACTCAAATCCTCAGTTCCAGTGCTAGGCCCCTCCTGCTAGATTTAACATTGACTGCCTTGTCTTTAGTTTAGCGTGTTAAGATAATAATAATAAGTCTTTAGCTATAATCGAAAAATACTTTTGAATACTTTATATAGCATTATTAGATTTTTGTTTTCCATGTATTTCATTGTCCATATAACCAAGATCACATGGCTGACTGACCCACTGACAAACCTGAACTATAAGACACTAGTGCTTGTTAGGAAAAGGAAAAAAAAAACACCATGCAGGAGGGACAAGTTGGTTACAAAACATGCAAATGTATGTATTTGTATTTAATTTATAGCATATTCATATGTTATAAATTATATAATTATTAAGTAATTAGTTTACAATTATAATAATGTATATAATTATAATTCATTCATTTATAATAATCTATAGTTTCATTCAATTTATGCAAAGCCAAATAAAAATGTGAACACTGTGGTAGCATTTTTTTTATTTTAATTGTAGTTGATGTGCAGGACACACAAAGTGAGATCTGGTCTCTTTCTTGATATTGAGTTTTTCTAAAACAGATCCTGCTCTGCAACATCCTGGAATTGCTACACAATCAACGTACAGTTTTTGTTTCTCTATTTTTATCCCTGTGTAGGTTCTCAGTGATCCAGGTCGTGGGAATCCAAAATAGCTTGGGAAAAAAAGTGACTGGACTTCTTTAAGTTTCTTGAAGACGTTTCACTTCTTCAGAAGCTTCTCAGATGAGAGCTGAAATGTCTTCAAGAAGAAATCTAGTTGCTTTTCTTTCCAAGTGCCTTAGATTCTCTTTTTATTCCATTTAACTTTTTGCCTTTTTTGAATTGTTTGAAATTCTGAGGTCAGCTTAGGTAGAGGTAATAAATCTGTCTTGTGGGAATGCCTTGATATCAAGACTGAGCATAAATTTGTATGTTACTTGTGGAAATCAAAATAACAAACGCTTGTTAAGCTGCTGCTTGCTGCTTCTTAAAAGCTGTTATTGCAGAGATTCAGTAACTCCAGAAAAGGATCATATTTTTTGTTTTACTGCCACATAAAATCAAACGCATTCAGTCCCTCCAAGTCAATAAATACTGACAACATGTTGTTTAAAAAACGTACAAAAGATTGTAAAAATAAACACCCTCCTTGCAATCTGTAATATTTTTAAAACGGTCCTAAATAATTTTAAAAAAGAACTTTAGATGATCAAAGTGCCATACAGCAAAAAACCCAGCAGATAGGACTGTAGAGTTTGGCTCGCATTGCGCACAATCGCATCAGCCATATCCTGCTTTCAGCTGGAGTATCGCTTGCCTGACAAAGCACTGGAAACATCAAGGACGCAGCAGAGGCTTCAGCTGGGTTTTAGTTTGTTTCTAAGTCCTGCTTTCCCCCCGTTCAATGAATCTGTCTGGCTCAGGCTGAGCTGAACGTATCCAAGATGCAGACAGAAATGACAGCCGTCATAATCAACGTGAGGAAACGTGTATTTGTGCGGTGGCCCCCTTTCAAATCTCCCCCTTGTCATCATTTGTCAAAAGGTTTGTGTTGAATCTGTTACTTTCTGATGTAGTACGGTCAAGTTGTGCTAACTTGCTGCAGCATGTCAAAATAAAATTAGTTACCGTGGCCTTGGTTCTCGAGGCGGGAGCAGACAGAGAGCGCACAAGCGCCTCTGGTTGGGACCCGTGCGCGTCTGTGAGGAAACATTTCTGAAATTTACTGATGCCAGAGTGAAACTTATGAGCATGTTTTCAGTGCTGGTGATTTAGGAATGGTGGATTGCAGTAGAGATTTGCACTCTAGGAGAAAACAAGCTCTTTGTTGTCTCTCTGGAGTAGTAATAGAGTCTGGTTTGGCCTGCCAGCATTATGTGGGAGTGAATCCCCAAAGCTTATGTCAAACCAAGGAGGAGGCTGAAAACATGACAAACACGTACATGATCTATAGCAGCTTGATTTGTTAACCAGAACATTGTTAGTAACTTAAGACAAACCTTGGTTAACTGCAGACCTGAATTAGTGAAAACTATGCGCCCTTAACTCGCAGATACTGACAGCAGCGGCTGTCTGTTATAGTGAAGTGGAAAGGGAAACGTATGAAAGGAAGGGAGAAAAAATATGGCGAAGAGTTTCAAAGTGAACAACTGTTGTGTGTTTTGAGCTAAGAGGACCTCAGAGAGCAGTTAATAGCAATGCCAGCATCTCTGAATTATACTGCGGCTGCACACATGCTCTTTCACCACAGGACTACAAACCAGAAACCCCAATGTGAATATTAAAATAAATATATATTCCTAGGAAGGAATTCATCTGTCTAGGTTTTTCCATACAAATCTTTCAGGGATTTCAGGATATGAGAGCATAATGAAAACACAGCTTTGCTGATGCCAGTGATAACCAACCAACCTTTTTATATAATTTACAGAGGTGAGTGTGATAGCGGTAATGAGCAACAGCTCAAGAAACGCTTCAGCAAGTGGCCTGAAGAGCAGAGCAATCGTCTGGCTGATTAATTTGAAACAATCTGCAACTGTAATTATTACACAGTGAAAAACAACTTTTTATTAAACATCTGTCTTCATCCCTGTTTGTTTGCAGTTAGAGATCGCACATACATATTCAAGTCATGGACAGCATAAGAGGTGGACATAGATACTAGGGGTGCAACGATACACAAAATTCACGGTTCGGTATCGGTTCGATACTTTTTTGATACAAAAAAATGTTCATGTCTTTTTAATTTGTCATTTATTAAAATTATAAATATATATTTTAATTCAAAAGTACAGTTTTTAAATTTAATGTTGCTGAAACAACAAAGTAATAAAAAAATGAATCTGATTGAGGAATCACTCATCTTTGGAAAAGAGAGTTTATTACAGAGAAATGTCTCTTTCCAAAATAAAAGCTATACTATACGCTTCTTCTGGGCTATATTCTCAGCAGCATATTAAACATATCAGGTCCCCATAAGGAGAATCATGTGCTAACGGCTGTCTAAATGACTCGGGTAAAGTTTGTAGCATGCGTGCTTGTTGTTTTTGTCTGCTTCCACTTGTCTTTGCACTAGAATGATGTCAGAGTAAATGTGCAGTCATATTCGTTGTGTTCCCACTAGTGCTGTCGGCGTTAATCTCATTGAAATTATGTTAACGCCATAACACGGCAAATCTCCGTTAACGAGCTACCGCGGATCGCCCCGTGTGTGGGGCTGGACGGCCAACACGTTAACGAGCTAACTGCGCTAACACACTAGTTCCTACCAATGTAATTGAGCATTGCGTGGCACATCCGACATACTGTTTTACTTTTGTCCATGACGCACTTACCTTCAGGGTCATACGTCACATGAAAACCAAAATAGTTCCAAACGCCAGATCTGAATGAGGGTGGGGGAGGTTCAATTTACCATTTTGCAACAAGAGCTTAACTTCTGTCTTGCTAGCTTGCCCTGCGCTCAGTGAATCTGCGTTCGACTACTCCGACTAGGCTGCACTGTCGAGCGCAGATCCACTGAGCGTTCAACACAGACAGCATCGTCAGAAGAAAAGTTGATAAAATAAATTAAAAATGTTGTATTGTTCGATACATATGCGTACCGAACCGAAAGCACTGTATCGAACGGTTCAATATCGATACGAGTATCGTTGCACCCCTAATAGATACGGTGGTTTCCTGCTTTAAGCCTCGAGATTAGTGTTTTTGCTTTTGTCAGCTTTATTACTATTGTAATTCTCTATTTTCTTGTTGTCTAAAGGAAATATTAATCCGCTCCAAGATGTAAAAAAGACAAAAAGTTTTTAACTCACTCTCATTACTTATTATTCTTATTATTATTACCTTTATTATACCATAACGTCTCACTGAGATCACAGTCTCTTTTACAAAAGACACAAACAATACACATTAAAATTAAAACTTTAACTGGATTTTTATAAGACACATCCACAGGTCTCCTTCACTGCATTCATTATCATGTTTTTAAATTCACCGACAGATAGAGGCCTGTTTAAACTTGGGTCAGTCTGTTAATTATTCCATGTTCAAGGGGCTTTGTGAGAAAATGCTATTTTCCTTTCCAGTTAGGTTTAGGTATCAGTTTAAAATCTTGGTTCTTTATGAGGTGAAGCCCTCAATTATCATCAGTGTGCTTCACCCCAATTCTCCAAGCTGGATCCTTAGGCCTGCAGATGGAGGTCTTCTTGTGATTCCACGTATTTGTCTGGAAACAAGTGGGGAGACTGTGCATTCCCAACGTTACCACACCAAAACTGTGGAACAGCTCACCACCCTCTCTTCGCACCCTTGACTTTGTGGCATCCTTTAAAAAAACAGTTTAAAACTCATCTGTTTTTGTTGGTTCTTGTGTCTTCATTTGGAGCTTGTTTTTGGTGTCTCTGTAAAGCACTTTGTGACTAGTTTCTTGTTGTTAAAACTGTATAAATACATTTTTACATCTTGGTTTAAAAAAAAATAGATGTGACGAGGAGCGGTGGGTCTGACCGTAAAACTGTTCACTCATTGGCTAATGACTTGTCAATCACAAGTTGTTAGTCAGGGAGCATACCGCTGATAATCCTGCTTTAAGAAGCATGAATGTGAAGAAAAAAGAAATTTTTATGCCATATGAAATGAGTGACTGAACCCATAAACCCATAAAGGACCCCCACTCTCTCCCCCAAACAGCACAGAATAGGATAAGTGGAAGAAAATAGGTAGATGCTCAATAGTTTTTATAAATAGTATCTTAGACTGTAGAGAAGCACTAATATATTGCATTGGTAGTTGCAATTTGTGAAATTACCCATTACCCTCTGGATGAATGCACAATTGGTGCCATTTTGGCTTTTGCTAGAACCACATAATCCAAACTTGGGCGCAAGGGAAGTGGAAGCAATCTGTGTTTGGATGAGTGGGGAAAAGCCATGAAAGCTGATGTGACTGGCAGAGATTCCCATCCAAAAACATGCTTCCTTAACGAATCTCCTGAGATTCGGTAATGACAAATGTTGTGGAAATTAACTTATTTTAGGAGAAAAGTTTGTGAGATTTTTTTCTTTTCTTTTTTTAGTAGATTCTGAACACAGGCAGGTTTATTGGTGCCTGTCTGGCATTAATTAGAGGAATTATAACTGATGGCACTGCACCAGATACTCTTGATAATTATGGCATTAATCAACTGTTTTGTTTCTTTTTTTAAACGGACATACCAAGAATGTGTCATCAAGTCATCATCTCTTATCATAACGTCTCAATTCTCAATAAAAGGAACTGAAAAAATAACGAGACATGATGTCGCTTTATGGTGGATGCATAAATAGAAAATTGCACAGCTCTTTATAAAACACTAATGTGGAGCGGGGCTTTGATCCCACTGCTTTGTGAGACGAACACAATCAAAGAGGGCTCCAAATACAAAGAGAAATCATGATTCCCAACTTAACCCACCACCGACGGGGGTAAATGAATAAACATCCTCTCAGTATGAAAAAGAATAATACTGGCTAATGATTTTGTGCCACGAGTGCTGAAACATCCCATTAAATCTTTTTTATGTCTCCTGCTGAGATGATGTCACGACTGTTTCAACTGGATCATCTTATTCAAAAAAAAAAAGACTGCAAAGCAGAAAAAAGGTTGATATGATTGATTTTGTTCTCCCTGCAGGTTGGCTGTAAGGTGTTGCAGTTCTTTCACATGTACATGTTGGGCTGTAATTACTTCTGGATGCTCTGTGAAGGCATCTACCTGCACACGCTCATCGTGGTGGCGGTGTTTGCAGAGGAGCAGCACCTGCACTGGTACTACCTCCTGGGCTGGGGTGAGTCATTTTTACCACGTCCCGTTTTGTTGTTTTGTTTCTTTGCTGTAGTGTGTCTGTAAAAACTTATTCTTGCAGCTTGAAAAATCCCAGAGAAGCAGTTCAACAAGATTGGGTAGAATCTAACAATTTTCTTGTGACTGAGGTTATTTTAATATCAAGCGTGCGGTCATTCAGTTTAAGAGCATCATTTGTACGTTTCCTGTTCAGACAATGCTCTCCCTTAAACGTCTGCACTCAGTTTAATAGTCTTCTGAACTCAAATGCTTGCAAACATTTCCATCCTTGCACCCGAGTTTCTTTTGTTCACTTGCTCTTGGACCTCCAGTCCTGCTCATGCATCTTTATGTATGAGCTGATAACCCTGCGGTGGTGGTGGTGGGGATTCCAAAAAGGAGACAGTTCGCCGTATGCCGTTCCCCAGCTCTTTGTTCTCACATTTCCTACTTACATCTACTGTCCTTTCAAGTCTTAGATATGGTGTTGACCAATGACATTGTACTTTCCCCCATTTATGAGTACATGTGCTTTAATTCTGTGAGAGTCCTTTAGGAACAGATATTTTCAGATATTTTCTGACTTAGAAATTTGTGCCTTCCTTTTGTACAGTCACGATTTTATATACATGCATGCACCATATGTTTTAGAAGAGCGGTCCCCAACCGCCGGGTCATGGACTGGTTCTGGGCCGCAAGAGTTGAGGCTTGGGTGTGAAATTTATGGTTTCATGGTTTTTATCGTCAACTTGGTGTTTGTAGTTGTCTGTCTTATTTTGAAATAAATATTTACACGTTAAGCGTTAAGGGGCAGAGAGGAGGACGTTACTCTCAATGTTGTTGGCGCATTTCAGGAGGACGCTGTTAACAAAGTTATACAATTACACACTGAATTCGCGTTTATTATTATATTTACAAAATACCACCGTTTTTGTCTTGGTCGTATCATTTTATTTTGTTGTATTTATCCGCGACACATCCGTGAAAATATTGTCTGACATTAAACCGGTGCATAGCGCAAAAAAGGCTGGGGACCGCTGATTTAGAAGAACACACTATAGTAGGCTTATTGTATGTACTAAATCAAGCTTTTCATTAGATGAGCAAGACTGCTAGTGACAAATGAATAAAACAATGAACTGACTCGCAGGCTGGCTGATTTATTTTTCCCTTAAGCTGGCTGTCACTTTATTAAATTTACAAAGTGAGCAGAGGTAGTGACTGGGACCCAGAAGTTTGATAAACAAACAAGCACCTTTCATCAGAATCAGAATCAGAATCAGAATACTTTATTGATCCCTGGGGGAAATTATTTTTTGTTACAGTGCTCCATTTTAAACCAACATTAAGACAAGACAGACAATACGCTAACTAAGAATAGTACAATATATACATATATATACATACATACATACATAAGTCACTTATAAATAAATAGTTGGAAAAGAAACATGTGTAGCTGTAGCAGCAAACAGTGTGTTAAGTGGATGCGTTGTACAGGGAGATGGCCACAGGCAGGAATGATTTCCTGTGTCGTTCAGTGGTGCTTTTCGGTAATCTCAGTCTCTCACTGAACGAGCTCCTGTGACTGACCAACATGTCATGGAGTGGGTGGGAGGTGTTATCCAACATTGTCTTTATCTTGGACAGCATCCGCCTCTCCGACACCACCTTGAGGGAGTCCAGCTCCATCCCCACAACATTGCTGGCCTTACGGATCAGTTTATTAAGTCTGTTGGCATCTGCGACCCTCAGCCTGCTCCCCCAGCATGCAACAGCATAGAGGATCGCACTGGCCACAACAGACTCATAGAAAATCCTCAGCATTTTCTGGCAGATGTTGAAGGACCTCAGTCGCCTCAAAAAATAGAGACGACTCTGGCCCTTCCTGTAAAGTGCTGTGGTGTTTTTAGCTTTCATGCAAGAAGGTGGATTAGACTGGATCACAGGAAATCTGTGCAAGCAGCAGTATATCGTAGATCTGAGCAAGCGCAGAGCAAATATGCTCGCGAGCAGTCGTCTGTTTGATCAGAGGGCAGAGTTTGCATTGTAATATCTGAATGTGAAAGCAAGAAATCATGGTCTTGGATAAAGGTATTTCATTGTGGACATGCTGACAGCTTTATTGGCCCTCCTGTCGCTTGGTGCTGCTCCTGTCTTGTTTTCCACACTGCTCCAAACAGGAATAACACAGTCTGTCAAAAAAAAAAAAAAAAAAAAAAGCAGGCAATGGAACTGGATGGATGATCATCATTAAAAATGTTGGGATAACCTTGAGTAGAGTCTTTGCTGTGTGTGTGTGTGTGTGTGTGTGTGTGTGTGTGTGGATGGATGGAGGGAGGGAGGCCAGCTTGTCAGATCCATCTGTGGCCAGCACACTGCAGGGCCTCATTGAAAATGGACCCTACATGGAGTTTTGTGTTTATATCCAGAGGAAAAGATGAAAAATCTGTGCCCAGTGTCTAGTGGGTGTTTACCTACACAATGTCAAATTAGAGGGAAAAGTAACAGAAAATTAACCGTGTGGTAGTGTTGTCTTTGTTGTTAGCGGTGCAACAATAAAGCTGTCGCAGGAGAGTTTGCAGAAATAAGGAGGACCCAGCTTTCCAAGGAAAGTTTCATTAGACCAACAAACAAAGCTAAACCACGCTTTCACAGTTGTGTTAATGACAAATGCAATTTCACAAAACTCACTCAAGACCTCATATGGCTCCCATCTTTTCCTCTCCAAGGTTTTCCTCTAGTGCCTGTATCCATCCACGCCGTGGCAAGGAAAAAGTATTTTGACGACAAGTGAGTAATGTTCCAGAAACCTCGGCAAATAAACAGAAGATGTTTACATTTGCGCTGGGCTGTGTGCGGTAGAGTGAGAGCGTGCAGGCGCGCGTGTTTTCATATGTGTGTGCACGCATGTGTATTTTGGGAGGCTGACAGCACTGACTGATATGTTTTTCCTTCTGTAGCTGTTGGATGAGTGTGGAGACCCATCTGCTCTACGCCATCCACGGCCCTATAGTGGCAGCACTTCTTGTAAGTCTGCTAATCCACTGTTTCCGCACAGAAAAAGCACGAAAAACTAATTTTACATGATGAGTCTTTATATTTTTGTATTCATTTAGAGTTTAATTCATGATTTGTTTTTTCTTTTTCTGTAGGTCAATCTCTTTTTCCTGCTAAATATTATCAGAGTTTTGGTTACCAAGTTGCGAGATACGCACCGGGCAGAGTCCAACATGTACATGAAGGCAGTGAGAGCCACCCTGATCCTGGTTCCCCTGCTGGGAATACAGTTTGTCATCATTCCCTGGAGGCCGGAGAACCGGCTGGCTGGTGAAGTCTACGAGTACATAATGCACATACTCATGCATTACCAGGTAGGCACGAGCTGCAGCAAACACACAGGAGCTCAGTTCAGAGTAATCTAACAACGACTTGAAAAAGGAGGCTAGTGCAGCTTCACTGCCCTGGGGATTCAGCCGTTTTGCACCTCGGGCTTAAATCATAATGACCTTGGAAAAAAGCAATTAAATTATTGCAATAAATATGCTTAGCATGAGCTTTACTTTATACGGAAACCTTAGTGCAAAACTGAGACAGTGTACAACCTAGATTTGTCCGTACCCTTGGGCTCCCCAGGCTCACGATGCTGATTTTTAATTTTGCATGACTGAACTTTTACGCCCTTAAAAACATCGTTCTCTGCCCTGTGGTTGTTATTATCTATTCATGTGACTCCCTTAAAAAAACATTTGGGTTCAACCATAGCTTTGTTTTATGTTTTAGAAGATTCTTAATTTACTCCTTCCCCCATAAAGACGACATTTGAAGGAGGTGGGCGTGAAATACGACAGAAGCTGCTCAGTTCAGGAAAAAGAAATGAGGGTTGACCCTGGTAGGCATTCACAGGGGAAAGAGTTAAACAATCCATGAAATATTTATGGCCCATTAGATAATTCTGTTGTTGCCCCAATATTTCTTTGTATTCTCTCTTTAAAAGTTGCTTTCCCGTCTCACTTCTATAAAGTCACACCCTGTAAAAAATAAATAAATAAATAAATCATGTGTCTAAGCAATTCCTTCCTCCAACGGTTCAGCAGATGGCTGCACTGTCTGAGACTACTTCTGTTGTGATTTTTTCTTAGATGTAAAAAAGCAAACTGAATTTACTAGAAAAGAAATGATTATCTCCTTTTTTCATCTTTGTTTCAGGGTTTGCTGGTGTCAACCATATTCTGCTTCTTCAATGGGGAGGTAAGGGCTGTCATTTAGTTAGCTCATTAGCTAACATTAGCGCTGCTCGCGTGTCATTTGTTGCTAGGTGTAAGAAGGCAGTAAGGGGAGCTTACGATGCTCATTTCCAATTCCATATTTCTATTTTTGGATCCTACTAGAGTAGTGTTGCAAGATTTACAGTTCAAAATCATTTTTATTTATTTTATACTCGCCTATTTTACTGCTCTCTGGGTTTCCCAGTATCTGAAACAAGCTGCGTTAGCTCCTTTCTTCCCTCTCTCTCTGAGCCAGTTTTCTTCTTATATGCTAGCCCTTCCAAAAACAAGTTTTGAAAAGGTGGTGGGGCTGCTGTGCTCGCAACCCGCTGTGTTTCTGACACAATTGGTTCACTTTAATCAGTAAGTAATTAATAAATTAGCTTTAGCGGAAACAAAGGGAAATTAGCCCCAGGACGAAGCTTGTCTTAGTCTTTAGTCGCTACGTGTAGCTAAGCTAACATGCCTGATTATGAGTATCATATTTTTATTTAAGCGTGGTATCAATCATAGCGGTTTACTTCTGGCAAGAAAGTGAATAATCCCCCAAATATCTGAGAGTTCCTTTAAAAAATATTGTACCCCTGTGCCATGTTTGACATCATAATAGCGTAGTTTTGATTGAGCAATTGGCCTTTTGGAAAGGTCAACCTGCACATGTTACTCTGGGAGCTTTTCAGTGATTGTGTAATAAAACCGCTCATCCCTTATGACATTATGCATGACACATCAGACTGCATCAGGTAAAACATTTTCAAAATTTGTTTTCAGGTCAGATCTCTTCCATCTGTATCGAGAAGTGACCCATGAATACCAAACACAGACTCATAGTTTTGGTTTTGGCCTTGAGTACGTGGGTAAAATAGCTGTAGCTTCGCAGAGATCTCTCCAAATTCCAAATGTAGCAGGTTATAAAACATTCCTCCGCTTTTTCCTCTTCTGAGACCAGTCTGGTGCTACAATAGTAAAAGCAGAAGGGTCATGTCAGGCGAGGAGTAAGACACACTTTATAAATGACTGTGTGGTTTCCAAGCTCAGCTGAATATTGACTCTTCTTTCTTCGTTCTCCTGTCAGCCTTTCTAAGCCTGTCTGCAGCTGTCTGACAGCAGCATCCTTAACTTGATTCAAATGCTTCACCAAACCGATGAGCTGGAGTTGCATTAAACGCAGACCTCAGGTTAATAATTCTGTGAAGACCTCACAGCTCTCCAGACTCAATGTGTGAAAGATGCTTTCAAGCTCAAGTCTCCACAAGGGTTGTAACATTAGAGGACACATTTCAGGCATTTTGCTAGTCCACACCAGTGTGTAAATGGCGCGTAGACATCAAGCAATTAAACAACTATTTAATTGCTATTATCTGTAATATTTAATTAAGGCGTTTAATTAAGAAATATTTATGCTGTAAATTGTGTTCCCCAAACAAATATTGATGCTTTTTTATGAGGTGTTTTGTTGCAATAGTGGAAAATACTGCAGAGATGCACAAACTATGGAAAACATTAAAGCCAAGTGAAATAAATTTGTATGGATTGGTCTCCTAGCTTATCACTTCACACCATGAAAATAGTTTTGGCCAGGGTCCTATTTCTAGCCAGAACCTACTGTACGGTCCCATACTGTGAGGGATGTCATTAAGAGCAACCATTTGCTGTGCAGGCTCTGCCCTCATGCAGTCCTTCAGAATGCAAAGCAAATGATGTCTGTGTGCAGAAGCACTAAGAATTTTACTGTACAATTCTTCTTCTTCTCCATTTCACAATGAAAAAAATACTCCACCCACAGTACACAGACATCCAATTAGTGGGGTCAGGTTATTTGTTGAATATAATTTACCCATAGGTCTGAATGTGAGAGCGAACGGTTGACTGCCAACCTGTTCAGGGTATTCCCTGACTCTCGCCCTATGGTAGCTGGGATAGGCTCCAGCACTCCCCCGCGACCCTGATAAGGATAAATGGAAAATACTATGGGAATTTAGGATCTTGATATTTCTTAAAATAATTGTTTTCATCCCCAACAAAATCTGATTTTTACAATGATGACTTTAGCTACAAGAGGCTTTGGTGTCCCAGAGAAAGGTGCTTTTCCAGAGTTGCTTGAGTTTGTATAACAAGCAACAACCCTGAGAAGGCAAAAAAAAACCCACTGTGGATCTGTTATATGTACACTTCTTATATTTGGAAGTTGTTGCTGTTGGCCAAGCAAGGAGTGCTTGATGGTTTTGTTAGCAACAACAAAAATCTCTGGAAGACAGTGGTGGATGATCGTAGGATCCTTTCCATGATAAAGAAAAAAATTAATTTCCCAACATTTTCCAGGAGTCAGGCAACTTTCCAGGAATAGAACAGCCTGATTAGACTTTGCCAAAACACTTTTAGAAACCAGAGCAATTTTAAAAAAGCATTCTTTGGAGAGATGAGAATAACACTTAAATCTGGCAGGAGGATGGGAAGAAAGAAATGCATGGAAAATGCTTGGATCGGCAAATGATCCAAAGCATACAGTATACCATCACCTGTAAAACAATGTGGGGGAAATGTGATGGCATCAGCTTGTATGCTTTTTCATTGCATATGTTTTGATTTGTCACAGTAGGAAAAATACATCCCACTTTGGGAATTCCCTGCTTTTGTCTGTGCCGTTCCATTCTTAAGGCTTACTGCGGCACCTAATGGACATGAGACATCTTGAAGTCCACCTGTGCTTTCTGTACTGTGACAAGGCAAACACGTGCTGTGAACATGTTCACTCACTAGTGTTTTCATTTTTTGTGAGTTGAGAAAAGACAGAAGCAGAATTCTGGAGTGTAACATTTTAATTTCTGCTCAGGTTAAATAAATCCAATTTATTGGTTTGTGTTTCAACAGAAGCACCTCACACGTGAACAATGAGCCAAAACATACAGTGAAAGCAACATGGAAGTTTTGGAGGTCAGGAAGTGGAATAATGTGTTTGCAGAGTGGCTGCGGTATAAGCCTTCACAAAAATCAGTGAAACTGGCTACACCAGGCATAGACCCAGGGATCGCGCCTCTGCAAACATAAAAATAGACCAGGCTTGATTCCCCCCCTCCAGTACCGACACTTCTGGGTGTCAGAACTGACGACAGCTAGCATAAAGGAAATGACTCCAGCATCAGATTTTATTTTGCTGATACATCTGCTAACATCATCCTAACTCACACATATCACACAAACTAGGTAAGAATCTTAAAGTTTCACAGAATTGTGGCCCCTCAAAACACTGGAAGCATTAAAACAAAAGCTCATCGTGGTGTTTTTGTGACTCACGCAGCCCTACGCCAACCGCACGCATTCCACAGCACAATGTCCACGTTAAGTGTTAGAGCACTTAGCATGAGGTGTTTGGCAAAGAGGACCTAGCAACCCACTGTCAAGCTCTGTTTTATGCATCCAGCTTGGAAAATATGTCACTTATTAACTCGTACATGAGCAGACAGAAAGCAGTCTCATCACCGTAAAGGATGCAAACAATTTGTCAAACACAATCAATGCATAGGGCATACGTGTAAAGGGTGAACACACGAACTGTCACAAGGGAATGCAGTGGTTTGTTTGCTTCACCGGCATAATGGCCAATTCATGCTCTCTTAATCAGGACACGGGTTTCCTGGGCTGAGTTCAATTCTTTCTTTCTTTCTTTTTTATTTCAAGGCCAAACTACAAAGACCTGCCTTGTTTGTTCAATAGCCCCATTGTGAGGTTAGGTCAGTGAGACAAACAGCTTTCAAACTGTATTTGTGACACCAAGCACGACGTTCAGCATGAAGCTGTAAGACTCAGATGCTCATTTGTCTCAGAATGACAATTAGTGCCATAATTTATATCATTAGATCATTCTGTGTTAATGTACCCACAGTAATTACAGTGGTATTAAGACATGACTGAATAAAATGATTACCTTTGCACCGTTAGTAGTTTGTGTTTTGGGAAGAAGAAAGATTTCTACCATATGCTGTAGACAACTTAGCATTCATGTAGTGTGACGCTAATATTGGTTTCCACGAAGAGTGTCACGGCTGGCGGGGTGAGCCGTGTGGTGTTGGAGGAAAAGGAGGACCCAAAATGCGGCAGTGACTGATGATTCGAGTGACGTTTATTTACAAGTGGTGGAGTGGCAAAAACAGGCAGTGAGGCATGACAAAACAACTGAAGAAACCTAAACTGGGAGAACTAAATGACAAACCTGAGAGCATACAAAAGGGGTGCGGGGCAGAGAGACGCAGAGACAGGAACGAAACACCATAGAATGCAGACGAGCCGACAACGAACACAGACCGACACCCACTAAATATACACACACAAGGTAATCGGGTAATCACACACACAGGAGGGAAGAACAGCTGAACCCAATACACATGATGACCGGAGGAGACAAGCTGAACACAATGACAACAGACAGAGACCTTCAGAACAAAACAGGAAATCTAGAACCCGAACCGGACACAAGGGGGGAGGACACAGAATAACTAGAACAGAGGAAAATAATCAGAAAACACAAAACGCTGGGTCAACGACCCAGCACCATGACAAAGAGTTGCTGTTGTTTGTTCAGATGCAGCGCCAGCGGCCAGTCTGCAGGGCTGCTGCCTGAAAAGTTTGAATTATTTGTGATTGTTATTGTAAAGGAACACGCAGGAAGACTCTATTGACAAAAAAATAGTTCCATATTTCCTTGTTATTTCAATGACCTCATAGTTTCTAAGACATATCAGACACACGATTCTCAAGCAAGCTGACAGGGAAAAGCACTGCTGAATTTTGGACTGGGGCGAGATTGATTGAAGTTTCTGCATGTAACGCTGTGACTAATGATCGCATTAAGGCTTAAATAGAAGGATTATGAAGGGTTACGTGCTATAAGTCACGAGGGTAGTAATGGATTTTGTGATGACACAAATGGATTTGGTTCACAGTAAATTAATGTGTTTAATGCGTCAAATGGTTGCAGCAAGATAACAATGGTTGTCAACATGCCTATTCAAAAAGTGCTGGAAGATTTGTTGCTTATATAATCACTACAGTCATATTCTGATCATTTAATTGGTGCAAAGCCTGAAGAGAAAGAAGTTGTGCACTTTGTTTTTTAGTCAGGATGCCAGAAAGAGAAAATTGTATGTACCCTTTGGGATAATCATGGTCATGTTTTCATACCTTTGAATGGCATCGGTGGAAAGATGCCATTTGACTGTTGTTAGATTTAGTAGGTGAAATGTGTGGAAGTAAGTTTATTTATAACATGGTTATAGATCACTTCATTATGTACACCTGTTCAGCTGCTTGTTGCTGCATATATCTAATCAGTATTTAGACACGGTCTAGACAACCTCCCAAATTTTAAATTGAGCATCAGAATGGGGAAAAACGTAATTTAAGTGACTTTTAATGTGGCATCATTGTCACTGCATCATCATTGCTTGTCTACTAGGAGTTTCCTACAAACCATCTCTAGGTTTATAGAGAATGGGCCTGAAATGAGGAAATACCCGGCGAACACATGCCTTGTTGATGTCAGATTAGAGGAGACTGGTCAGAGTTACAACCAAGGTATGCATAAGAGCATCTCTGAAAGCACAAAATGCTGACACTTGAGGTAGATGTGCTTCAATGACCAAAGTAGAACATGCAAGATGTCTTAGCTAGACCATGCTCCTGTCAGATAGGAAGAAGAAACCAATGCTACAATTTGTGCAAGATCACCAAAATTGGACAACAGACAAAAAATTGGAAACATGTTGGCTGAGTGTCGATTTTTGCTGCAGTATTTGGATAGTAAGCTCAGACTTTGGTGTAAACAACAATGATGCATTGATCATGCCTTGTATCAATAGTTCAAGCTGCTAGGCCCCCTTACTACCAGCTGAGCACTGTTTAAATGCCACCGCCTTTCTGAGTAGTGTTGCTGACCATGTCAGCAGCGTACCCCATCTTCTGATGGTTGTTAAGGATAATGTACCATGTCACAAATGTCAGTTAATCACAAACTGGTATCTTGAACATGACAATAAGTTCACTCACTCATCAAAAAAGCTCAGAGGAATGTTCCCAGCCCCAGGTTGACTGTATGCCACGACAAATTAAGGCAGTTCTGAAGCAAATGGGGTTCCTGCCCAGTACTAGAAAGATAAACCTTGTGTATTTATCTCTTTTTATAGTGAGATGATCTGGCCACATGCACAACCTGGCCACCCCCGCCCCCCAAAAATGGATATTTACATTTTATAGCTGTCATCTGCTAATGTGATTGAAATTTGAGTGGCCCACACATGCTGCAGTAATAACATGCACATCAGTTAAGATCATTGTCAGTTGGATCAGTGTTGTCACAAACTTCTCTGACTCAAAACACAAAAACAAAGCTAGCAGTGAAGTCAAATAATTAAATTAGATGTAAAATATTATTATTAAGGCTGCATTTGTAGATATGAGACACTAAACTACCTTTTTTATGTGCTTGTGTGACATCCAGGTGCAGGCAGCTGTGAAGAGACAGTGGATGCAGTATAAAACCCAGTGGGGTCAGAGACGAAAGGACCACTGCTCGATGCGCTCCACGTCCTACACAGCTACCTCCATCACCGAGGTACCCGCCTTCATGTACCATCACGACTGTAACACCGAACACTTGAACGGGCGCCACACGGAGGACTCTGAGCTGGTGGCGCTAAAGTCGGGAGACACGTACGCTTGAGTAACGCCGAGGATAAAATGCGTAGCGGTGGAAAAAGCCGAGGACGAGCAACAAAGTAAACGTACAGCAAAAAGAAGAAAATGAATTCAGTTCACCTGCCATATCTCAGCGATTAAATCTCCGGGGTTTGCTCAGCTCAGGAGGATGATAGAGGCCTGAAAACAAAAAGCTCATTGACGTGGATTAGCTACAAGGCTGACACTTTACTTTACATTGCTGTTGCAGCTGCTTTTTCAGAACTTTGATGTTGAGAACTTGTGACGTAAGGAGAGCTGCTTTTGACATGTGTCAACTTCCTAAAGCTGCTAAACTGCGTGTGCCCGCTCGCAGTGATGGAGGCTTGCACTAGTGTGGAAATAACTGTGACTGTGTGAGGGTAGCAAAGTTTTCTTTCTTTTCCTGACGGTGCTGAAGGTGACAGCGATGATGTAGAGGTGAATAATGACTGCAATGGTGTTGATGATGACTATCAAAGAGAAGTAGACGAACCAATCATTCCTAACCTCACCTATACCAAAGGGTACTGTTTGGTGGTCACGACCGCGGGGGGGCGTACTATGTCCAGCTAAGCACAGGTGCCATAAAGCAAAAGACACGGACGCAAACACACACGCAAACGTCAGCAAACCTCATCGACCTGATCAAATGTGCCATGAAAGAGGTCAACTTTCAGAAGACCCTCTCCGCTCCAACCTCTGGAATTGTGTACATAATGTATGTTCACCATGTTTCATTTTAAAAAAAAGTGTTTTAAATGTTTTAAAAAGATTTTTGTTTTCCCCCCACCCACACTTTCTATCAATGTTTTATCCTTGCCGATTCCCTAGTACGTGCTCAGTAAATGTCCCGTGATGCTGCATTCCTGACTGCTTTGTTGTTATGCAGTTGCTGTATTTGTGCCGATGCTGAAGCTCACAGGGCTGTGACGCAAAAATGCACACACACGAAATACTTCAAAGCTAAAAATAAAACCGTTCTGTTGAGGCCGAAGAGCCACCGGAGTTGATCCACTGTGTTCTGAGTTATGATTCAGTCAGCTCTGCCAATGGTTCTAATTTATCCTCAGCCATCCTTTGTGAGCTCATGATGTCTCTAATCTGTCACCTGCTCTTATCTGGGAAAAGAGAAAGGCTCGCTAAAGATCAAATCCAAACTGTATGCGCACACTAAACCTACCGATGTCTTAAATGCATGTTCGCGTCTTTGTCACGGTCTTGCACAAACATGATGTTTAAACTCATCCATCAGTGGTCCTAAACACGTTCCTATTACTCCTCTGCCTTTTCTTTATTAGGCTTGGTTAAGGGTTTGTTGAAACCTTAGTAAATGCTGTGTCTTGCATTTATCTGTGCAAGGTCCTTCAAATCTGGTCATTTTTTAAACTGCATGTCCAATAAGAGACATTTCAGTTCCACCAGATCAAAACATTTATATTTCTAGAGCATGTAGCCAATGGCTATTAAATCCTCTGGCTGCTCACATTACTGTGATTTGTTTTTGCCTCCTTAGCAGCAACTTCTCTTTGCTTACATTGTCAAAATGGAAAAGCGTTCCAAGTTGAGCTAAATTCTTGGTAAAAGGCATGTAGAAGTAACATCTTATATAATAAAGCTGGTGATACTCGGTATCTTTTGCACTTTTAGTAAGCAGAAATTCAGCAGTGCGTCAGCGTGAGTTGTTCTCGCTGGTACTCGTGCTGATTTCTCCAAAATAAAGATGTACATCTTTTAACATGTAAACACATTTACTTATCTAGTACTTTAAACTAAAGGCTGAGTACTTGGAGGAGGGGGAGACCTCGAACCTTTTTAAAAAAATATTACTCAAACAGAGGTTTGCTCAAGAGTTGTCTGCCATATTGGACGTGATACAACCACCGATTGTGAAGTGTGTGTTCCCCAAGTGCTTAGCAAGTGATTGGCTGTCACTTGGTGAAATCGAATGCAAAGAGCACCTGAGCACCTTATGATTGCTGTGGTGGTGATCAAACTGTTGTGGTCACCTGTAAATTTGCAGACTGTGTTGTCTACAAACACTCACTTTTAAACCACCAACTAGTAGTAATGTAATAAGACTTGACAAAGTGGATGGAGAGCAGAGAATGTTCCGCTCAGTCAATTATCTTTATTTTTCTGACAAAAACAAGGTGATAACTAAATAAAAACTAATGTACGAGGGCAAAAACTATGTTGAAACATGTTGACATTTTGCCAACGAATAGAAATAGAATAGAAAAAAAAAATCTGAAACGAGATCCAATCAAAACTAATTACATTTCTTTTCTTCGGGAGGGAGACTAGATAGTGACGAGGAAGAGAAGCGTAGACTTATGGACACTTTTTGTATTTCATGTCAAGGAAGATCAGACGTTTTGTAAACCGTGTGGAGCAACTCAACAAACTTTTAGACTTTTTATTTTAGTCCAGCTTAGATTTAGTCTACTATAATCTTATAACATTTAGTTAACTACGACTAGACTAAAACTAAATTATGTTTTAGTCAAAAGACTGTGACTAAAATGAAATCAAAATTTGATGTTGAAGGTTGACCTTCAAAGTAAATGTTAGCGATCCACCCAACATGTTTCTGAAGGCTTTTACTGTGAAGGAAAACGGTCTTTGCTGCCAGGTTGTGTCGCACTCTTTGCACTTTCACTGCTGCTCAGAGAGTTGTGAGTGTTTGTGGGCAAGTCAGTGTGTTGCATGTAACTACAGGCAACCAAAACACAAGTTTGTTGCCATGGAGTCACTGACCAGGCTGTAGGCCTGTGTGACTGGAGCCTTTATCACTTGACTCTGCACTGTCATCATGTTCGTCGCACGCCTAAGGTGGCAGACAAGTTAAAATCCCAACCTCAATACATGATGCCTTTGATCATTTTAGAGATTAGTTTCAACTGTGAACAAAGAATCACTATTAATAATTCTGAAATCACAAAAATCAATTCAAAGGTGTTTAAAAACTAAATTGGCTACACACATATTTATATAATGAGAAAACATTTTTACTGTCATTTTATGTGTACGTGGTGCATTTGTTGAATGTGTGCTCAATTTTTATTTGCCTTTTCATTGTCAACTGTCGGGCACCACCTGTGAGAGATTAGAATAAGAAAAAGCTCTAAATATATCTAATCTTCATAGACATTGTGAGATCACTGTCACTATGGATAAGAGATGCTCCACAGGTATCCATGCAGAATAACTTTGTACATTGTAATGATTGTAAGAATTGGCTTGTTGATATTCATTAATCTGTAAGTATTTGCTTTCTTTAATCAGAGGAAAATCATATGAATGCAGACTATTTAAAAAAAATATTTTCATAGCTATATAGGAGATTTATCTGAGTACATCTGAGCACTCACCACTGAGAGCGAATCACACAGAGTCACTCATGAATCAGTTCAGAAAATCAAATCATTTTGATGAAATTACTCAAATCAGGGATGCCACTATTTACTAGTTGTAATGGCGCAGCTTCTCTACAGTACATAAACCGCACGCTGCACAAGCTGAATGCATTCAGTCCCTTTTCATGGCTTCACCTGTCAAATCCTCTTACAGCCCCCACCCCTTTGCATAAAACAGACATTGGGATATGTTTCATATTTCAGTGACTTTTATGTTACCAGCTGGCTGTAAGGAACTAGGAAGGACCGTAGAGAGACAATCATGATGGCAGAATAGGTTTTACTGATTCAAATGTTTTAGTATGAGAGAAAAATTATTTATTTTAGTATGAAATACATCTTCCTCTTCATTTTTATTATGGTGATGTTTCCTGGATCTTGTGCACACTGTAAGACATATTATTAGTGTTGTGGATTCTGGATTCTATATATTTTGTATGTCTGTTCATGCCCATGTAAATACAAGCAAACACTGTGTACATAATAGATTTTTGCACTGTGAAATTCTATGATGATTATTTTTGTTACCCCCCTCCCTTCTCATTTATTTTTGGCTTGTGTTTGTCTCTTTCTCCTTCTCAGCTTGGACTAGCATCATCTCAGAGCTGATAAAAAATGTATTTTGTAAAAGCCACAACGATTGGTGTTGTTTTTTTTAAATCTTCCACCCATTTAGCACAACAACAGAGACATATCATTTGGTGTCGCTCTCTATTTCTTGAGCAATCAGCAAAAACAGAAAGCTGTGGCGTGAATGTAAAAGGTAGAAAAAGATGAAAGCTAACAATCGGAAAGTGGACAATTTTCAGAGTCTGATGACTTAATGATTAAAAAGCGTGCTTTGTTTTGTTATTTTCGTAAATAATTCGGTAAGATTATCGAGTTTAAAACCTTTCTGAAACAAACTTTGTTTTCCAGCAATTCTGCGAAATTCTGTGTTGATTTAGCAGCTTACTCGCCAACACTTTCTCCTGTCAACATTTCAGGGTTGAGAGAATTTGTTTAATGAGTGTGCAGGGAAAACAGGGGAAGTCTAGCTCCATGTGGTGTCTTGCCTTGTGATTCCTCAAGGCAGTGCTGGCAGCGCTTTACAGCCCTGTTTTATTTTAAAGGTTCTGCCTGAATTACATAAAAGCATCTGATGTCTGTAACAGGAAAAAATCCACTGACATGGATCCGCTACAAGATGAATGTCCGCGTACACTCCATAACATATTAAAGTAATTACGATATGTTGCTCACAGTGGTGAAGGCTTCATAAGTCAGCAGTTCAGTGATACTTGATATGCTGTATCCAGGAGACATCTAATCATCTGTGTAACTAAAAGAGATCTGACCAAAGCAGTTTCTGAGATGAATAATCTACAGTTCACCCAACATTTTAAGGAGAAATGCAGTCTTGGACATTGGTCAGAATCAGTGTTTGGCCCAGGATATACAGTAATATAATTGGTTTACAGAACTACTTTTAAAAACCCCAAAGCGCTTGCAAACTCAAAGAGCGACTCAACATTTTTACAACGTCTATTAAAGGAGAATCTACAAGAAGCCAGAAGTTGATGAGAGGATATTTAAAAGGCTGACTGCTAAACAACCAGCTTCTGTATAGTTTCAGAGTACAGGTAAGATGAAGCAAAGGCTTTTCACAACACAGCAATAATCCTAGCCTTCAGGCTAACATTAGCTAGCAGACTACTTTTAGTGCTTCGCAAAGACTTTATTGGGGAGGTTTGCCAGATTATTAATGGCCCCCCAAAGTATATCTCATCTTAGACTATTATTACTTTTTAAAAATTCATCCAAAGTACTTGTAGACAGTCCCCTTACTCATAGTTTGACAGTTTAGCTATTGGTCCTTTCCATCTCATGTTTCTTTTGGGATTGATCACTGATGCTTCGTCGCTCATTATCATTCAGGTTCCTCTTGGTTGAGTCGCTCAATCTGTGGTCAAATTTTAACTCTACAGTCTTGAGCTTCATTAAGACTTCTGTGGTGAATCTATGTAGAACCTACGATACAGCGTACGCCGGTGGCTGACACCATGGCCACATTCATACTTGTTAACGTTAGCGGTGACATGCAGTTACATTTCTAGACAGCAACATGTCTGGTTTCGCCGTAGGTTATGGTTTAGGGTTTTGTTACGAAGTTCCACAGTAACCACAGAAGTATAATTTTACTTTTAGGCCTTTTTTCTTTCTGTATCCGAAAATCCACTAGAGTCCACTTAAGCCTGAGTGATGGAAAGTTGGCCATCAGACGCTGCGACTGTGCTGACTCGTCTGTGGAGAATTTGCATTACAGTTAGATACTACGCATGCGCTCCAGGTGCCAGATTGCTAGCAGACCTCTACAGGCTGTATCAAAAAGGATAATCCTATTTCAAAGCACTTTAATTCTGCAGCCGTTCACCAGTAATTATCAAATCATGTACTGTTAGAAAGAGGGGATTTGTGAGTTTCACCCTGTTGCTGGTAGATAGCATAACAAAAGCAGCGGCTGGAGTGACTCCAGACATGCTCACAAAAGTATGGAGCGAGCTGGACTATCAAATAGACATAAGCTGTGCTTCACGAGGGGAACACATTCATTCAAACAATTATGAAGATTGGAAGTTTTGTATGTAAAACTATTCAACCATATTTTTCAAATTTACCGCAAGCTTCTATGTCTATTACTGAAAAAAATACTCCTTTGAAATCAGGTGATTCTTTTTGTGTATTACAGGATGTGGAGTCTCCAGCTGTCTCTTTCCATGTCCACAGTGGAGTATAATAAGGCTTTAGACTGCATCTGATAAAACCTGAGTCTGCCAGAGCGCGCTCGGGTCAGTGAGACATACATTTAGTCAATAACGACGCTGAGAATCTGCGTGGACGTCTGCGTACCTGCTTGTTTTTTCTGACTTGTCGTAGAAGAATTTGCATTAAAATTCACATACTGCTCACACACCCAAGGGAGGTGGATTTCAAGAAGACTTCAGCAAAATATTACAGGAATGACTGCTGTGTTGTATTGTCTCCAGTTGTCTGTGTCCATGTCAGCAACAGAGTACAATCAAGGCTTTAGACTGCAGCTGATGAGGGACTGCAGTCCTTCATCTCCATCTCTGGAGATCCTCTGTGAAGATCCTCTCTGACCTGGGAAGCCGCTCTAAGCTGCTGAAGGTGAAGCGCTTGTTCCTATGCTGCTATGCTGAGTTCACGGCGGCTGCAGAGCAGAATAGCGACTACCTTCACCATAAAACAAGACCATAAAAACTGGGAGTCCATCTGCAGCACAAGCTATGAACTGGACATGCAGCCAGATTTGTTGCTCAAATATTTGTCACAAAGAAACTCGCAATTAAATTTCTGCCAAGCAACCCACCTGCAGACTGTCGTTAAATAATTACCTGAACAGTCAATGCAAGTCTGAAACTGTATGCATACTGTACTGATTATGAAGACACAATAAGCTTTAAGTCTCCTAAATTCTCTAAAACCCCTCGTTAGACCCGCACAGTGCAAGAATGTCAGCAAACTGCTGCGAGACGCTTCCGTCTGGAGAAAAGGTTAACGTGGAGCCTTTCAGAAAAATGTCAGCAGCTGCTTATTTCAAGCCATTCATTCCCTGACAGCAACAATCTCACAGTACACTGGACCAATCCCAAAATATGTGGTGTGCGCCCATTAATCGTAGATAAAAGTGATCATGTGGAGCGTTTTGCTCAGCTGTGTTAAAAGATGAAATGACACTGGTCCACATCTAAATCTCCAGCCGTGCTTTTTGAAAAGTGCTTCCAGTTTGCTTCAAGGTCGCCTAAAACCGTCATGTAGCTAAAACTGCTCCGATCACTGTTGTCAAGGATTTTTACTTTTCTTCCCTGCCCGCGCGTTGGACCTCTTAATGTCCACCCATTCCGGCTCAAGTGTACTGACTGAGTATGCTGAACCACTCTTTCACCCAGGGTTTGGGGTATTTTCTGCTTTCATGGCCAGAAATTCAGCTGAGCAACTGAGCAGAAGGCACAAGGATATCCAAGAAATGGTGCCTTTTTTTTTACTCTAGCTCAGCTGGGTTACACACAAAGACTCAGAGGGCCATTTCATTTATCTACAGTGGGGCAAAAAAGTATTTAGTCAGCCACCGATTGTGCAAGTTCCCCCACTTAAAATGATGACAGAGGTCAGTAATTTGCACCAGAGGTACACTTCAACTGTGAGAAACAGAATGTGAAAAAAAAATCCATGAATCCACATGGTAGGATTTGTAAAGAATTTATTCGTAAATCAGGGTGGAAAATAAGTATTTGGTCAATAACAAAAATACAACTCAATACTTTGTAACATAACCTTTGTTGGCAATAACAGAGGTCAAACGTTTACTATAGGTCTTTACCAGGTTTGCACACACAGTAGCTGGTATTTTGGCCCATTCCTCCATGCAGATCTTCTCGAGAGCAGTGATGTTTTGGGGCTGTCGCCGAGCAACACGGACTTTCAACTCCCGCCACAGATTTTCTATGGGGTTGAGGTCTGGAGACTGGCTAGGCCACTCTAGGACTTTCAAATGCTTCTTACAGAGCCACTCCTTTGTTGCCCGGGCGGTGTGTTTTGGATCATTGTCACGTTGGAAGACCCAGCCTCGTTTCATCTTCAAAGTTCTCACTGATGGAAGGAGGTTTTGGCTCAAAATCTCTCGATACATGGCCCCATTCATTCTGTCCTTAACACGGATCAGTCGTCCTGTCCCCTTGGCAGAAAAACAGCCCCATAGCATGATGTTTCCACCCCCATGCTTCACAGTAGGTATGGTGTTCTTGGGATGCAACTCAGTATTCTTCTTCCTCCAAACACGACGAGTTGAGTTTATACCAAAAAGTTCTACTTTGGTTTCATCTGACCACATGACATTCTCCCAATCCTCTGCTGTATCATCCATGTGCTCTCTGGCAAACTTCAGACGGGCCTGGACATGCACTGGCTTCAGCAGCGGAACACGTCTGGCACTGCGGGATTTGATTCCCTGCCGTTGTAGTGTGTTACTGATGGTGACCTTTGTTACTTTGGTCCCAGCTCTCTGCAGGTCATTCACCAGGTCCCCCCGTGTGGTTCTGGGATCTTTGCTCACCGTTCTCATGATCATTTTGACCCCACGGGATGAGATCTTGCGTGGAGCCCCAGATCGAGGGAGATTATCAGTGGTCTTGTATGTCTTCCATTTTCTGATGATTGCTCCCACAGTTGATTTTTTCACACCAAGCTGCTTGCCTATTGTAGATTCACTCTTCCCAGTCTGGTGCAGGTCTACAATACTTTTCCTGGTGTCCTTCGAAAGCTCCTTGGTCTTGGCCATGGCGGAGTTTGGAGTCTGACTGTTTGAGGCTGTGGACAGGTGTCTTTTATACAGATAATGAGTTCAAACAGGTGCCATTCATACAGGTAACGAGTGGGGGACAGAAAAGCTTCTTACAGAAGACGTTACAGGTCTGTGAGAGCCAGAGATTTTCCTTGTTTGAGGTGACCAAATACTTATTTTCCACCCTAATTTACGAATAAATTCTTTACAAATCCTACCATGTGAATTCATGGATATTTTTTTTCACATTCTGTCTCTCACAGTTGAAGTGTACCTCTGGTGCAAATTACTGACCTCTGTCATCATTTTAGGTGGGGGAACTTGCACAATCGGCGGCTGACTAAATACTTTTTTGCCCCACTGTACCTCTCAAAGCTCACACTCCTGTTTCTGGTTTCATACTGTGCTGCTCTCAACCCAGCAGCAACACCAACCCTCCAACCAACCTCAATGTCACATTAAATGACCAAACTCGCCTGGAGGACTTGAAGGTCAAACTTTTACCAACAGATTCTGGTGTTTGACCGGTTGGTCATGAACACAGTAAAACATTAGCTTTGATAAAAAAAATAAATGATAGGTAACTGGTGCACACAAATGAGTGAATTTTATCTCATTCTGTAAATTTAGTTTAATCGATTTCCACCTCCCAGTCAACTGTAAGGAGGTAAATCTTTATTTTTAAGTCGCCTCTTTACATTTATTGATGCTCAAACATGCCTTTTTAGGGGTATGCTTAGAGGCTGATTTTATGTTATTGCACCAGACCTCTGGAAGGCTTTGGACCATTTTTTTAAATTCTGACAAATAATATGGCTTTGCTGTGTAGTTTATTGGACTCTCTTCTACTATATTGTGCTGGAGTTTGCTTTCTGTGTGTGTATGTGTGACAAATTAGTCGGTATTATCAGATCTCTAGTTCAAATTTGTTCCGTTCCACCCAAACTCTATTTACAACTTGTAGACCTACAGTTCTATCTAAACTGAGTGACCAGTTGTTTCTTTATTGTTTGCTAGAAAAATCGGACACAGCTGTATTGATTTATTGAAGTGTGCACAAATAAATAGAAATAAAATATGTAATGCAATAACAGAGTTTGAACAGGTCTAACTACCCTGGTAGTCAATATTTAGTATGACTCGTTTTATTCTTCAACACAGCCTGAACTCTCTTAGCCGAGGTTTCTTATCATTTCTTTAAGTAGACTTCAGGAATAGTTCTCCAGGCTTCTTGAAGGCTATTCAAACTCTTCTTTGGATGTTGGCTGATTTTGTTCCATTTTCTGTGTGTGTTTCATTGTGCCTTCTCTCCAGGTGTGCTTTTACTGCACTGCCAATGTGTTTGGGATCTTTGACATGCTGAAAAAAATGAAGCTGTTACTAATCACACCCTTTTTAGATGAGCTTGTGTGGCACTTGAAAATCCGGTGGCACTTTTCTGGGTTCATAATTCCATCAATTTTGACAAAATCCGCATCAATACTGGCTGAAATAAAACTCCTGACCACCTCTGCATATTTTGATGGCCATTTGAACTAAAAATTTAAAAGCTGGGTTAATCACATGCACTTAGTTTCAGTCCAGTTGTTGTGTAATTTGGCAAGAATTAAGAATGGTTTCGCGACAGCCATCCTTCCACAGAGACCATTTCTGATGATGCGACTCTCATGTCCTATATCAGATCTTTGCTGGATTTTTTCCCTTATTTTTGAAGACATGACTTTCAGATACTGTTCAAGTTATCATGTTCACAAACTTCAGTATCTATGCTGCCTACCCGCAGGGTGACGACAACACCCCATCAGCCTGTTACAGCTGAGGAGTAACAAATGGTGGAGAGTCCCAAACATTTAACCCTTAGTAGGAGTTGTCCCCTTTGGAGGTGATCCTGATGTTGTTGACTGACATGTGAGTCGTCACATGAGTAAAGGTGTGAAAAAAGGCTCAGGACCAGCTCCAAAGCACACAGCCCCCACTAAGTTTTTTTGTTTTTGTTTTGGTTTTTTTTGTGTCCCGTTTGGATCTTTAGCCATCAGAATTGTTGTCTTAAGGCCAAGAAAGATGCCAAGCGGATTTATTTTACCAAGTGGATCATCATGGCCTTGCCATATTGGTCCATTTGATTGACCTTTATTATAATTATGTATTTATTTTATTTTCAGTTGCTACAAACGGGACAGACATGACTGGGGGATAGGACAGGGAGAAAGAATGAAAGAAAGAGAGGGAGAGAGAGAAAACCAGAGGGGAGAAGAGACGGTGAGAAAGGGGGGAAGAAAGAAAGAAAAACAAACAAAACACCTGGATCACCTGTATGGAGAAAAAGAAAAACAGAAGAGAAAGCAAACAAAAAAAGAGGAACATAATAAAAAACAGCACCATCACAATAAACTAGCTAGCAGTAGATAACAGTAGATACTAAACATTAAACGATATTGTGCAGCACGCAAGATAGACAACGCACAATGTGCTTTGAGGCAGCAGCCAAGAAAGGTGTAGTCCGCATCTGTGAACACCCGTGTGTACACCTGTGTGCACACCTGTGTGGATCAGCATGCTTGTATTCCAAAGGTTTCTCCATGTAACGATCTGCTAGGGAGTGTGGGGAGCCATAGACCCGTCCCCCAGGGTATGAAGCAGGTATGGAGGAAATCCAGGCCCCAGATGTCCAGAGGCCCCAGAATTCGAGGACCCGAGGAGGACCACCAAAAGGGGGGGAACCGTGCCACCCTCCTGGGAAGAGCTGAGTAGAGCCCCAAACGAGAGGTCACCCAGCAGCTACGGAGCAGAGGCCAGAGGGGGTTGCAGTGGCATGCCCGCGGGCTCTGCCGGCAGCCAGCTGTGCCAGAGAGGACAGAGCTTCAGGCCCAGAGGCCTGAGGGCACCCCACCCCCCGGAAGGGGCCCAGCCGGGCCACAGGTGCCAGGCCCCGCCAATCGGCCACCAGGAGTGAGCCGGTACATACATGAGCGCCCAGCCCCAGTCGACAAGGACCACCAACACACCAACGTCTGAGGGCATCAGCCACCAGCAGGGAGTGTGGTGAGGGGAGATAGGCCTCCGTACTTTAGAGGGCCTGAGATGTACCCAGAGAGGTTGAGTCTAAGACCCAACCTGACATATAGACACAGACGAACAGGCACACGCGGACACAGACGTGCATTCCCACCCCATATGCACAACCAAATATTCGGCACTCACCCAACGTGTAGACAGACACAAATAGACACTGCACAGACAGTCGCACTCCCCAAACATACTCTATATCCCAGGTCCAGGTCCCCCCGCCCTCAGAGGGGCAAGCCGCACCTAGACCCAGGAGATGTAACCCTTCTCTCTGGGGTGGACGCAAGCGGACCACCTCCTTATCTGCAGTAGCAGGGAGGTCCCGCATCCCAGCCCCCAATCTGACGGCCAGCACCTCCTCCCAGCCCCCCAGCCCTGACGGCTAACAGAACCGGGGTGAGTGAAGACTCCAAACCTCCCAACGCCAGCTCATATGTAGTGTTGCTGTGTGCTGTTCTAAAGTGCATTTAAAACACAGGAGAGCATGGTTCCTGCTTCCTCTCAGAGAGCAGCACGGCTGCTCCTGAAAACCCTTAGTGTCTATGTGCATTTAAAGTTGAGGGTAGGGCACCAGGGCCAGAGGTGGGTTGGAGTACACTGACCATCCTCTGGATGCTGTAGAACGTGCCCACCCCCAAGGCCCTATATGTATGTGTTATGTGAGAGTGTGAGTAATGTGGGTGTCTAGGTTGCAGAATAAAATTGAGGCACAGGCGGCCAGAAGGGGAGAGAGGGGGAGTGCCTCCCCTGCACCCTGGTGACATACCTGCACCCCAAGCCCTGCGTGTGTGGGTGGGTGTGGTAGAGCGGGAATAGGGAGGCAGCTGAGGATGGGGAGGGAAGAAAGAGAGGGGCAAGCGGCCCCTCCCTGGGGCCAGCTCCCCCGCTGACCCCAGTAGGCACCCCCACACTCTGGAACCCACCAGGGCAAAGGGGCCCAGGCCCATCCGGACCGGGGCCCGCAGCTGCAGCATCGCCCAGCCCCACAGAGTCCGGGGCAGCCCACCCAACTCCACCCCAGAGAAAACTGCACCCACCCCATCATCCAATCATCTCCCAAACTACACTAGACAATAGACACCCAGGTTGAGTTCATTCTCTACCTCTCCTATATCTCTCCCCCCACCTGCAGAGTGAGCTCCTGTAGAAAGGAGACCACCTGCAAAGATATAACAACCTCCCCACCAGTTAGAGAGTCCCCTAGTTGGGCCGATGCACCAGAGGTCCCCTGCACTGGGGCTGAGCCCCCCTGCACCCACCCGCCCACAGCTCCAGCGACACAACAGCCAGGACCCAAGGCCTGAATGATAATGAGCGATGAAGCATCAGTGATCAATCCCAAAAGAAACACGAGATGGAAAAGACCAAGCCAATTTTACTCAGAAAACCCAGAACAATTAAGATGCTATTGGATTTTTATTTATCCACTTGATGCCGTTTGCCTCGTCAACAAGTGAGCAGATATCTAAACAGACAGAGGAAGAGATTACCTGATAAAATAACTCCTCATTCATGATTACAATGAAACACTTTTAAATCATAATCTCAAATGAGCTTTGGTTTTTCAATTTCTTTCTGTGTTATTTGAAGACAATGCGTGTTGCACGACAGTATCTAGGCCGTTTTGATTAAATCCTCTGGTATTAAGAACGTAAGTAAAGAAAGCACTGCCCTACAGCAGATCACTTCCCTGATTCACTTGTGTAACAATGTTTACTGCCACATCTCTCGTAGTGTCTTATTTGCCAGGGTATGAGAAACTGGAGGCGTTGTAGTAGCTGCAGTTTGTAGAGCTGCAGAAATGAGGAGGGCTGTAACAGCCTTTGCAAAAAGTATATTTTTCGAACCGTCCAGGGAGCAGAGGATTTGTTTGGATGTGCTCAAAGCTGCTGCACATTTTTACCATACAGGCACTGACCTTCCTAAACAACTGAGTCATCCTGTCTCAAAAGAAACCCAGATGAGAACCAACAAATATCTGTTCAGTCACAAAAGCTAAAATGTTTGAAGACGATATCATCCCCCGAGTGCATCAAACAACATAAAAACAAGATTTCTGTTTGCAACATGTTTGTCCTAAAAGCGCGGCGGAGTCTGTCAGTCTGCCCACGGCTTACAATATGTCTTAGAAGATAACCGTCTCCGTTATGTCTTTCTAATAGCACTTGTTCTCTCATTATGCTCTAATGAGATTTGTGAGGCAAGTTATTAATTATCAGGGCACTCGACAGAGAACATGCTGTGGCGCTGGAGAGGTTTTCCACCAAACAACAATTTATTTCCGCTCCTGTGTTTTTGTTCTCCGTGCTGGTTCATTCCCGCTTTAGAAGAAGTGACAGAAAAATGCAACGACTCAAAAAAGGACCCAGACAAAAACAACACCGTTCCCCCCATCGCAGGGAGGCAGAATAACTCTTTGAACCTTGCACTTTTGTAGCGACTACAGTTGAACAATTGAATGTATTCTTTTCTGACATTGCTCAGAGTCACAGAGTCTCTACACTCAAATGGTCTTAAAAAGCTGGAGGTGTCAGTGATGTGGAATGCCCGTCTTGTACAAACCTCAGCGTGCATGTCGGGGGCAGCCCATGAGGAGAGTTTTTCAAGGATTGTGAACATGTTGATGTAGAGTCAAACTGAAGGACATTGTTAACTGTAATCACACCTCCTGCAGAGCACTTCAAAAAGGTCATTTGCCTCTCAGACCAGGTTGTCATCCAAATTCTATCCTTATATGGCTGACTGAAGCTACATTATACAACAGAGTGTAACAATTAGGCTGCGTGTGTAGAGAGAAATATGGAAAAAAGAAAGAAAGAAATTTGCAAGGCTGTTTTCTCAGTCAGCCCGATCCCACATGACTAACATGCAAACATCAACTACCGCTGAGCCACAAATTTCAACATCTACTGCGCAGGAAAACGGATGTACACCACTGTTGTAATTCTCTGACACAAAAACCTTATGATTATGCAGCCAAAGATCCAAAGTACTTAAAGTTAAGGGACCGCAGGGCCTTAAATGCAGGGTTAGCAGCCAAAGTTCCTCGTTCATGCACAGCCTGTGCTTCGGATTTTCCACGGTACTCACAGCATTTTATGAGTGGTCTCGGCACAGCAGGGGCAGCACTAACTTATTTCTGTTTTGCTATCCCTGCAGTGAGAATTTAAAGAAGGTTTGAAAAGATACAGAGGTGTTTTCAAAGCACGCAAAAGTTGATTGATATGCTCATAAATGTCGTAACCATATTGCTAACACTCATACTCGTCACAGAAAGCAAAAGGAAATTGTTGCACTTTTGGGTTGCATGTGGCTCGCAGGATAATGTAAGACTAGGAATAGCCAAACAAGATACCTCCCCAAAAAGATAGCCAGCTGTTTTGATAGTCACAAGCTTTAATGCTTGTTTCTTTTATTCTGAGCCAAAAGTTGTCATTTGAACTCTCGTAAGAGATCACTTGCTTCTTGTTGATCTCTGGTGCATTACATTTGTAAAAAGGATAGTTTAATACTGGTGAATCCAATTGAAATAATAAATTCATAATTTACGAAAAAGAATGAAAGTGGGTGGAGGCGAGACAGAATACATGTGTGCAGATGAGATGGAGGCAGGTGTAACAGTGCACATGAAAGTGGATGAGTCTAAATACCAGGGTTCAATATGCAAAGCTACATGCTGTGCACAAGAGAGAGGAAGAAGGGAGCCTATGCAGGGTGGAATAGGTGGAGATAAGTGTTAGGGGTGATAGTAGCAAGAGTGAAAGATCTCTAGATGCTAGTGAGACGTGCAGTGATGTATGGTTTGGAGGTTTGGCTCTTACAAAAGTACAGGAGGTCGAGCTGGAGGTGGCAGAGCTGAAAATGTTAAGATTTTCATTGGGAGTGACCAGTTAGAAAGGTGCACATCAGAGGGACAGCTCAGGTCAAGCGATCTGGTGACAAAGTTTGAGAAGCAAGAGTGAGATGGTTTGGGCATGTGCAGAGGAGAGAGTGGACACACTGCCAAGCAGGAGAAACGAGGACGACCACATGCAGAGGGCCGGTGTCACACAGGGTGAGATGCAGGCTTGTTTCTTCCTGTTAGTGATGTTTTTGTTAATATTACAACAAGCTCCCATGTTAGACGATGAAACCTGTGAAACCACAGATGTATTAAGGAGACCTGGATACTGGCAGCCACTCGTTTAAATAAAAATTGCTTCTCTGGTGCATGAGCAAAAAATGACTTTATAACTTGTGTGATTTCCTCTGCACTGCACAGCCCACTACATATTCTCAGAATGCTGCGTAGCCGACAGCATGCAGTGGGCATGCAGTGACATTGGGAGCTGAACTGAAAACCAGACGTTTCTTGTCTCTGGGGAAGCAATGCATATCTATATAGTATCGACTGCCTACAGTTTTATAGTTACCTCATTTGCAATAATGGTCCAAAGGGAAAAAGCTTATTTTGGCTGCAGGGCTTTTGCTTTGTTATAATACTGCAAGTGGCAACTGGGGAAATGCCAGTGGCTGTTGATGCACTATCCAGCTGTGTTAAGACTGTATGTAAAAGATGGGAATGTCACTGAGTTATCACCCGCTGCTTTGTGGAGCACGTTTTTGAAGACTCGGGTTTCGGATGTTGGCCATTGTTATCTTGTTCTCTTACATCCAGCCTATAAATGATGACACTGGATGCAGCGTGTTCGGGTGATGTTTTCCAACTTTACTCGTAACCCCGGAAGCTCCCCCCACACACAGCCTTGTGAGAACAGTAGTCTACCGCTACACCTCCTCCTTTTAGCTAAAGACATACTTCATAACGTCTCAAACAGCTCACTAGAACAGAAATGGGGAACATCATGAAACGTGGAAATTATACACATCCCTCATTTGTTCACTTACATTTAAACAAAACACATTATTGTAAACATCTCTGACAGCTTAACCCAGCTTTGAATAGGGCATGAATGGATAACTTCAGAGAATTACACATCCAGTCTTTCAGGAGGTCTCACCACTCGACCAGATCTGGTAAGTTCAGTTCAGTTCAGTTCAGTTCATTTTTATTTCAAACATTTCAAACATGTGCCTTCACAATCATTACAAAATATCATTCCATTATTTGTTTGAAAAGGAGTAGGCTGAAGTATTTACTTATTTGTCCCTACCCCCTCAAGTTTTACCTCTCATTCATTTAATTTTTTTTTGTCTTAAATTAAACAAACAACATATGAAACATATAAACATATGAAGTAAAACAAAACATAACATACATAAATCAAAAACAAGAAATTAGCAAGCCCCACCACAGTATAGTTTCTTTCATATGAAAAATACAGAATGAGTATATTTGCAGATACACAAGTTATGGAAAAACAACAAACCAAAACAAAACAAAAAAACAAAAAAACAACCAAAAAAGAACCGCAACACCATTACCAGCAACATTACCATCCTGGGTTAACCCCGTTTTCTTCATTCTTATACTTATTTAAAATTAGGTTTTTATATTTTACTTTAAACTGTTTTATGTTTTGACTGTCTTTTATTTCTTCTGTTAGACTGTTCCATAATTTAACTCCTGCAATTGAGATTGACATAGTTCTTAAAGTTGTTCTAGCACTTTGTATTTTTAAATTCCATTTCCCTCTTAAGTTATACCCACCTTCTCTTTCTATGAACAATTTACAGATTTCTTTGGGAAGCAATTTATTTCTGACTTTATACATTATTTGCGCTGTTTTAAGCTTCACCAAGTCTTGGAATTTAATAGCTTGCATTTTGACAAAGAGTGCATTTGTATGGTCCCTGTACCCTACATTATTTATTAATCTAATGGCCCTTTTCTGTATTATAGTTATTGTTTGTGTGTTACTTTTGTATGTGTTTCCCCAGACCTCTACACAGTAGCTCATATATGGCAGTAGTAAAGCACAGTATAAAATGTGCAGTGCTTTCTGATCCAACATATGCTTTGCTTTTCCCAGGACGGCAATGCCCCGTGCCAATTTCCCCCGAACATAAGTAATGTGTGGCTTCCAACAGAGCTTGTGGTCAATGATCACCCCAAGAAATTTTATTTCATTTACTCTTTCTAAATATACATTGTCAACACATATTTCTACTTCGATGTTTTTCTTTTGGTTTCCAAACAACATAAATTTGGTTTTATCGAGATTCAATGATAATTTATTTATATCAAACCACTTCTTTAATATCGTTAATTCCTGTGTGATCATTTCCAAAACCTGTGGCAATTCCCCACCTGCACACAGTATATTTGTGTCATCTGCAAATATTACAAACTTTAAAATCTCCGATACTCTGCAGATATCATTTAAGTACATAATAAACATTTTTGGACCCAGTACTGAACCTTGAGGTACTCCACAAGCTATATCCATCAAATTAGATTTATATTCATTTATTTGTACATATTGTTGCCTATTCCCTACATAGCTTTTTAACCATTCCAAAACCACTCCCCTAAACCCGTACTTTTCCAGTTTTTTTAATAGAATTTCATGATTAACAGTGTCAAACGCCTTCTTTAGATCTAAGAAAACTCCGAGCGCATACCTCTTATTATCCATACATTCCGTTATCTTTTCCATTAAATCCAACAGTGCCAAAGCTGTTGATCTGTTGTTTCTGAACCCATACTGACTATCTGTCATTAATTCATATTTTTCCACAAAACTGTCAAATCTTTTTATGAAGAGTTTTTCCAGTATCTTAGAGAACTGGGAGAGTATTGACACTGGTCTATAGTTTGTAAAATGATGTCTTTCACCGGTTTTGTAAATGGGAATAACTTTAGCAACTTTCATTTTTTGTGGAAAAACTCCTTTTTGAAACGACAAGTTGAATATATATTTTAATGGTTTTACGATACCATCAATAACTGTCTTTACCGTTACCATATCAATATCATTCCAGTCTGTACTGGTTTTGTTCTTAAGTCCTCTAACCATGTCATAAATCTCCTTCTCTTCCACTGCTCTTAAAAACATTGAGCGACTATTCCTTTCAATATTTTCACCAGTGTCCCTTTCTATTCCATCAACCTTTATTTCTTCTGCCAGTTTTGGCCCTATGTTTACGAAGAATTCATTAAAGCCATTTACTATCTCCTCCATGTTATTAATACTTCTTGTCCCTTCTATAAAGTACCCAGGGTAATCATTATTCCTTGATTCATTTTTGATTATTCTGTTTAATACATTCCATATATCTCTTGTGTTATCTTTATTGTGTTCTAACCTTTTAATGTAATACTCTCTTTTACAGGATCTCATTATATTAGTTAATTTATTTTTGTAAGTTTTATACTTCATTTCAGTTTCTATTGTTCTCTTTTTTATGAATTCTCGATATAGGGTATTCTTTTTTTTGCTGGCATTTTGTAGTCCTTTTGTCATCCATGGTCTTCCTGCATAGTTGTGTTTCCTATTGATTTCAATTACTGGGCAGTTTTTATCAAGTAATGTGTTAAATGTTCTTAAAAATCCTTCGTAAGCTTTATTAACTTCTGTTTGTTCATATACAATATTCCAATCTTGCTTTAAAAGTTCATTTCTAAGACAATTTAAGGTCTTCTCTGTTCTTATTCTTTTGTAAATAATCTTATGTCCATCGTTGTTCACTTTATAATGGCAATTATACGATGCAAAGACTGGTAAATGGTCACTTATATCATTGGTAATAGTTCCTGTTGGTCTGAGGTGGCTCCTATTTCTCCTCAGAAAACCCCTGTCTGTTTCTACCACATAGGATCTGGGAGCACTGGCAGGTCCAACTACTGCTCCGGTAGTTCCTTCAGTGGTAATCCACACTTTCTGTCCTGACGATAGTTCCGGAAGCGGTCTGACTCTATGTCTGCGGCTGTAGTGTTTTGCCTGCTCACGCCTCCCTTCCTCATCTTTTTTGCGAAAAGCCTGTAGGTCAGGCCACTTTGGCACCAGCTTTGCCACAGCTTGTGGCAGCGTGGTCCACAGGAGTCTCCCCATAAGCAACTGCGCTGGCGAGAGCCCATGTTCCAGTGGGGTGGCCCTGTATGCTAGCAGTGCTCTGGTGTAGTCACAGTCCTTTTTCCACAAGTCTTTAATGGTACGAACAGCGCGTTCTGCCTCCCCGTTGGCTTGGGGGTACCTGGGGCTGCTTGTTTCATGTGTGAACTGGTACTCTTTGGCAAAGTGCTTGAACTGTTCTGATGAAAACTGCGGCCCGTTATCCGATACCACAGTCTCGGCAACACCATGTCTTGCAAAGGCTTCTTTTACAGCACTAATAGTGACCTCTGCAGTTGTGTGTCTCAGTTCAGCTATCTCAATGTACCTTGAGAAAAAAATCAATAATCAGCAGGAAGTGTTTCTTTGACCACTCGAACAGATCCATGCCGACTTTTTGCCATGGGCGATCGGGAACAGGAGTTGCCAGCATTGGTTCACGGCACTGTAACCTATGTTTTTGACATGTTTCGCACCTGTCTACCATTTAACGTATTTGGGTTGAGATGCCCGGCCACCACACAGACTCTTTTGCTCTGGCCCTGCATTTTGAAATGCCCTGGTGGCCTTCATGCAAACGTGACAAAACCTCCGCTCTCATTTGAGGTGGTATCACAAGTCTCTCCCCTTTCATGAGAAGACCATGGACTAGATTGAAGTCCATTCTGTATTGCCAGTACCCCTTTAACTCTGGATCTAGTTTACCTTTTTCTGGCCAGCCTGTCCCACATTGATACACCACCTTTCTACACAGGTCATCCATTTCCTGCGCCAACTTAATCTCCTCCAGCCTTTTATCTGTTGCTGGGAGATGGGAAACTACACCGTCCACGAAAACCTCCACCTCTTTTTCCAGCTGAAGATCCCCAGCAGAAGGAGGCCCTGCCAGCGGTGCTCGTGAGAGAGCATCAGCAGTGACAAGGTTCTTCCCTGGAACATGGACAATGGTGAAAGTAAAGCGCAGCAGCCTGACGCGGAATCTCAGGATGCGTGGAGGCAGGTCGTCCAGGCCTCTTGTGCTCAGAAGAGGGACCAGGGGTTTGTGACCTGTGATTAGAGTGAACTGTAAGCCCATGAGGTAAGATGACAGTCGTTCACACGCCCACATTACAGCGAGCGCCTCCTTTTCTATCTGCGCGTAGCGTTTCTCTGTGTCTGTGAGACCTCTTGAGATATATGTGACCGGTCGCCAGGAGCTGTCAGACTGTTTCTGAGTGAGAACAGCCCCGATACCGTATGGCGATGCATCTGCAGCGACTCGTGTATCTGCTGAGTTGGAGTACTTAGCGAGCACTTCTGGAGAGCTTAATATCCCTTTTAGTCTCCTAAACGCTGTTTCCTGTGGCTCCGCCCATATCCACTCGTTTCTGTCTTTTAGCAGTTCCTTTAATGGTGTGGTGATTGTGGCTTGGCAAGATAGTTGGCCATGCCCATGAGACGGCGCACATCGTCCACACTCTGAGGCTGCGGCAGCTGCTGGATTGCTGTTATCTTGTTGGGATCAGCCTCAATACCTTTTGCTTACACTTTGTGTCCCACAAAGATTATTTGACTTTTAGCAAACTCACACTTCTCATTCAGAGTGAGACCCTCCTTCTGAAACATTTGGACCACACAGTGCAACCTCTGGTCGTGCTCCTGCCTGTATCTGCCATATACAAGCACATCATCGGCGTGACAAATCACCCCTTCAAAATCTTCCAGCATCTGTGACATTCGCCTTTGGAAATGTTCCGGCGCCGATGCAATGCCAAAAGGAAGGCCGTTGAACTGAAACCTTCCAAAAGGCGTGATGAAGGTAGTGAGTGGCCTTGACTCTGGCGTGAGCGGAATTTGCCAGAATCCAGACCGGGCGTCGAGCTTTGTGAACACTTTAGCATCTTTCATCATCGCTAGTGTTTGATCTACTGCTGGGAGGATGTGTCTTTCTCTTTTGACTACTGTGTTCAGGGGTGTGAGGTCCACACATATTCTGGGGGGCTTTCCTGCTGGTCTGGGGACCACTACCATGCCAGAACACCACTCTGTAGGCTCAGTGACTTTGGAGATAACACCCATTTCTTCCATTCTGTGCAGCTCATTTCTCACTGCATCTCTGAGGGGAAGAGGAACACGTCTTGGGGCAGATAGGGCTATTGGTACTAGGGCTGGGCGATATATCGAGTTTTTTAAAAATATCGATATATTTTTATACGAGATATAAGATCTGACAATATCCTTTATATCGATATATACGTTATAATTATAGTTGTGGAGCCATAAGTTTGCCTCTCTTTCTTCCACTTTTGTCTCTACGCAACGTTACTCCGCCTCGCCTCTCCTTCACTGAACACAACTCCCCCTCCTCCCCCATAGCTTCACCTGCAGGCAGCGACAAGATGAACACGGCAAATCTCCGTTAACGAGTTACTGCGCATCGCTCCGTGCGTGGGGCTGGACGGCGTCAACGTGCTAACGAGCTAACCACGCTCACGCCATGCAGCCCACAGGGGCTGCACAGCCTAAAATCCTTTCATTTTCTCAAAAGTTGGGAAACCTTATGTATGAATTCTGGTTGTGCTTGATGACCGCGAACCGATTTTATGTGGAACACAGCGCTCAGCAATCTGTCAATCCAAGCTACACCGCTTGATGGATTGTCGGAGCATTACGGCTACCGAGGAGCCTCGCGGAGTGATACACACTGTGCTTCAACGTAATATTACCGTATTGTGTGTGTATAAGGACCATAAATGGCACCTGAAGCGGATTTCAAACTCCAGGCTGTCGGTCACGCAGTAGAAGTTGGGAACAGAGCAGCTGTGAAATCTTAGTTTTCTTTTATTTATGGAGCATTATTATTTATTAAATGCTCATATTTTATTTTTGAGTAGTTTTTTTTCATGTACATCTATGCTGTATGTTAATAAAAGTGCCTGTGTGACATCTGGGACACAGCTTTGACTAAGAACTCTCTTTTTGTTCTTACTTTATGGCTTTAAAAAAATATCGAGATATATATCTTATATCGCCATCCAGCTAAAAAATATCGAGATATGAATTTTGGGTCATATCGCCCAGCCCTAATTGGTACAGCTCCTTGCTCTATCTCAATGTGATAAGGCTCCCTCAGCACGCCTAAACCTTTAAAAACGTCTGGATATGCTGCCCTGAAATCTGTCACCGATTCCGTTACTGTGCTTACTCTGTACACAAGACCCAGAGCCTCACACGCTGGCCTGCTTAGCAGTGGCTGTACGAGACCTGACAAGGTAGACGTCTTGAGAAACACTGCGCCCTTTCACTGCTAGCTGTGCCTCGAAGCAGCCTTTAACATTGAGTGGGTTACTGCCCGGCCCTAGTAACTTCTTTCTGGGTCCCGTATTGTGTCCATGTTCAGTGTTTTCTCCACTGCCGCGCTGCTGTGAAGTATTGATTGTTGTTTCTTTACCGTTTCGCTCTGCCTAACTTTCTCAATGGCTTTAGCAAGAGTCAACTCTGAGTCCATTTGCAGCAGCTCAGACAGTCTTTTGTCTTTTATGCCAACTACAATTCTGTCCCTTATGAGTTCGTCTTTGAGTGCTCCAAATGCACAATTTTCTGCAAGTTTGTGCACAGCAGTGATGAACGACTCTGTACTTTCCCCTTCCTGTTGCCGTCTGGAGTTAAACTGTGCTCTTTCAAAAATTACGTTGTGTTTTCCTACGTAATGTTTGTCAAATGCCTCTTTGACAGTTGCATATTTCTTTTTATCTGCATCGCACAGTGGTAAAACTGCCAAAACATCATCAGCAGCGTCTCCCATAGCGTACAGGAGTGCATTAACTTGATACTCGTCTGATTTGTTATCAAGAGCAGTTGCAATGCGAAATCTTTCAAACCTTCTGATCCACTTTGGCCATTCGGCAGGATGAGAAAAGTCAAATATTTCTGGGGGTGTTATTTGTACCGTGGTCGCCATCGTGACGTGTGGATCCCTGGCTTCCTCGCGTTCAGAATCCAAGCTTTCCGGTGCGCCGACCTCGTCTCCTCCCTCCGACATGTGAGGCTCGTGCTCGACCGCGCGCGCGCACGCGCCCTGTTGCTAGCGCCGGTCACAGCCTCGGCCGCGCTTCACCTGCATGCCGGTCTTGTTCGAGTTACTGATGCGAAAACTTCTCTCGCAGTTAACTGCACCGTACTGTACTCGAAAAAGAAAGAAAAAAAAACAGTGGAGATCGCCGTTCGCACTTCTGACACCACGTATAAATGATGACACTGGACGCAGCGTGTTCGGGTGATGTTTTCCAACTTTACTCGTAACCCCGGAAGCTCCCCCCACACACAGCCTTATGGGAACAGTAGTCTACCGCTACATCCAGAAAAGACCATATATGAAGAATGTGGACTACTACTTTATCAGCTAATGCTAGCAAGCTGTCCTGCAAGATCCATCAAAACAGTATGAGTCTCCCTCACTGGTGTGGATACTGGGAACTACTATATATATATACATATATACATATATATATATATATACACGCTATCCAGCTGCTCTGGATAGCGTAGTGGTTAGACTACACGCCCTTGGAACAGAGGATCGCAAGTTCGATTCCTGCCTGGGGCGTCTGTATCCAGTAAGGGTCCTAAGGCTAGACCCCCTATGCTAAGCAAGCCTACCGCAGACATGAGCGAGACAGATAAATATGAAGGCATGCCGGCTCGGACGTCACCCGGATCAACAAGGTCCGCGTCAGGTGTTGAGGAACCAGGGCACCCTGACGAAAAGTGGGCTACTGGAACAAGAAGGCATCGGTGGGCAAGGGACGAAAACAGGGCGTTGTTGGAATGTAACCCCGGCGGAAGGGGCTACATGAATAGGATGAGGGACCTATGGATTCTTCGATACCCAACATCCACAATGACGGCGAAACAACTAGTAGCTCAGTGTTCCAACATTCGAAAGAAGGGACTGCTCTCACAGCTAGAGATTGACGAGGTACAACACAAATGCTACGGCAAGGAGGAGTCAGGACGCCAGGTCAGGGGGGAGATATCATCACCCCCACCCGAGATTGGGTACATAGCCCCAAGTGTGATAGGAGAAGGATCGTTGAGTGTGAGAGGAACTGACCTGAAAAATAGGATCACACTAACAAGCTGATCTACAATACGGCAGCAGTGATCAGTGAGATGCTTGGCTACAAGTTGAACAGCCACAAGGGGCAGTACCCTCCATGGAGAAGGAGGCTAGAGGGCAAGATCAAAGTAGCACGGAGAGAGGTTAGCCAACTAACGGAGTTGCAGAAAGGTGCGACGAATAAGGTGCCTAAGAAATACAGCAAGCTGTCCATACCTGAGGCCTTGGAAACTGCCAAGCAAAGACTCACAGCCTTGGCCAGCCGCTTGAGGAGGTACACCAGAGAGATAGAAGGCAGGAGAATAAACCAGCTGTTCTCCACAGAACCAGCAAAGGTGTACTCTCAGTGGCAAGAGAACAGCACCACCAAGGCTGGAGACGGAGCAATACTGGAAGAGCATATGGGAGAAGGATGCAACCCATAACGGCAATGCTCAGTGGCTAGAGGATCTGAGGGCAGACCACAGCGACCTCCCTGAACAGGGTCCAGTAACCATCACAGTGGCAGATATCCAAGAAAGGGTCTCCAGTATGAAGAGTTGGACAGCACCAGGGCCCGACATGGTTCACGCCTACTGGCTGAAGAAGCTAACTGCACTCCACGAGCGTCTGGCAGCACAAATGAACCAGCTGCTAGTTAACGAGAGACACCCGGAATGGCTAACTGAAGGCCGGACGGTCCTGATCCCCAAGGACCCCAAGAAGGGACCGGTCCCCTCCAACTACCGACCAATAACCTGCCTCAGTACTACATGGAAGCTCCTGTCAGGCATCATATCGGCTAAGATGAACAGGCACATGGGTCAATACATGAGCGGGACACAGAAAGGAATTGGCAAGAATACCAGAGGCGCAAAACACCAGCTACTGGTAGACAGAACAATCAGCCGAGACTGCAAGACCAGACTGACCAACCTGTGCACTGCCTGGATTGATTACAAGAAGGCCTATGACTCAATGCCCCACAGCTGGATACTGGAATGCCTAGAATTGTACAAGATCAATGGGACCCTAAGAGCCTTCATCAGGAACTCAATGGGGATGTGGCGTACAACACTAGAGGCCAACTCCAAGCCCATAGCACAAGTCACCATCAAGTGCGGGATCTACCAAGGAGATGCTCTGTCCCCACTGCTGTTCTGCATAGGCCTGAACCCCCTCAGTGAGATCATTAACAAGACTGGCTACGGATACCGACTACGGAACGGAGCAGTTGTCAGCCACCTCCTGTACATGGATGACATCAAGCTGTATGCCAAGAGTGAACGAGACATCGATTCACTGATCCACACTACCAGGCTATACAGCAATGACATTGGAATGTCGTTCGGACTGGAGAAGTGTAGTCGGATGGTAACAAAGAGAGGGAAGGTAGTCAGAACTGAGGGGATTGAACTACCAGAAGGCAACATTGCAGACATAGAGGACAGTTACAAGTACTTGGGGATCCCGCAGGCGAATGGGAACCATGAAGAGGCCGCTAGAAAAGCTGCAACCACCAAGTACCTGCAGAGGGTCAGGCAAGTCCTGAGGAGTCAGCTGAATGGTAAGAACAAGATCCGGGCCATCAACACGTACGCCCTGCCCGTGATCAGGTACCCTGCTGGGGTAATAGGCTGGCCAAAGGAGGAGATAGAAGCCACTGACATAAAGACAAGAAAGCTCCTTACCATGCATGGAGGGTTTCACCCCAAGTCCAGCACCCTGAGGCTGTACGCTAAGCGGAAGGAAGGGGGCCGGGGACTGGTGAGTGTCAGCACCACAGTCCAGGATGAGACAACGAACATCCAAGAATACATTGGGAAGATGGCCCCAACTGACCGAGTGCTCAGTGAATACCTCAGGCAGCAGAAACCCAAGAAAGAGGAGGGAGACGAGGAACCATCATGGAAGGACAGAGCCCTGCACGGTATGTACCACCGGCAGATAGAGGAGGTGGCTGATATCCAGAAATCCTACCAGTGGCTGGACAAAGCTGGACTGAAAGACAGCACAGAGGCACTAATCATGGCAGCACAAGAACAAGCTCTGAGCACAAGATCCATAGAGGCTGGGGTCTATCACACCAGGCAAGACCCCAGGTGCAGGCTGTGTAAAGATGCCGCAGAGACAATCCAGCACATAACAGCAGGGTGCAAGATGCTAGCAGGCAAGGCATACATGGAACGCCATAACCAAGTGGCCGGCATAGTGTACAGGAACATCTGTGCCGAGTATAACCTGGAAGTCCCGAGGTCAAAATGGGAGATGCCCCCAAGGGTGGTGGAGAATGACCGAGCTAAGATCCTGTGGGACTTCCAGATACAGACGGACAAAATGGTGGTGGCTAACCAACCGGACATAGTGGTGGTAGACAAACAGAAGAAGACGGCCGTAGTGATCGATGTAGCGGTTCCGAATGACAGCAATATCAGGAAGAAGGAACACGAGAAGCTGGAGAAATACCAAGGGCTCAGAGAAGAGCTCGAGAGGATGTGGAGGGTGAAGGTAACGGTGGTCCCCGTGGTAATCGGAGCACTAGGTGCGGTGACTCCCAAGATAGGCGAGTGGCTCCAGCAGATCCCGGGAACAACATCGGAGATCTCTGTCCAGAAGAGCGCAGTCCTGGGAACAGCTAAGATACTGCGCAGGACCCTCAAGCTCCCAGGCCTCTGGTAGAGGACCCGAGCTTGAAGGATAAACCGCCCGCAGGGGCGTGCTGGGTGTTTTTTTTTTTTATATATATATATATATATTTCTCTGCCAAACATGCTTATTTATTTTCTCACACCCTCACGAGGTAAAATAAGAGGCCAGCCACCCCAGTTTAGCTTGAGCGTGCTCTTCTTCCTCAAAGCCAATAAATACACCTTACAGGATTTGTGTGTGTGCTTTACACCCAAATAGATCACTAAAACATAAACAGCTTGCTGGCACTTCATGTACTCAGGTTGTAAGTCACACACTTGAAAAGTGTCTCTTCCACTCCCCTCCAGAGTAATATACCACTTATACCGAGGAGGAAGCAGGCAGCCACTCTCCACTCATGATAAGCTATTGTTTACTGTCATTCAATCCTGCCTGTGGCACCTTAATTAACCGATATTCACTCCATATCACCCATCAGGCTTAAATCACACCTAGATAGCACCAATATGTCTCATTCCAAAGGTCCTAAGATGTGTGTTGAGGTGGAAAACTGCTCACTACGGCACACTAAGCCAAGAAAAATGAGAGATGGTGGACCAGAGCATCCCAGAGGATTATTCCAGACACAGTTACGCAGGATCAGATATTTCTTGGCTTGATAAAATGCTTCTTTTGCTTTGGTTAAAAGTACAGTGTTTAAAATCTCACCACTAGATGTCAGTAGATTGCAGATTGAAGTCAAATGAATTCTGTTTTTTTACCCCTCCTTATTCAAGTGCTTAGCCGTGGCTAGCTACGGTGGCTGCTGTAGGACAAACACGTTTCAGTCATCCAAGAGTGCTCAAAAACATTAAATCTACACTAAGTCCAGCCACTTAGCATTTTCCTATGATGGCTGTGGGTGGCCATTCTTTGACTGTTTGTGTATAAGATCACTTTTTGTGCACAACATATTTTAGTATATTTGAATAATATCAAGAATAAATTCTGCAATAAATCAGAAATAAAAAATGGATATGTGTCAATCAAACATTTTGCTGTATTTTAGGTTTTTAACCACGAGTGACATTAAAAATGTCTGACCGCCATTTATCTTTATTCCGTGTACGCTGTATAGCTCAGCTGTCAATGTCAGGTGAGAGCGTCCACATCTGTTTACTCTGGAGGAGGCTGTGAAACCTTGAAACCTGACTCATCAACACAGATTGATGAGTCAGTGAAGCTCACGTCTCTCTGACAACAGCGATATTGAGGTTTATAATCAGAACCTGTGGCAATACCTGGAATAATTATGTGCGATTTTGTGTGTTAGAGCTCTAATTTAGGCTGAGAAGATGAAGCTTGGGCTGAGGAGGAAGAGCGTGAGTTTTTATTGCGATTTTAGTCAGGTGGCATTTTCTCTTTGCTTTGCATTTTTCCGTCTTTGGTGAAAGGGACAATAAAACATCAGTATGATCCTTCATATCTTGAGTCTAGATGTCCAGACACAAATTAAAATTTGCATCCACAGCATAAGCGTACCACCTACGTGGCTGGTTCCTATCCATATACATAAAACATGATTAGGTGGAACGGTCACTGTATTGAAGATGGCAGGTCGAACCAGAACCCGCTGCTATGTATTTTTAATGGATTAATTAATTGTTTATGAGAATGAACCCATTTTTTGGGAAGATATAATCACACAGTAATATTGAATATATGAAAACTACATTTTTTCTATTAAATAACCTCAAAATAACCACTGATTGTACCTTTTATGTATCCACCATCTCTCCTCTGCACATTTCCATAACAGTGCATCCTTGCCGCTCAAACTTTGTCTCCAAACCGCTCAACCTGAGCCGTCGCTCTGATGCGATGTACTCATTTCCAGTCCTCTCAATGCTGCTCACTCCTACTGAAAATCTTTGCTGTCCTCATATACACAGCGCATCACCCTTGCATACCTCTGTGCCACCTCTGACTTCCTCATTCAGTGCCAGAGTTCCTCTCGTGACACCCTATCACATACTTTCTGTATACCCACTGAGACATAATGCAACTCCTTCTGACCTTCTCTGTACTTCTCCATCATCGCTCTCAAAGCAAACATCACATCTGCGGTGCTCTTTCTCAGCATGAAGCCGCGCTGCTGCTCACTCTTCTTAACGGAGCGCCAGCAACTCTTTCCCATTTCTTCATATCTTCTTTCATAGTATGGCTCATCAGCTTTATCCCTCTGTAGTTACTGCTGTTCCACACATCACCCATTGTTCTTGAAAATTTCTAAAAAAATATTCACATTTTTTGCGAGGACTCGAAGCATGGTAACTAAAACAAATTCTTGTTAGTTAAATTAAAAAGAGAAACCCCTCAAAAAAACAAGAGTCTCTAAACCTGTAGGTGGTTACGAGTCCTTAAATAGTTCCTGCAGAGTTTGTTTTCCCCTTTCTCTTCAGCATTTTGTTCTCACGCCCACGCTCCTTTCTTCATTACCATGGATGTTGCTTGTTTTAGGGCAAACTGCCAAAAGCTTGCTGAAAAACAAACAACTTCTCAACGGCTTACCATGTGCAATTTCCCTCTTTCCCTCTTTTCTGTAAACTCTAAAGCTACTGTAGGTTGCCACTTAATGTTAGTATTTTAATTTAGGAAAATCTAAGCCCGTGCATGTGACCGATGCATAATGCATTTGCTTCAGTGAGTTCAAATTAATCCCTGGGATCATTTGAATATGTAAATAATAGTGGCTCAGGCCCAAGTGGGATTGAGAGGGGTGTTTTATTAGAAGCAGGCCTGTGAGTGCTCTGTCTGTAGTTTCTCTCATCCATGCATATCCAGGGAGAGATCTTGGAAAAAGACAAACCTGTCAGAGCTGAGATCTCCCCACAGCCTGCCTATAAGCCTCGGTCCACAGGTACACACCTAAACCCTCTGGATTACCAGTGGCAAGATCAAAAGTGCCAAATCTTGAATGCTACATTTTTTTTAAAAAGCAATCAAGATGGTTTATGGTCATCTTCTTCAAAGCGCTTCAAGGATTAAGCGCGACAAGGGAGGGTGATTGAAGTCCTGTGGGCCACATATTCCTGCATATCTGTCCAAATCGGCCAGGAGGCTGATGTTTGCCAAACGCAATGTCAACAGACTGTTCAAGAGGTCTTTGACTATCGTTAAGTGTGATGCTGTCAGATTTCCATGTATGAAGGAAAGCACAAATAAAAAAAAAACCCACAAGTGTTCAGAAAGATGAGCTTAACGTATATATTGAAAGAGAAAATAAAGTCAAATCAGGTCAATGTCAAGTTTTTTTTTTTTTTTAATGAAAGCAAACTTCTGTAGCTGGTCACACAACCTTTTGGTTCAGTGAGGGATTTAGAAGACCGGTGTGGAAATCTATACCTGAATTAACTACTGCTCTTCCCTTCCCACTTGACCCTCCCTCGTCGTCTCCTTGAAAAGTGCTGTATCGCTCGCAGTGCTCCTATTTTTTCTGATTGATTGATTTTATTCGATTTTTTTAAGGTCCTGTTCTGACCAGACTTCAAACACGGAGAGAACGCTCCAAATAAATGTACGCCAAAAATGCTGACTTTAATTTGATTACATGTAAATCTCCCATGTAGTGTTGTTACATAACTACAATGTCAAACATTACATTTAATGTTAATGCAATGAACTTGATTGGTATACATTCAGTTTATCAAACACTGTCTCCTTATTAATTATTAGAATGTTTGATTTTATGTATCTTTTAGTTACATTTTACTCAAAATTATTACCTTTTTCTTTTGAGTGAATGAAGATTTTGAAAAGCTGATACAACCATGTGATTTCCCTGGATAGTGACTCAGACACCAAAAAAAAAAGTTTTTTAGTTAAGGTGTCGGCATTGCACATCAGAAGTAATACCAAGGCCGTGGTAATTATTGTTTTTTTAACCATTACAACAAATTTGTACAGGCTAATAGTGCCAATGCAGATCCTCTTGTGCTGCAGATACACAATGAATACGATTAAAATGGGGCTTTGTGGTAGGACTTGAACGGAGCAGCAGTGATGGATCATAAACACCGATACACAGGAAGATACTCCTGAGTGATAGCCGAATTCAAACAGGTATGTTTTTGTTTGTTTGTTTGTCCTTTTCATGTGTAAAGTTGGTTTACTTTGAAACAAGTATATCTTCTAACAGTTAATCATGCAAATTTTTAATTTTATATAATTACAATTACAATAAACCTAATTAATGTATTGAATGAGGGAGTATAAAGTTAGGAAGCCTCTCCCTGAGCCTGGTCCTGCCGGAGGTTTCTTCCTGTTAAAATTCAGTATTTCCTTCCCAGTGTCGCTAAATGTTTGCTTGCAGGGGGTCATATGATAATGTGCTGATCTGTGTGTGTCATATATATGTTGTGTACTACGATCATAGAAATTGTGTATTACTTCTATAACATGTGCTATAAATATCCCTCTCACTGAATGTCTCTAACCACACACACTGTCATGAAGACAGCTGGGCAAAGACTGTGTGTAATTGCCAGTAGAAGAAAAGCTGTCACAGTTTGAGGTTAGCTCACGTCCTGTTAAATCTTCATTTAGCGTCGCCTTCCCTCTGACTTCTTTAAACCCCCTGATCTGTAAGCCCCAGCTTTCCTCTGAGTAATGAGAAACAGGGAAAGCCCAAGGGGAGCATGCTGGTTCTCATGTTAACCCAGTGATTGAAATGGAAGGCACTGTATACATATTGTATTACTAGAACTAATGTTAAGGAGCTTTGGACAAATTGGCGTGTGAAATATTGGTCTATATGGTAATGGTGGCTGTGAGATACATTTTCCTTCAGAAAACAGAGTGTAAGCAGGCTTGCTTTCTGCTGTATGATGTATTGCTTTCATTATTTTGCCATCCAGAGCAAATGAAAATCCTGTAATCATTTCTGAGTTTGGACTGTTGGAAGTCCTTTCACCTTCACAGGCAACAGTGGAGAGAATCAAACAAGCTGAACATTTTTGTGGCGACTTCCCCGCTTTGATTTTCTCCTACGATACATCGGCATCACAAAAAAGGGCTTGCTATTAGCAAAAGAAACACAGTGCAGGTGGTTACATTACCACTGACCTTTAGTAACACTGTGCAGTCCTAGCAAAGGACAAACAAAAAGTTAAGTGGGTCCAACTTAATGATTGCCCCAGTTTCTAATGAGGCACCACAAAGGAGCATCTCTAGTGGGCATACATAGGCCAGGCCACCTAGCAAAAGTCTAGAGACTGTGTACAAAATGTGTAAAGATGTACTATGTTTGTATATTTTCAGTGAATCAGGTGGAAAATGTTTAAAAGTTGACCTTGGTGTAAGGTTAAATCCACAGGGTTATTGAGAATATGGTGATTATTTTGCGTGTTATGTATTTTTATTGTGTAGTGGTGTAGATTAGCCATGAAACTCGCTATTAGCAGCTAAAGCTAATTCACCGTTCCATGTGGAGAGACCACGTGACTCTGTGGTAATTGTTTATATGTACCTAACTGTAACCACAATAGCTTTTACTCATTTTGATTTCATGTATTTGTTGTTTTGAGATCACAACAGGCCACTGACTGTAACGCAGTGCACCTAGAATAAGTCAGGAGACTGTGCAATGACGTGCCATGTCTGTATATTTCCAGATCATGGAGTAAAGACAGACTCATAAAGCCACACTGGTTTTATTTAATTTTAATCCAAATGTGCAGCACTTACAATGCAATCACATAAAGTCAGTCAGTTCAAAATCATCCCAGCGCTCTTATTGCACTCTCAGTCGATGGCACGAGTACGCTCATTGAAAATATCTGCATATTGTGAGTCTGTGAATAAACTACAAACACGATTAGATTTGTGAGCCAGTGTGGCTGATGAACACAAAAACCTAAAAACACAAAAGCTGTCCTTCAATTTGAAGCATTCTCAAAGATGACAATAGGAGAGGCCGCGAGCCGTGAAATGAATGAGCAATCGCTTCTGTTGTCACTATTTGTTTACTAGTTTCAATATTTAGCCCGTCCAAGTGACTCATGCTCATCTACTGTATCACCATGGACTTCATTTATAGCTCACTCATTAGGCACGGTGGAAATGAATCAGGGCCACAATTTTAAAATCAAGCGACTCTTCTGTGCTGTGCAAAGCAGCCTCGGGGCACCGATATAGCAGTTCCTTGAACTGGAAGGCCATTAGGTACACGAGGAGCAGGGGCAACAAGGACACAGTGTCACTGAAATGCAAAGCAACTGAAAGCATTATGTAAGTGGAGAGTGTCATGAAGGTCATCCCAGCTTATTTACCTGTGCCATTAATGAGCTCACAAGGTAACAGGTTCTGTAATACTGACGTTTGTTTCAGCCGTAGGCAGCGAGTCCGACGGTTTTCACCTACAGCAGGGCAACGACTCAGAGGCTGTCATGCCTTTCGTCCAAGACTGAAACCTCTCAGCTGCTATAACTTGGATTGTAAAGACATTCACGGTCCACTAAATGGGGCAAAATTACATGTGACTGCAATACTGCAATAACCAAATAATGCTCATAGGTGTGGTAGGGTTTATGGGTGATTTACAAAAGCTAAACTGTTTTGTAGTCAGTTCATTTCGATATCAAGCACAGAAAATAGGACTTTTTTGCACTAAATGTTGGCTTAATTAGCACGCAATTACATGTCATAAAGGAAATCACAGAAATACACATGCAACAGGGTGAGTTGCAGAAGATTTCCCATCTCTTACATGCATGTTTATCACTGTACACTCTCTATAAACACAACCCAGTTTGGTTCAATGAACAGTAATAATGTTGCTAATCTTGTCCTGCAGTGCTGCTGTGACACTCACATTTTTAGGTTTTGAATGACTTTAACGACTTTTAGAATTACTGCCTGGATTCTGGTCCAGACATCAGTCCCCTAATTATGATTTTTTGAAGCACTTCAGATGCTTGGCATGATGATGCAGTGGTTAGCACTTGCACTTCTTAGTGAGAAGGTTCTGGGCTTGAACCTCCTGGAAAGCTGATGTCTTCCTGTTTGGAGCTGCGTCTCCTCTCTGTACCTGCATTGGTTTCTCTCCACAATCCAAAGACAATGGTCCTTTCATTCACGTTCTTCTGCTGCCCATCTTCTGCTGTGTTGTGTCATTGTTTAGAGCTTAGTTCATATACTTCCACTGCAATCCAAAGGATTTATTAGCATGTGTGGTCAGAGGCTGAAAACGTTGTGAACATTCACAAAAAGCAGAAGCTAGAAATGGAAATCACAGCAGCGATGCTGCTTCTGTTATTTCTAGTAGTACATGTCCTGTTTGTGAAACTAGAACTACTTGCAAAGGTAAATGTTTGGCACATTAACAAATGAAACAATCACTTTATGAGTTCAGGCAAAAATCAGCATCTGAATATAAAATTGTAAATGTAAAAAAATACATTTCCCACATGTTTGAAAGGACCTCTCATGTCCAACACCAAGCCCGAGCTCGATGGTGCTGCACGCTCCACCTGTGGAAGTCAGAAAAAATTCAATGTAATCACTCGCCAGCCACCAGTTTTTCCTGGTCAGATGAGGATTGCCATCCTATTTTTACACTAGTGTGACTGAGGCCCAAGACTTAAAAGTAGTAATTGAAACCATAAACTTGTCTGGAGATTGTTTGCTGAGATCAAAGATCAGGAGAGTCCCACTGATCAATCAGATATCCTTTTTGTTACCACAGGATTGGCAATTACAAAGCATCCTCCATCTTTTACATACAGTCAATACAGGCTACATCTCAGCTTGCACTTTGGGTTAAACGACTTTGTGTAAACACCGTGGAGCCATGATTTCCCATTACTATCCCTCTAAAATTAATCCTCTGGCAAATGTAGGAGCTTGTTAAGATTCCAATGTCAGATATTAGCGGGGAGACAGATCAATACTGGGAGCATGATCTGCACTCTCACACAGACTCGGTCTGCTCTAAGTTTAGGAAGAGAGGAGTATGATCCTATGCATTAAAGGAAAAGCATTGATCTGACATGAACCAAAGGGTGAAGTAGACTTGACCCATTTATTTCTGAGGATGAATCTTGGTAAAAATCGTTCTGTTCAACGCTAAACGCAATGACCATTAAGATATGTTAATTTTCAATGTCCTCTCAAAGAAAATGCCATTAACTGGCACCGCACGGCATTAGAGGCCATTTGGCTGGGGCTAAGATTATGAAACAGATACGCACAGAAACTCATTCCAGCTGCAAGCAAACTAATCCGCTGAGAAAAAAACTTCCCCTTCTTTCAAATGTTTTTTTTTTTACATTTTAAGAAAACCACATATAATACTTAGAAATATTAGATGAGAATATTCTGTACCCGTGGTAGAAAGACTGTTGCACATATTGACTTTGTGTTATTTACTGGTTTGTGTTTCCTGATGTGAGCGGTGATGGCGTCCTCCAGAACGTCTCATAACTTTTACCACTTCCACTTCTAGGATCAAACTTCTAGGACAATCATTTTCACCTTTGCAAACCTAAATGTAAATATAAACATGAAAATGTTGCCTTGGATGGCTTTTAAAAAAAAAAATAATTCAGAATGAATAATCACAGATCTTCATCTAATTTTCCAAAGTAAGTTCAAGAACAGTTTGTAGAAAATGAGGAGAAAGGCGCACAGCTTTTGTTTTCAGTGTCTTAACCACACGAAGGCAGATAATTTTACTTTATAATTAAAAAGAAAAATTCAGCTACCGCTCCATATATCTGTACAAAATCCAAACAAGTAACACAGATGCGTGAAAAAAACGAGCCCTGATGGTTCTTCAGAGGTTTCCTTGTTTATGTGTACGACCGCACAAAACCATATGGTTTCCACACAAGCACGGCTAGTCAAGCAGGAAATTAGCAGCAGCTAGTGGAGCGAGCTTCTCGGCGGCTCCTCGTTAAAGTTCACGTTTACGCAGCAGAGACTGACATCCATTTAGCCGCTTTAGTCAGTAACGAAAGTCAAAATGATGAGAAGTACTGGCATTATATTAAATACCTCAACCGGTGTGTTTGCGGTATTTCTAAAATATTCATTAATCTTTTTTTATGCTGTTTGCATACAAAAAACCCAAACAGCTCAAACTGTGGGTGATTTAATTTCAGTGGCTTCAGGTTTTGCTTAATTTCAATATCAAGCTGAACAAATTTTAATTTGCGACAAATGAAACAGATACAGTAAACATGTCTAAATTCCTTTTTCTTTAGGGAAGCGGACTATTCCCATTCCCTCTGAGGTTTGTGTTTAGTGATAGGGCTGAATCAATACGAGCGCTGTCATTATGAAAAAGCAGAGGGGTTTGTCTAAACCCAGCACAGTTCCCTAGTTACAGTTTTCGATTTTCTGCTCTTGCAGAGTGAGACGCCGAGATTAAAAAGTCCCCCAAGATTGTTTCGTACCGACTCCAGATGAACTCTCACTCTTTTCCCGTCTTCTCTGTCAGACAGGTGACAGGAGACCTGCTGTGAAGGACAAGTTGCAGCGCTCTTTACTCCCACCCATATGGAAAAGAAATAGTAAAAACTTATATGTGATTACTCCACTTTCATGAGTAAATCATATAAGGCTTACATGATTTACTCATGAAAGTGGCTACTTTCTCATTACTTTCATACATTGTTTTAGTAAGTATCCAAAACATACAAGTTTCATTATATAATTTTTCAAGGGATCTTATATCTGTTTTCACTCTTATATGCTTTTCATACAAGTTTCACACAAGACAGATACAAACTTTATAAGATTTATAAATATCTTTTCCATATGGGCAGTGGGTCTTCCTTATCTTTAATTCTTATTTATTTACATGTTAAAGGGTTGAACAGCGCACGTGCAACAATAGAGCGCCTTTGAGCTAACATGCCACGTGCTGATGCAACTAGACTGCAATATTATATTACAGGTAATGCATTTGTCTTATTTCTTTGAGACAAATGCCAGATTTATCTCAAATAAGCTCCTGAAGCATGTCAGATCATCAGCCTCTCGCCCACCGCAACAAATTCACTCTATATTAGACACTGAAGCGATTTTAACACAGCCCAATAAACTTTGGATATTAATAATAAAGTTTTGCTCGAGCAGATTTTTAATCAGCGTGCCAAAGCTTAAGCTTTCAAAGCACTTTGATTATCAAAGACTTACCCATGCCTGAGGAAATACATTTTTTCTCACAGATGATGACTGTTGATAAAAAGTAGACTTTTTTTTGTGTAACATTTGATCTAAATACTGTCCCAGTGCCGTTATAACTTCCTCTTTTATGAACAACGAGAACCTCCTCTCAGTGCAACCTTTACTTTTAGCTGTCCCTCCTCCGCTGTCACATCTCGTTTTATCAATCAGCACACAAAGTAAGCAATACTAATGGGCTCCGCCAGCAATTGTTCTCAATCAAACGTGTATGAATAGACATGAATGAAGTCTGTGTGAATGCATATCAGCAGACGGTGGGGGAACAGAGGCCATGTAGGTCAATGATATTGATTTCTAAAAGGGCTGGCTCGTGGAATTTGGCAGAGTGGCAGACACTCAGGAGTAAAGGGGAGCGTGATCTTTTATCTAAAAGGGTAAATGGGTCATGGCATCATGGGACGGTCCAATCGGGCACCCTGAAGTGTCGCGCAAGGACGGTGGGAACAGTGGCGTGAAGAGAGTCGTGAATCAGAGCGTTAGAGGAGGGCGCGAAGGCGAGGGAACCTGAGCAAGAAAACCCAAGGGCCAAATACCACTGATGCAAAAACAATATATAGATATATAATAACAGAAACTCCTTATGTGGCCCAAGAATATTTATTTAGATTAATTAGTGTAATTACTCTTATAATTTTGTAATTAGTAGTATTACTCTAGCTGCTAAAGTTGAGTTGTCCATGTGAATCATAGCTGTAGACTGAAAGTTGCCTCTGAAGGATCGGCTCACACCCATGCTGAATATTTTGTGCTAAAAGTAATTATCTCTGCCACACACACACACACACACACACACACACACACACACACACACACACACACACACACACACACACACACACACACACACCACTGTTATGATTTATTTCACCGATGGAGAAGTCAGAAGGAAAAAAAGGTGGACATCCTATATTAGGACATGTTTTCTGAAGTCTGAGAGGCTGAAATTGGTGTAATTGCTGTTTTTCTCATTTTAAAATAATGTTAATCAGACTTGGTAAAATAACTGTAATATGAGAGTACAGAAAGTTTGGAACCCACTGCTAAGCTGTTAAACCCAAAGATTGATAAAGTACACTTGGTGGGTAAAGAATGCAGGAAATAAAGGAGGACCCCTGCCCTCCTGGTTAAAGGAAGATAACTGTGCAGGGTCACAAATGTCTTGTTTCTTATCCTTAATTTTTGTCAGGGGTTCTTTACAAACATCTCAGAGAGGAGTTCGGAGATTCAAGCCAGTAAACTGCAGGTGACTAGTTGGCTGCTTTAACCTCCAGTAGTCCACCAGTTTTTTTCTAGCTGCACACCCAAACAGCAGGCTACAACAAGCCCTCAGCCTCACCAGCATTATTTTACTTGTCCATGCATGGGGAATGTGGGCACGTTTTCTTTAATAACTAACAAAAAATGGACCTGAAAATGCATAAAGGGGAATTGTTGGAAGTCCAGAAAGCATTAGAAGAGAAGAAGGTGGAAAGGATGGAAATGAATTCAAAAATGGCAGACACTGAACTGACAGAGGAAAAGATTGAAAAAGCACTCAAACAGCTGTAAAGGTAAGAAAAAGCAGCAAAGACGCAGCAGAAAAGAGCAGGAGAAGAAAGCCAAGAACATGAGCTGCATCTAGATTGGCAACAGAAACAAATCTCCCAGTTTCCTCATCCCCTCTTCTCTCATCTATCCTTGCACACTTCCAACCTCATCTCCCCTTTTCCCCCACCTCACCTTGATTCGGACTCCTTCTCTCCTTCATCCCTCTTTCCTCACGTTTGAAACTCATTATAATGTTCCTCATGGCTAACTGATAAAACCAATCAGTCTGCATTTCTGCATGTTTGTGATGTTTGTTATTAGTCTTTTTTTACAAGAGTAATATTAAGCGAGGATGATGAATTAAATCAAATCATGAATTGTGTGACATGATGTCCTCGAGGTAAATTCATTTAATGTTCCAGAGAGATTTCACACAATGGAAAATCTAAAAAATAAATAAAGTTGTCCAAAGGTATGTAGACACCTCCATGTGATTTAATAGCAGAACAACCTTTAGCCATTACTTCAACAAGTTAAAGTAATAGTCTCGTGTATGACTTTATCAGTCTCTCACATCTATGTGGAGACTTTCAGTCTTACTCTTCTTTACAATTGTGCTTTAACAGCAGCTAGAAGATTCCAGTGGGCTTTGACTGGGTCACTGCAACATCTTGTTTCTTTTCTTTTTCAGCCATTCTGCTTTAGATTTGCTTCTGTGCTTCTGATCATTGTCCTGTTGCATGACACAATTTTAGCCGAGCTTTAGCTGTTGGACAAATGTCCTCACATTTGACTCTAGAACACTTTGATATACAGAGGAGTCCATGGCCGACTCAGGGACTGCACGGTGCCCGGGTCCTGCGGCTGCAAAACGAGCCCAAATCATCATCCTACCACCGCCGTGCCTGATGGTGGATATGAGGTGTTTGGAGCTCGCCAAGTGTGACGCTGTGCATTATGGGCAAACATCTCCACTTTTGTCACATCTGCGCAAAGCACACTGTTACAGAGGTCTTGTGGTTTGTTGTGATGTAGCTTTGCAAACCCAAGCTGTGCTGCCTTGTTCTTGCATGAGAAGAAACAGCCTCCTGGGAATCCTTCCAGACAAACCATACTTGTTCAGCCTTATTCTAATTGTGCATTCACGAACTTCATCTATCATCTAACACGCTGAGACCCGTTGAGTAATTACTAATATTAAAATCATATCAGTAATTCTGCACTAATTGGATTAATTATTTAAAAATGCTTAATCGTATTTAAATGCATTTCCCTACATTGAATTAAAGCTGAAAGTCTGCACTTCAATGACATCATGCTCTCTTCATTTCAAACCTATTGCGAGGGTGAGCCAAAACTGTGAAAACTTCATCACTGCGCAATCAGTTTCAGAACTATGCCATGCCTGGAAGACCGCCAGCTTGATGAAGAGTTGCTAAGTGTTCACCTTGTTCACTTGGATGCTGCTTAAGGGCTTCTCTTCTGTATGGACACACACACGCACATCCACCCACAGCATTTAGCTCTGTTAAGAATTAAATGCCTGTACTTTCAGCCTCCAGGTTTCATTATTATTAGAACATTGATGTCTTTTATATCAAAACCCACCACGAACTGATGACAGGCAAAGCAAAAAGTTTGAACTCTAATACAATAGGAAGCAATGACTCATCATTGTTATGGGTAGATCTGCTCAGCCTAATCAGTAGTCTCCCCTGAAAAGGAAGGCTGTGGGCTTGTAACCACACAGGAAACCACATTAATTAGTCTGACAGCGTCCTGCTCCTGGCTGACTAAAACATCATTAGAATGGACAGCAGCACTGCTCAAAGGCAGCACTCATATATTCTGATTAAAGCAACAGTTAATCTACTAAAACTGCTGCGGTACAGAGATTGGAAAGGTTGGGAATTATGAGCATGACACCAAATAGGATGAAACGAGCAGGAAAAACACCACAACTGGCATCGACCTTTAGTGTGTTTATTGCGTTAGAATCATTGTGGTTCAACCTAAAATTCCAACACCGATTAATGATTTTTATTGATTTTTTTAAATTTATTATAGTGCACTTGACCCTTCACATAATATGACAGTTTTAAATATTTGTTTATGCTTCAGGTGATACGTCACAACATACTGAGAGGTGATATATTACAGTACACTTCCAGCAGTTATATCATATAAAAAAAAAACCCCAAATAAGACACGAAGCAAGAAATAAATACAGACATTGCTCAAACATTCACATTTACAGTATTCTTCTTGGAATAGTTGCACACAAAATATATACAAAGGTGAAGCAAAACCTTTGTTTGTTTGTTTTTCTCCAGAGGAAGTTACGGTTACAAACATCTCTGCAAGTCCGTTCAGGTTAAACTATCGGAGCCTATCAAATTTAGATAAAAATGAGCCAAATTCTACTGCTCGTCCAAAAAAAAAAAAGAAAAAAAAAAAGGATATGACAGATGGCAGATAAATAAATGCAGCTGGTGCAGATATAATCCAATCAAACAAATGCTAACTACAGCAATTTATATTACTTTCAGAATCATCATTCATTTAGATTCATCTAATTCATGGACATAACTAACTAAACGACCAAGCAGAGAATCCAGTCTGACGCAGCAAATACCCCGAAGTGAAATCATCTACAGCGAGCGTATTGCCTGCAATAAGTTACAGTGAACGATTAAGGTCAACAATAACCCAGAACCACTGACTTCAGTTAACACATTCAGACAGTAAAGGCGTTTTAAAATGTTCTCGTGGGAAAGCGTAACAACATTAAGAGTCAGATTTAGCCACTCGCACATGTTCACTGGCTTTTTTTGCGGAGGGTGGAAAGCCACAAGCAGCCGAGTGCTAAACGGACACACCGCATTACACAGTGAGCAGCAGACAAACAAACTCGGGATCTTCAAAGAAACGTAAGCTGTTGCGGTTGCAGAAAAACGTCATGTTGTAAGAAAACATGAGGGCATGCATTCTGGTCCGTATATGCATAGAATGCCTGCAACATGCTTGGAAGTAAACAGAGGTTTAGTATTTATGTATATCGGCAAATCAAAAGGTGCATTCAAGCAAGCAGGAGTTAATTATTTTTTACCATATGAAGACTAGATTAGCACATAATTAGCAATTAGCAGATAATGTACAGTATTAGAGCTAGTGCGCAATAGCTCTGCTACTTATTTCCAGCTTGCTAAATGCACCTTTTAGACTTGAAAATGAAGACATTCAACGCTGAGCTACACTCTTGGAGGGTTCATCTCTGTGGGATGGATAGTATGTTTGGGCTTCTCTCTGTGCATTGGTCTATCTCTTGGGTCTGTCAATGTCATCGATGGCTGCCAGAAGTTTCTGGCGAGCCTTTTTGTTTATATGTGAGCCGAGACAAACGTTCACCAAGTTGGCTAGCTGCTTCATGGAGTACTCCTGCAAAGAAACACAACGAGTCGGTCAGAAAAATCAAACACACGGTCTCGCTGTTTTAACAGAAATGGAGTAACTTGCTATAACCACCAGCCTGTGTCACTGTCTCACCCTGTGATTCTTGATGAACTGCTCCATATCATTTTCAGTCAGGTAATAGGCCTTAATGTAGGTTTCAACAAACTCCTTATCAGGGATGGGGCGCAGGTCAGTCAGCTTCTCCAGCTTCATCAGGAACTGCTGAAAATCCAGCTGCATCAGGGCCCGGCCCTCATTGCTGCATTTCTTTACATTAGCGTAGCTACAGAGGAGGACAGAGGAGCAGACGGAGAAGGACATTAGCATTGCCCTGAGTGCTCAGGTAGAGGTAAGTAACGACTGAAACACAAGTAAATTCTGGAAGTCAATCCCAGTGGTCGCTCGCATGCATGTGACCTAAGGGTTCTGTTTAACATCACATATTTTCCACACTTAAATTCTCCAGCCAAATATCACCATGCTCAGACATTCTGCACTTCTTCAGACATCTCCAAGCACAGATCACCAAATGTCAGACAAAATCTGCCTTTCTTAAGTGCTCTGAGTGCATAATGAAGTCACAATGTACCTAGCAAAGTGAAAATGCCCAGTACTCTGTGTGTGTGTGTGTATATATATATATATATATATATATATATATATATATATATATATATATATATATATATATATATATATTCATTCCATCAGGCTTGCAAGACAGATTTGTAATAAAAAAATATTTCTTTATACCCCTGGGTATATTTCATTTGGAAATTTGTGCTCCAGATTTTTAAAAAAAAGTCAAATTCTTCGAGGGTATTAAAACTCAAAAAGTCAAAATAAACCCCAGCAGAAAAGTAAATGAAGCTTCTGTAGTTACATGGTAAAGTTTAACATTTTTAATCCGTTTATAAGAAAAGTGTAATATGTTTAATAAGTGGAATAAAACGAGAAAATTTACGGGATTGTAAAAAGTATATAAATTACATCCTTGTACAAATGCATGAGTCATTCAGTTTATATGATGGAAGTGTGATTTGTGGTCAGCAGGTTTTGTTGCTACAAGTCAAAACCTCTATGAAAACAACAGTTGCACGATGGAGTGTGTCACAATACTTCAACACTAAAGATTTTTATTTATATTAAGCGAGAAAATAAATTATAAAAAGACACAATGATAACACTGTAAATATCTTTGCAAACTTTTGCACAGTAATGGTTTCAGAGAAGCCATCTCTCTACTCCAGTGTTTAAAGTGTGCAGTCCAATTGCCAAAAAAGGGAAACGGAATACAAAATGACAAAATCATTACTACACAGTTACTGTAGTAGTTCTGTGTAGTACTGGACATGAGACATGTTTTGCAATTTTGCCTCTGTGCACCCCCATTTAGGAATTACAGCCTTTTTAAAAAAATAAAATAAAAAAATACATACAGTTCTTAATTTCCAGGAACTTGAAAGTTAGTTTTCAAGTTCTGCTGAGGCCTCTTCCCTCTATTCTATGAAAAATTAGCCCAGGGTGTCAAACATAAGGCCCCGGGGCCAGATTTGGCCTGGCAAAGAGTCCAAATCAGGACCCACTCTATGGTTTTGGGAAGGAGGTCATAATTTTTAGACTATATTTTCTTGCATTTTACAGCTTTTGCTACATTCATACTACATCAAAGTAATTAAGCAACAGAAAAACAATTGGATGACCAAAGTTTCTGTCTTTTTAATATCTACTTTAGAAATTTTAGGGAGGAAATTCAGTAAGAAAAGAAAATTGTTGTGAATTAAAAAACTTTCTCTTTTCTAATTAAAAGACAGTCTGGGCAATCAGCTATCAAAACCTTTTCCGTAATTTTACACATTTATGTCTTTGAATTTAACTCCAAAGAGTGATGCTTTTAAATTTACTATAGCAGCTTTTCTCTATCAAGTAGAAAACCTGAGACGTACAGTTAAAGTTGTGCTTTTCCCCCCCTTATATTAAGATATATCAGGTTTTAAATGTGTAGTTCAACTTCTTTACACTGATAGTAAGGGGAGTTTAAGTTATTACGCCCTAAGGCAACAGTTGTTGTGAATTGGCACCTTATAACTGAAACTAAATTGAACTGAATAACAACAAATTGGGCTGTATTTGAACACATCCCTGAAACTGAAACTGGACAGATAAGATGTGGAGATGTTTCCAAGTGTTTAATTATTTGGCAGCTGGTCACTCTCAACTCTCAATTTGAGATCCGAAGGCCTGGAAGACCACATGAGACAACTACAGCGGATGATCACAGAATTCTTTCCATGGTTAAGAAAAAATGCTTCAAAATATGTAGCAAAGTCAAAAAGGAAATCTCGATGTTTATCGCTGATAAACTCTACAATCAAGAGATGCCATCCTGAATGTAAACACAGAGGTGCTGGTACAAAGTCTTGGTGACACTAAAGAGCAGGAAGTCCAGATCATATTTTACCAGAAAACACGTACAAGAGCCTGAAAGGTTCTGGCAAAAAATCTTTTGGCAGATGAAAAAAAATCAACTTGTACTAGAATGATGGGACGAGAAAAATATGAAGGAGGAAAGAAACAACTCAAGATCTGAAGCTTATCACATCATCTGTCAAACATGGTGGAGGCACGTTATGGCACAGGTGTGCGTGGCTGGGACCACGTCAATGCTAGCGCTGCACGATTATGGCTAAAATGACAATCCCGATTATTCTGATCAATGCTGACATCACAACCATTCATTATTTTCCTCCAAATGTAAAAAAATTGCAGTAAAATAAAATTAGTACTTATTCACATAAATTCGGTAAATCTCTCAGAAAAATACCAAATATTAACTCCAAATTAAACAAACAGGGTGTTGCTTTCACTTTTAAATGGTGCTTAATTCCTGTTAATTAACTGAGATGATATTCTCTTACCAAAGTGTCATATAGTAAGTCTGATCTTGTGACAATCCAAGTCACATCATCTTAAATTCAATGGTTTTATTTGGTGTGATTTTACTGCAGAATATGCTGTTGTCTTATTAAAATACTTACTATACTACTTAATATTAGTAATAATTCTTATTTACTTATTTACGTAGGATTACTTCGATATTTTGCTTTATATTTGTGGATTTGGATGAATATATTTAGTGTATATATTTAATTCTGGAATCAAGTTTGACCGAAACCTGTTTAGAGTTCCAGCTGTTACACACGTGTGTTTTTACAGCATTTTCTTGTATGTGTATTTAAGGGTGTTTGCATTCGGGCTCTTTTTTATTTCCCTTCAGTATTACACTAAATCGGGTTGTTCCACACGGCCTGTGGTGTTGGTACATGTGTGTGGGCCAGAGTACACATGCATTTCATTGTGTGTGTCTGCTTGTGTTCCATGTGTTTGGCAGCGAGCACTGTTGCGCACTGGCAGGTCGGACTGTGACATCTCCAGTACATTAACACTCCACACAACACATCTGCACTTTGCAAACTCTCCCCGTCTCACACTTCAGCTTTTCTCTCTCTCGTTTCCATTTTCTCCCCTCACCTTCCCCGTCTCTCTCTCTCTCATCATCATTGTCGTTCTCCCTCTCTTTTTCTTGTCAAAGCTGCCAGAGTTTTTGGTGGCGAGTGTTTGAGCTGTGGCTCAGAATGCTAACGGAGCGGTTTTTGCGAGTCTCTGAGGAGACAAGGACAAGCACTGGACAGAGAAAATTAATAACAGACTAGGGCGGTCGGAGTACAAACAAATAAATATGACCGCTCTATCTCGTTGTGCCAGAGGGTTGGGAGATGTGTGTTTGGAGGGTGTACTGGGAGAACCAGGCAGGCGGTCAGCAACAGCAGCTTAAATTTGCCAAGCATTGCAGTCGTAATGGGCCATTTGCTCATTGGAAAGGGTTCAAAAGTTCTCTTACGCAACAAGAGGAAGAGCGCTCAGCAAACGTGTAGGGAAGTAAACATGTTCCCTTCTCTTTGTGTTTGAGGCCGAGGCATCCACCTATGCCTCGCAGTCGATGTTCTCCCTCTTATTTAAAACACTTGGAAAGAACAAAGCCACTTAGAGCAAGGACTTGTTTTCAGCCCGAACTGCGTTCCCTGGCTTCAACACGGTTCAGCGTAACCTGCTTTGAATTTGTAACCTGGGATAACTTTGACGTCAGTCGCAGTCCTTTCATATTTCCGATAAAATGTGTGGAACTTCACGATGATTGTCAGCTGCTTATTTCTCGCTTCGTCACCGTCCAGTCGGCGTGACTCGATGCTGCTGTGCACCCAATCTGTCCGATCAGAGGGATTTATCGCACCATCCATCTAAAAACATACTTCACACATATGCTCCGCGCATGAGCCTGAGAAAAGCGACAGTGGAGGTGCTGAGAAAAAACAAAAACAAAAAACCCAAAACCCTGACAATCTGTCACCTATCACAACCTATATCGCTCCCTTGCAAGGGCAAAAGTGGTAAAACGCATTACAAGAGATGTGTCAAGAGCATTCTGCGGTTTGTGTGAGTGGTCTGTGTCAGGTAATCCCCTGATGGGTATTTGGTGAGGCTGCAGAGATGCGACTGCCAACATGAATAGAGGAGGCGATGGCAGCGTCGTCGAGTGGTTTTTCTCAGGGAATATCTCAGAAGGAACCAGACACAGTTTTATGGACGGCAGGTCAATTTCTCTGCTCTTCCCGCTGCTTTCACAACACGCTTTGGGAAGAATTTTCGTTTTAAATTTATGACATGCAGATGTTTAAACTGGGGAGCAAACACAGAGAGAAATAAATAAAGAAAGAGTCATTCTTTTGAGAAGTGTGAGCCTCAAATCATTGAGGCAATAGCTCAGCTCATAACACAAATTGAGTGGCACTATTAATGACTGTAACCTGAGAGTAAAAAGATCCGTTTTAAGCAGAAAAGACAGTAAAAAGCACCGAGGTTAAAGGAAAACTGTTCCAGATTCAGCGTGACATCTCAAAAGAAATTCCAACAAACCCAAAGATGTTTATACTTGGTTTGCATCCAGAAGGACAAGGTTGTAATAACAGTAAAAAAAAGTCAGCAGAGATTGATGAACCTCAGTTTTAACCCTTTAATGCCAAGTGTATCACACACTACGTTGCCAAAGGCATTCACTCTTCTGGGTTCACACACATGAACTTGAATGACATCCCATCCTTTAATCCGTAGGACTTAATATAATGTCAGCCCACCATTTGTTAGCTATAACAGCTTAAACTCTGCTGAGAAGGTTTAGGAGTATTTATGGGAATTTTTCACTACTCTTCCAGAAGCGCATCGGTGAGGTCAGACACTGATGTTGGACGACATGGCTTGGCTCGCAGGCTCCAATCCAACTCATCTTAAAAGTGTTCCCTCAGGTTGAGGTGAGGACTCTGTGCAGGCCAGTCAAGTTCTTCTACACCAAACTCCCTCATCCATGTCTCTTTGTGGATCTCGCTTTGTGCACTGGTGCGCAGTCGTGTTGGAGCAGGAAGGGGCCGTAAACAAACTGTTCCCACAAAGTTGGGAGCATAAAATTGTCCAAAATATCTTCTTGTGCTGAAGCATTAAGAGTTCCTTTCACTGGAACTAAGGGGCCGAGCCCAACTCCTGAAAAACAACCCCACACCATAATCCCCCCTCCACCAAACTTGACGCTTGGCACAATGCAATCAGACAAGTACTGTTCTCGTGGCAACCACCAAACCCAGACCCGTCCATTGGATTGTCAGACAGAGAAGCATAAGATATGTGTTTTATTGTCAACGGTTGCCTGTAGTGCACAAACTAATGAAAACTAATGAGAAAAATTGGGGCATGGATGGATGACGAATGCTTCAGTGTTTTTTTCTAAATGCAGTGGTTTAAAAGCAGAACTGTGTGGTACCTAGCCTGGTTACACAACTCATACAAATAGTTCAAAAGTCTAACACGAAGATTGAGCAATCTGAACATTTTGCTTTACACTTCTTTCCTCCTTGTAGTTCAGTAGCATACAGCATTTACTTCGACTGCTTTGCATTCACCTGTATATCCTAAAGAAGTCTTTCATACCCGGATTTTTCCTGGCTTTAGGAAAGGCATGATGCGGATCGTAGGAGGTGGGTGGATACACATCTAAGCACAACGGGTTCATTTAAAGTTCAGGTATTGATTCTGCCTGATCCTTATTTCACGGAAATTTGTGCTGCTTTGCTCATATTTCAAAATATTTGATGAACAAAGATGTATCTTACTTAAAACTGTTTTCATTAAAATGACTTTCCTTTAACCGAGGTTTTATTGTAGGTGTTTTATTCACTGATTTTAAGATGTATTTCTTAATTACAGTTTTTCCACAGTTTTAGTGGACTCAGTATCTGTTTGGTATGGTATGATATTTGTGCAGAGAGACAAAAAAAAGCCCAATTTCTCTCGGGCAGATGGCAGCCCGACTCAAACTGGGATGTGCACTTGTTTCAGTAGATTTGAGGAGATGGTTGCTGCCAGTGGCAAACAGCCTGTAGTGCTTTTTGCTGGAGGGAATAGCGAGTCTTCGTATGAATCTCTTGCTCATGTTAAAGTAGAGAAACTGAGTGACAGACTTCTCTAAACTGTCGCTGCCACTGTTATAGGTTATTTTTTCTGTGAGCAGCCCATAGCAGTATGATAATAGACAACAGCCTTTTCATAAAGCAGCAAATGACTCACAGACAGACACCAAGTGTGTGACGCACGGCTTTGAGTCGGTGCTCCATGCAGATGGTGGAGGGGGGAAACATTATGTACAAAAACAGCTTGCCTTTTTTATATTTAAGGTTTAACAATAACTCACTGCATACACTTTCTTACCCCTCAACAAGAGTCCTGTTGGCCAAACGGATGCAGTGTTCCCAGAGGACGTTGGACACAGGCAGGGGGATGCGCACATGTCTGGAAACTTCACCCAGCCGCTTGTTAAATTGCTCAAACTCCTGATGAGGCGGGGAGAAAGAAAAGGTGAACACATTCCCGTGAGTACAACACGATGCAGCAGAAAAACAAATGGCTGGTCTTTTACCAAAAAAAAGTATATGTGGTCAGGAAAATATTTTATACAATTGGTCATATTTCGCTAAAAAGTACCATAACTTTCATATCAACATATAAACAACATGCGGCTCATTAAAAAAAGCATTTTAATTAACAGATTCCTATATTTCTATATTACTACAGCTACAATTAGGTCTAAACACAAAAATCTCAATATGGACACTACATTATTCAGCCAAACGCTTCCACCTAACCATCACAGATTAGCCAGAAAAAGAAAATAACGTCTTAATATGGATTATGCAGAATTTTAGGTCTCTACTGTTTCTACAATAAACACAAACAAAACTGAAGAGATGAAAGTTTTAGACATTTTTCTTGCATTCTTGTTCTTCTATTGTGCATCTACTTGTGCATTTCAAAAATCCATCATACATTTTGAATATAAAATAAACAGAAGCTTGCCCTTTCTAAAAAAGATGACTTGGATTTGGTATCACACTGAAGTTGGATGAAAGTATGTTTCTTTTTCATATTTAAGCTTTAACGTGTGTGAAACTATTCACCTGATTTAGACTGTTAAAGGATATGATGCAGCTTGTTTTTTAATAAGCTAAACATTTGTCCCCTACCTGCAAACTTTGGTTTCTAGAAACCTCCAAATCTGCTGTCAGAGATCAGACTTACAAATAATTACGGGACTTCCAAGTATCTGTCCTTCTATGTTAACTTGATCTGCATGCACTCCAGAGAGCATAATACCAAAAACTTTGAAGGGCCTCGCTCAACTAGTTTTCCAGATAGTAGATTTCTGAAATGGCCCCTCAACACAATGACACGAGAAAAAAAAGCGTCACTATCTTTATCCCTTAAAATGACCTGATGAACTGAGATGTAATGACCTTGTTGGATTCTAACTGGAAGACGTAAACAAAACAAAAAGTTGTCATGAACAACACTTTAAGGATTTCCTTTGATTCTCTCTTACACGCTGCCTCAAGAAACAGCATTTGGGTTTTCCTTTAAACCATTTAGCTTAAATTATACATCCAAAATAGTGATTATAAGTAAATCAGATCAATCTCGGCTAAATTATTGTTTTTTTCCACCAGTGTAAGCAGCCGGCAGGATGTGTGGGTTACTTTCCTGAAACTCTAACAGAGCTAAGTAATAATTCTGCCGTCTGCACTGATGGAAGCAAAGCATGCTGACGTACAGTAGTGAAGAGCGCGGGGGCTGCATGTATGAAGCTGTTGAGCCACAAATCATGCGCAAAAACAAATCATTTGGGCGCCGGTGAATACTGTACTCGGGTCTGACAGCATCCCAAGGTGAATACAAGCTACATCTAAAATCTAAATCTAAATCTAAAATGTTATTCTGATTCATTTTCTGTTACTGCCTTCCAAAAACAAACTGCAGTACCTAGGTAAGTATGTAAATATGACACATGCAGATTAAGATTGTAAATAAATTCATAAAATATGCAAGTATTAAATTACATTTTTAAATTGCATCATTATAGAAAAAAAATTAACGTGAACCTTAATGCATGTTCCCATTAATTTTACACCCTGAAATGAAATGTTACTCATTCACAGCCTCACAATAGACTCTGACTCAAGCATTTTGTCAATGAAGTCATTCTGAGGCTTCGGCATGTCTTTGCCACTTTATATGCAAATGAGCGCCATTGTTGAATGAATAAAATATTGCTGTGTGCGCGCTACAACAAAACTCAGCACCACTTATTTCAATCACGTAACACACCCCGCATGCATTATGACCGTCTTGACACGATGACGGGGGAGGCTATTAGCACCTGATGGAAAACTACACGCGTATACGATGTCTGTCCACGTCTGTCCGAGTCACTAAGCAGTTCAGCCATCAGCCATCTGTTATGTATGATTTTGCCTCTGCTTGATGCTGCTCTGTTTATGGCTCCGCACCGCAGCGAGCCCCTCGCACCTTTCTTTCTCTTAGTGTCAGAAGCAGGAAAAATGTGTCCTTTACCCCGCCATGCAAGTTTATAAAAGAATAAGTAGCCAGCATGAATAAAGACACACATTTAGAAGAAACTTTCTCATTCTAAAAATACTTCTGGGAGCAGTGAGCTCAGATGTCTTTAACAAAGCAGAAAACTTCAGGAGAGATCTGCATTTGGCTCTTAACAGCTCACCCATATAATAAATTATTCACCCCCATCCCAAATAATTGATATTAAAGGTCCCTGAATGAACTTTGAGTCAAGGAGGAGAACAATGACCTTCACAGTTTCAGACTTTAAAAGAATAAGAGCTAATGCTTAGTGTACTGATGGCAGAAGGATAACACTTTTTTTTTTTATGAGTGCAACAAAGACACAATGTGTGGAGGGGGAGGGATGCCTGCTAGATAAAAGTAAATCTAATACAGCTGCTTTGTGTTCTATTTTTGTGTAGCGTGGATATTGCGTGACACTGAGAGGACACGGTATCTGTTTGGGAAAAGTAATAAGCACTGAGATCTTTGTGGACTTTTCTTTGCTATAAAATGCACAAAAAAGGAATAAAGGGTTTTAAAAAGGGCACCAAGTAGTCTCAGAATCATTTATATTCACCTTGCTAAGTCAAGGGTCTTAAAGATATGAATGATGCAGAAACCCTAATGAGGTATTTGCATGAGATCTTTATGAAATGTGAGTAAAAGCTGCTTCAACATTTAAGCGTTAATATGTGCATAACCCTTAATTGGATTTAGACTGTTTTAAAGAATATGATGCAGGTTGTTTATGAGAGGCTCTAAACAAAATCTCAGTCCCCTACCTGCAACACTGTGGTTTCTACAGGAGCTTCAAATCTACTGTCCAAATATTTTAGGGACTTCAAGCATCCATCAGTCTATGTTAATGTGAGCTACACTCATAAAGCCATCATACCAAAAGCTTTAAAGGACCTAGCTCAAGTAGTTTTCCAAACAGTGGAATTTTGAAGTGATGGTCAGGTGGGAAGTTTTTGTATGCTTAATAACTTTAGCTGGTTTTTGTCCGTAGTGGGTCAAAAATAGGCTACAGTAACATCAGCATTCGCTTTTCTTATTCGTCGTTACCTTTAACAAGACATCCACATATACATTGTGCTGGGACATTATCTCCCTAATGTCCCATTTAACTCCGGCCATCATGAGCAACATTTGTTCATAGTCGATGGCCTTGGCCGCCACGATCCAGTAAATTGGTTTCCGCAGTTCGCTGGCTGTAGACACCGTCTGAGTGCAGGAAGGAAGGATACATATATGAGAGTTAGTGGATCATTATAGTCAACATATGGATAAGGTATTTTTCAACTGCCTGCTATTCTGCAGGAAGAACAATGTTAAAGTTTCCAATGAGCGAAATCAGGACATGACATTCACTTGATGTTTTGGGTCAAACAGACCCGTCTCTTCATCTGAATTTCAAATGTCAAAGAGACGAAAAAAAAGAAAAAGAAGCAAAGTTATCCATGTGGGTTTGAGTTGTTTTCATTTGTTTTTAAAGAAAACAAAAGGGCACAATTACAATTAAGCAAGTGGAGTGCAGGTGGGAAGGGGAGCACATCCACAACAGTCACACAGCATATTTCACATTGTGCCTTAAATATTAACAGTGAAATCCAAAAGGAAAACACATCCTATAAACCACATATTTAAGTGCATGTGTGGAGAAAATCAATTACAAATAACAAAAAATAACATAATCTCAGCCTTACAAGAGGTTAAAATAAAATAAAAGACAAACGGTTTTCTACAGCTGGAGACGATGTCTGAAATAACCTGACAGCTGTAGCTGACAGTGATGACATGATCAGTTACTGTAATAATTGAGGCCTGTGCCCTCAGAGGAGGCATAACTGTATAAACCAAACAATACCTGGGAATAAAACTGCTGCAGGAAGGGCTTCTTGGCTGCAGGCATCATCGCGTCCAAGTGGGACTGCAAGGACTCAAACTGCTCTGCCAGAAACACACTGACACAACCAAAGAGAAACAGCCTTTAAATTCTGCCCATATGCTCTGAATCATTCTGCTTGTGACACATAAGAAAAGGCAATTACGATGTGTTGTTTTTGTGTTATTAAAGAGTGACAGATCTATTTACAAAAGCTCGTATTACTATTACAAAGTGGAGTAACTGACCATTAGAGAGAACATCACCTTAAATCTCTGTTACTCTTGAACAACAGTAAAACATCTCAAATGGAATAAGAAGTTTTTTTTTTTTACTTTTTTGTCTCCCTTGATTCTTCTGATCCATTAATTGGATCAAGATTTTAGTCATATGTGCTTAAACCTGAGTTTCCAGCATTTCCTGCTGTTCAATCTCATTTCTTCCCTTGTTGGTCACGTTTTGATGAAATAAACATCAAATTCATCCATCCATTCGCTTCCGCTTATCCTTTTCAGGGTCGCGGGGGGCGCTGGAGCCTATCCCAGCTGTCATAGGGCGAGAGGCAGGGTATGACAGCTGGGATAGGCTAAACATCAAATTTGATTATTATAATGTAAATTATGGAGTCAGCTGTAATTTTGCTGTAAAAACTTGTCTGACTTCCAAACCTTTAAGTCTCACCTCCCAAAGCAAAGTATTTTCACGTCCGACAAATCAAGCAGCACTTCTATTTGTTTTTTGGGTTTTTTGACAAGGATTGGATTTCAATTATCCTTGAAAAAACACTCAGACCAAAAGAGGTAGCAGAGAGAGAAATACAGGACAGAAAGAAGAAGAAGAAAAAAACAATCAATGCGTTCAGAACTAATACCCCCCCCCCCCTTCCACTCTGTATCCAGCACTGACTAAATAAAGACCTCTTGACTCAGGCTGATCGATGGCTCTGAAGTGTTACAGTGCATGAAATAAAAAGTGAGTGAACATGTTTACGTGGGCTGAAGTTCAGAGTTGAGTCCTGACTTTAACAAGGATCATTAATTAAAGAACAACAGGTCTCCGCAGAGCTCTTAAATACAGCAGGAAAAAAGAGAGAATAAAACAGGAGAAATCGACTTAATCAGACTAAGACACCAGTCCCAGGTGGGACCTCCACATTCTTTTGCTGCCTCTTGAACCTCCGTTTGGGTGTGAATGCACACACCAATGAAGTGAAAAAAAAAAGCTGTCCTTAAACCTGCAGACGCCCCTCACTGCAAGCTAAAGGTAACCTGTCGTTAGCTGATAAATTGGGGTTTTGGAGAAAGATCAGAGAACTAAAAGTCTGAGGCCACAGAAGTGACAGTCACTAAATTTACATTCCATTCCGCTACATCCCAAAGGTGCTCTATTGGATTGAGATCAGGTGGCCATTTGAGTACAGTAAACTCCTTCTCGTTTAACATTTGTGTGTTCAGAGATGCTATTCTTCTTCTCATTATTTCATTTACCGTTGCCTTCCTATCAGGTTGAAGCAGTCTGGCCATCCTCCTCTGACCTATGACATCAACAAGGCATTTTCACCCAGAGAACTGCCGCTCACTGGATATTTTTCTTCCAGACTGTCTCTGTAAACCCCAGAGATGATGGTGTGGGAAAATCCCAGCAGATCAGCAGTTTGTGAAATACTCAGAGCAGCCAGTCCGTCACATACTAAGTCACTTGCATGGTATGATGCATTGTGTAATCAGCAGATTCGATATTTGTATTAAAAAGCTGTTAAATAGGTGTACCTTAAAAGGGGCCAGTGAGTGCATCTGTGTCATTATTCTTCTAATAGACTCTTGCGGCTATAAATTGAATTTTCTTTTAGATAGGGCGCTTAGGAAAAAAAGATAAATTGCATTCAATTTGCATATTATTAACATCCAAACCCAAACAGAAACCTTTATTTTAAAGCATAATTTAATGTTAATAAATTCACACTAGTTTGGACACTGTATAAAAACAGAATGCATTGATTTGCAAATCCCATAAACCCACATTTTATCAACAACAAAACACAGAAAATATATCAAATGCTTAAAGTGACAAAATGCACCATTTAAAAAAAAAATATTAGCTTGTCTTGAATTCGATGCGAGCAGCACTTCTCAAAAAAAGCTGGGATAGAGGCCACATTTACCACCGTGTAGCATCCCTTCTTTTAAAAATAGTCGTCATCAAAAACATCTGGAATCTGATGAGAGCAGCTGCTGGACTTTTAGGAGAGGAATGTTGTTCCAGTCTTGTTTGGTAAGATTCAAAATACTCAAAACTCCTGGGTCTATACCGTATTTTTTGACATATGACGCTCCAAATGTTTTCAGTTTGTGAACGGTCTGGACTGCAGGCAGGCCACCTCACTCCCCACTCTTCTACTATGAATTCCTGCTGTTAGAATAACTGCAGTATGCAGCTATTACTGAAATACACATGATTTCCGAGCTCATCTGGACGGGAGCATATGTTGTTTTAAAGCTTGTATGTATATCTTTCAGCACTGATGGTGCATTTCCAGATGTGCAAGATGCCGATTCCATACGTGCAGATACACCCCAATACTATCAGACGCCCAGGCTTAAAGTGAGCACTGATAAGAAGCCAGATGGTCCCTCCTCTCTTTAGTCCTTACGATGTACCATCCATGTTTTCCTAAAAGAATTTCAAGTTTCAACTCATCTGAGCCCAGAACAGTTTTCCACTTTGCCTCAGTCTATTTTAAATCATCTTAGCCCAAAGAAAACAGGATTTCTCCAAATGCTCTGAATCTTTTATTGATATTATCTACTGCTGATCTTTAAGTCTTCATAATTTTACATCAAGGAAAGTGAATCTAAAACTGTTCTACAAGGCTTTTTTGCAATATTGGTGAACCTCTGCCAATTTTTATTCTTGGCATCTCAGAGACGTTCCCTATATACCATCATGTTACGGACCTGTTGCCAAATAAGCTACAAAATGTTCCTCCAACTCTTTCTTTTTAGTACCACGCTGTTAAGAAGTGTAGCTGCTTTGTGGGTTGGTGAGATTCGCAAATCACTGCATTCTGTTTTTACTTACGTTTTAAACACCGGCCCAACTTTTTTTGGATGGGTGCGTAAAAGTACCAGAGAGAAGATATTTTTTTGCGTCCGTTTGTTTTCATAGAGCAATGAAGATCGCATTAAGGTGAGCAGGAACAGCTTGTGTTTACCTCAGCAACATAATCATGTGCTGTGGAGGGAATAAGAAGAAGAAAGCACACACTGCACTTCAGAGTCACGCTTGTATAGATGCAACACCTGACCAGCAGCATAGAGAATGAACAACCGATGGTCAGTTTGCTGAGCTTTTGTCTTTGATTCTTCTCACACATGATTGCTGTGTCCACTTTCTTTTCTCTCCCAGAGATTTTGTTTGAAATGGGACAGGCTGAGGATGCTAAAAACACACACAAACTGTGAGCTGTCTTTTCTAAAAACACTATTTTTAGATCAAAAGCATAAAAAATAAAACCCGACCACCAACGCCCTCAACAATTTCTCGCAGTTTTGCACAGAATAAGTCTGCTTTGGTCCTTTAAACTTTACCTACACTAAACACTTTAGCCGTTTTGCTTTCATTCTTCTTCGGAGCTTGTTGCCTGCCTCCAAAACACGAAACCCTTTTTGTGAGCGAGTGTAAGCCTACTCAGCGTTCTGGCAACAGCGCTGTCAGAGCCTTTGGTTTACAAGACTTTCATTATGAAGCTGTTGTTGTACAGCGCAGACCTCTGAGGGCCCAAGTGCTGTCAGCATTGATGATAAGCTTGACCTAATTATGCACGGGGGCACCAGTGTGTAGTGTGAATGTAACAGAGTAAGACAGAGAGGGAGGGAAAAAACAGAGTAGAGGAGTACAAAAATAAACTGGTTACTGAGTGACTGATTGAGAGAGTTTAAAACATATCAAATTAGAGAAAGGAAATGATTTTGGGGGCGCTAAAATGTGTTGCTGTGTGTGCAGGAACACAACGCAGGCAGGGCTAATCTTTGCCGGCCAGTGTGTGGAAAACTGTGTAATGACATTATTGCCATCCTGACACGAGGCAGTGAGCGAGAAGCGGCCTCTATAACTTGATCAAACAGAGTGCTTTGATGTACATAACTGTCACGTTACATCGCGCTGCCAGGACACACAAGCGATGACATAAAGCACGCACTAATGTCAATGTAATGTAAGGAATACTTTAATGTAGTGTGCAAATGCTTCCAGTGGTGTGTGCTTACAGAGACTCTGTGGCCACCACCCTTTGTGCCAGCCCGTAGAGAGTCCCGCTGTTAGTGAGGACCACCAGCTGGCTGAGATGGGGGCTGGGCACCTTCTCCTTCCTGTCCTCTGCTGGGCCATGCACCCCTGCGTTCTCCCCGACAGCCTCCTGAAAGAAACACAGGTGGACTTTAGAAAACTAACACGAAGGAAACATTGTAATATCACTTGAAGCAGAGGGAAGCGCAATCATTTCCCTGCTAATCTCTCTCTCAGTGTATGTCGTCCTGCGATCACTTTAACATTTAATCTAACATAAGAGCAGTTCAGATGCATCGTCTAAAGTGCAATCAACTTTGAGGGACCCGGTCACAGCCGAAGCCCACACACAGTAAAGTTCTGCTGACCAAACACTCCTGAAGCGGCAGCATTAATCGTTCTGATACATTCTAACACTCCATTTATCACTCATTTTATCCTTTCAATCGAAAAACTACTGAAAGAGAAATAGAAAGGTTTCAACCCGGCTCTCTTCCAATCAACCACAATAATCAGCATCTGCATAAAAAACAATAAAGTAATGTCTTGGTGGCGTAATGTATTATGTTGGCACACAGAGCTTTGTACTCTGTGACTGCAAAGCCCCCTGAAACAGCTTCTGGCAGATCAATAGCAATCACGCAGGTAATGAACAAATGGGAGCCATTAATGCTGCACCGTATCGTCCACTTACGCACTACCGGCCAGTGCAGTCTGGGTCTAATATCGTGTACGAGCACTCCTATTCCAGAAGAGCGGTGGAAAGCTTTTATAACCGAGGTCCTGCCAAGTATCCAGAGTAGAGACAAACTGTTGTAGCATGAAGATTAATGAGTAAAAGTAAAGCAAATGGTTACATCACTCCTACGTGGTCCAAAAAAAGATGGCAAGAATTCGTGAAATGTCAAATCCTGCCTGATAAAAGACCTTCATGCCACTACTTTATTATCACTGATAACAGATGAAAAACATTCAGTAACAGCAGACAAATAACCATTTCTGAAATGAAAGTGTTTTACACAGAGTGACGTGCTCCGTATTAAAATGCCAGCAGCGGCTAAAACGGGCTATAACAGCTCGGCGTACGCACTGCTGCAAAAATGCACAGAATGCAGCTCTGTGGACAATTTATGACTCAGACAAGCAGGAGCTATGCTGTCTCCCTCAAAGTGATAACTTCAACCTTTACACAACCTCCAACTTATCTCTCCGCATTCAATCAAACGCGCAGTGTTGCCAAAATCATCATCGGTCTGAAATTGACTCGGGGAGATTAACAGTTGATCTATATTATTTTACAGCAGTGGGGATCTAATGGTTTCCCTGCGGAGACTGCAACTCATCGCGGGAGCGGCTCGAAATAAACATGATTGAATTTAATTGAATACTTCTCAGCGCAGATGGTGAAATTAAATAAGCCTTCAGTAACTAGGTAAGGCTAAAGTTACTCATTACGTCTTTGTTAGAGATTAAAAGATCGCATAAAGTTTTCCCTGAATTATTAAACCTGAGCTGAAATTAGACTGCAAACGAAAAAAAATATGACTATTAACATTTTTGTTGTATAATTCACAAACGGCACATTTCCTTTTTCTTCTGTAAGCAACCAAAACACTTAAAAAACAGAAGAAATAATGCACACTGATATTTAGTCAGCCAAGGGCTTTCTTTACTTTGTCAAAAGGCTGCAGAGCGTTCACCAAAGCAGCCACACTTTGGCCTAATACAGCTGTGAATGCAGTTATTCTAAACTCGGGGAATCGGAAGAACAATTTGAGCCCCAAGTTAAAGATGCAGTCCTCGTTTACTGAGTCATTTAATCACACATTTAATTTAGTTCCTTGAAGGGTTGATACGCATTAATTACTCTTTTTTAAATTATGGCTGTCCAAGGCTTTTTACAATGCACAGAAATGCTTAACAAATTTATAAGTTTCTTTTATATTTACTGGGAAAATAAACTGAATTCCCATTTTAACACACAAATTTGAGCCGGCACACTGGACTTGTCTGAGAAGTCACAAAGTAGTCAAGCATAAAATTCAACCACTGAAAGTAATTTTTAAATAACTTGAGGTTTAGTTGTTTGTCTGCTTTCATCATTTTGATTAAAGACCACCATAAAACACAAAAAAAGGACATTGATAAACACCAGTACTATTAATTGAGGCTAAACCTTACACTGGGAGGGGTCTAATAAATGTTTTAAGCACTATATGCTGAGAAAACTCAGTTTCACATGCTTAGTCATGAGTTACAATTTTTTGATCTACTAAATCTGCTTTAAAAAGATACAAAGGCATCTCGAACACTGCAAAGGGTTCAAGTCGCCACAATGAGCACAGCTGTCAGCATTTTAAACACGTCCCTGCACATAAACATGACAAACGTGTAATGGTTATGGAGTTAATCCAGAAAGGCCATTACTGCCCTCTTCAAACTACAGCAAATGACGTTAACATTTGGAACGGGATCATAGCAAAATAAATAAATAAATGTTTCGCTGCAGTGGCCAGCAGCCATTTGTACGTGTGACGTTGCCAGATCCTACAGGAACTTGCACACAAACATGCAAACGCAATAAATATTCCCAGAAAATCAAATGAAAACTATTTGTGCGGTTGTTCTTGTCATTTTCTTTTGTAACAGCAGATCTTATCATATCAGCAGCTGGTTGGACACTATGGTCAAAACGCGCCTCTTTACAAATGCAGCTGCTTTCTCTTTGTGGAGTGTTGGAGCTTTAGAATTCAACCTCTTTCACTTGTTTCTTCTTTTATATCTGCGTCTGCAGTGTTGGGAAAGCTGTGCTTGCGGTGGGGGGGATGGTGCCTAAAAGGATCTTCGGTACAAAGAAGTAGGGTAAAAACACCTCTTTATATGTAAGATAGCCTAACAGAGAGAAGTGAGCAGCATGAGGACTTTTGCCAGTCAGCAAAAAACAAATCCACAGGTTTACCATGAATAAGAACATTACAGTGCTACATTACAGTTGTATACAAGAACTGTACACTGTCCTTTGAATGAATAAAATAAATCTCAAGCTGCATTAGTTTGACATTAAAGCAAAGTTTGGTTTGGTCTATTTTTAATGACGCTACATGACGCTTGACCTTTCGTTTGTTGTGCCTTTTCAGCATAAAAACAGGCTTCTGAAAGACATTTGGGAGAGAAGTTGTGTTTCCTTTACAAATTCATGCGAGTCTGCAGGGATCCTCCAGGTAAAAGCAAAAAGCTGGGCTGAAAAGAAAAATGTGGTGGGCGGGAAAGGACAAACACAACATCGATGACATTTAGGAATTTATGCGTGTGGTTTTCAGAATCTACAGCACAAATATAATCAGAGACGTGGAACAAACTTGGGGAAATCTCACTAGGGTTTAGGGTAAAATGTGCAAAAAAAAAAAAAGTCTTGCCTGACCCCCTAATGTTTACTGGTTTCTAAGCGAAATGCTTACGCTATTATTATTACATGTTTACTAGGGGTGCAACGATATTCGTATCGATATTGAACCGTTTGATACAGTGCTTTCGGTTCGGTACGCATATGTATCGAACAATACAAAATTTGTAATTTCTTTTATCAACTTTCCTTCTGACGATGCTGTCTGTGTTGAGCGCTCAGTGAATCTGCGTTCGACTGCTCCGCCTAGGGTCGACAGTGCAGCCTAGGCGGAGTAGTCGAACGCAGATTCACTGAGCGCTCAACACAGACAGCATCGTCAGAAGGAAGAGCGCAGGGCAAGCTAGCGAGACAGAAGTTAAGCTCTCCTTGCAACATGGACCTCCCCCACCCTCATTCAGATCTGGCGTTTGGAATTATTTTGGTTTTCATGTGACGTATGACCCTGAAGGTAAGCGAGTCATGGACTAAAGTAAAACAGTATGTTGGATGTGCCATGCAATGCTCAATTACATGGGTGGGAACTAGTGTGTTAGCGCAGTTAGCTCGTTAACGTGTTGGCCGTCTAGCCCCATGCACGGGGCGATCGGCGGTAGCTCGTTAACGGAGATTTGCCGTGTTGTGGCGTTAAGGTCATTTCAACGAGATTAACCTGAAAGCACTAGTGGGAACACAACGAATATGACTGCACATTTACGCCGACATCATCCTAGTGCAAAGACAAGTGGAAGCAGAAAAAAAACAAGCAAGCATGCTACTAACTTTAGCCGAGTCATTTAGACAGCTGTTAGCACATGATTCTCCTTATGCTGCTGAGAATATAGCCCAGAAGAAGCGGATAGTATAGCTTTTATTTTGGAAAGAGACATTTCTCTGTAATAAACTCTCTTTTCCAAAGATGAGTGATTCCTCGATCAGATACAGGGCTCGCAATATCGCTAGCCCGACGTCCCGGGGCTAGCGATTTTTTCAGTCGGGGTACCAAAATCTATCTCTGCCCTGCCCGTCGGGCTTTTGTAGGAAGGAAAAATATATGTCAATGCTTTTGCATTCTTTCGGAAATGTAGCTGGGTAATTATGTCATTGGCATCGGTGAGACACTGTCAATATGTGACATATTGAAGTCGCGTTTGAATTTGCGCTTGTTTTTTGCTTTCACTTTGCAATCACGCGAACTGTGTATAGAGAGCGACAGCACTGATCTGTGAGTGATGATAATTTGCGCACCAATTCCTCTGACATCGTCTTATTAATTGTTAGCTTACTATGCAAACATGACAAGTGAAATCTCCCGCAGCTTAAACATGTGAGAGGTTGATCGCGCAGAGAATCGCTGAGCTTATGTGAGTGCGTGTGTAAAAGCAGCAGGATTTATATTTCAGTTCTGCTGAGCCAAATAAGACAGGTCAGGGTGAAGAAGTGACAGCCAAAGAAAAGCTTACCACAAAACGGAGAAGTTATGACAAATCAGACTATAAGGCAAAAAGAAAGTGCAGCTTTATGGTTTCATGGACAAAAGAATTTCTGTGGCTGCAATATGACGAACTATATAACCAGGGCTGCACATAAGTGGTCCGCAGGTGCGTATTCGCTGTCAAAATAAAAAACACGCACAAGGGTTAGGGTTAAATTTAAAAACTGTACTTTTGAGTTAAAATATATATTTATAATTTTAATAAATGACAAATTAAAAAGGCATGAACATTTTTTTGTATCGAAAAAATATCGAACCGTGACACCAAAGTATCGAACCGAACCGTGAATTTTGTGTATCGTTGCACCCCTAATGTTTACAATAGCAGCAGCATTTGATTGTGTGTAAGAGCAAGAAACATGATATCCCAGTGTTATTGCCCTTTGGTAGCCTTGAATATTTCAATCCATTGTTAGGGATAAACATGCAAATTATGTCTGATGCTTAGGAAATCATTTAGCGTGACAATGTAATGGATACAAACAGATGCATATAATCAAAAGGCATCTGCCATGTTTCCAGACAACAGGAAGCTCCTTGTCGTACTGAACCGCTCTGTCACAGAGCTACGACTCAGACACAGTAATACGTGAGGATGTTAGCAGCTGCTGCATTTATCAGAAAACAGATAAAAATACAACTTAAAGATATGAAGACATCAACCCTTCAGTCATCATTACGGACCTACTGTAATCAGCTGTTGTGTAACTTGCATTTTATTTGATACGCTCGGAGATAAAAACCACAAAAACAATGATCCCTTCACTTTTATGATGGCACTCAAAATGACAGACAGACAGATAAAAGCAAAGTAACACCATGTGCCTGCTGCATTGCCAAGTATGAGAGAAAGAATGCCATATTGGACAAATTAAGAGTCAGTGATAGATTTTTCAACGTCATACGAGGGGCTGAAGGATGGAGGGCGCTTAGCTGGATCTTTCCATATAGCGTGACTTATAGTGAAGAGGTCATACTTCATTTGATTCATATCCTGCAGCTGCTGAAGGCATTTAGGAGGAGTTTAGATAGTTCTCTGATGTCCCACTGAGACAAATAGTGAAACTGCATTTTCATAATGAAGTTCAGAGTGTAGATGATGTAGACCAGGAGTACTCTGCTCTGCCTGGGGGCCACTTTTGCAAAATGACGCCAGGCCAGGAGCCCGTTAAAAACGATATTTACCCAAAATCAATAAGTAGTACAAATTCCATTACTCACCTCAACCTATTAACTACATTAACTTGGGACAAGGAAACAACTATGCACATGTGGCTGATAAATATTATATTTTTCTGCATTTAGCAGCTAATTATGCATCTAAATTACTAACGCTTTGAAAGTGTTCTAACAAAAATTATATCTGGATACCCTTCAATCAATTCTTTTTAGAGATTTAATAAATAAGCCAACATGGGATGGTGGGCCTGATTTGGCTGGTGGATCATTGGTTGATTATCATCAATATAGAAATAAGTTTTGATTATTTTCACCATTTACTATAATGGTGAATGGCATTTTCTGGCATACTAATCATAAAGACCAGTATTTGCAATGGAAATATTACTTTAATTAAAAATCAGCAACTATGACAACCTAAAAAATGTGTCATTGGGGAAAAAATAAGAAAACCAAATAAGTAGTCTATCTAGTTAGTAAACAGTCTAAATAAACACAATGACTTTACTGGACTTTGGGTTTTAATAGCATTTTAATGTTTAAAATGCTAAAAAAAATTGATAAATTATGCAATTTTGGAAAAAAGGTTACATTTTTATCTCAGTCTTACTATAATACAGCAAGACCTAGTGGCACACAGGTGCATCCAAGGCCCTTAAAAGTTCTTATCTACATCACATATTATGATACATATACATAAGAAGGGATCATTTTAGCCCAGTGGCAGGTATGAAAAAAATTAATTAAGAAAAACACCTTATAAAAGCTTCCCATCATTTCCATTTCATGTGTAATGCTTTATTTATATCCACTATTATAAATACACTATGATGTTGCCTGGCAACCACCTAAGGATGCACTAGAACAACATTTATAAAGTAAAATTTGAGCATGTACTCCTGTAACTACTGCATCCAAATCCCCCAAATGATCAGAAAAATGTTGAATAATATCCAATTAATCGTAACAATATTTTAGAAAGAATTTAAAATCAAAACAAATAAACATATTTGGAACATGGCTGATGATTTTGAGTATTAGATTGCATTAGATAGATGCCAGTGTAAAAAAGAATAATAAATATATAAATAAATAAGATTAAAAAGGACTTTTGGAGGAAGTAATTGAAATATTTTCACTCTTTTTTTGTACATTTTACTAAATGACTAATAAAAAAAAAATTATTTAGATCCACTGATTACCAAAATATTTTTTTGTTCATGTTATCTGCAGTAACATTAAATTGAAAAAGACGAAGAGCTACAAGATGAGGTTTTCTTCAATATAATAAACAATACAGAGTCAATTTATTGTTCTTCTCCTCCACTATGAGAAAAGAAAAGAAAAGATTGGACAAATCAAAATAAAAACGAATCGCGTACTTGCTGGTTGCATTAAGTTAATTATAAAAACCATCTGAATTTATCTCTCTGTGGAGAAAAAAGAAAGTGTTGTGAGGATCCAAGCATGGTGAAACAGCTCTGCTGTGAAAGCCTGAAATTGCATTTACTGCAGTTGTCACAGCAGTCTCAAAGTCAGAGCCAAAGGCTGAGTACACACTGTTCACTGAGAAGAAGATCTTCACAAAGCACACAACTTTACAGAGGACATTTTTGCATTTCCCGAGGCAGCGTTCTTTCTATACAGCTGACATCAGTTCGGTAAGAAAATGTGCTTGTTTTCGTTTTTCAGCGTGAAGACATTTATCTGAGTGTGCTAATGTAAATGATCGTCGAGCTCTGACTGTTTAACCTGGGAAACTGGAACACAACAGGCAAGTATACCATTAATCAGAGCAGTAAGTGCTGGCAAACAATGAAAGACAAACGCTGCATGGAAAGTTATTTCCACTGCAAGTCTAGACCATTTTGTCACAGTGATCACTGTTAGCCCTCCATCTACACAGCCCAGCTGTACAATAGCTATGGCAGGGGTGGGCTGAGCCCATCAGAACGGGCGTCTTGCCCACCAAATCAGACTTTAGAGGAAAAAAATGGGTTTTCATCAGTCAGTGCTAAAAGAGGCATATAAACTTATGACTGTGTGGGCACCTTACAGCTTGCATACTCAAGTCTCACACTGCCCTCTTAACGTGATCTGATTTACATATAAATAACATTCAGAGGAAGCAGACAGCTGTCCCTCAAGTCAAGGCAGCAAATAAAGCGCACACACATTAAACTACTAAAAATAAATAAATGGCATCTTTTAATAGATATCAAACTCTAACGTATTCAAATCAGTATTTGTGTTTCATTTTAGAGTTCCTGTTTACCCGTTGTAGCAGCTTTTGTGCTGGTTACACGTGTCGTGATGCTCTGGCTAAGCTAACGTGTTTCACATTCACTAAAAATGCTCATTTTGTTAAATGCGTCTGAGATTTTCCCTTATATGTAATTTTTCTAAATAGCTGCAGGACGCTGAGAAAGAACCCGCGAGCATGCATTAGCGTTTCAATCTGATGTGTGTTATGACGTTAAAATGTTATACTGTGTCCTTTTTGCAGTCTGCCTCTTTCCAAACTCCAAAATAATCTGTGCTTCTCTTTCAGAGGATAAATGTCTGGATTCATGCAGGGACTGATGTTCTTCAGCCTGTGAGAAAACCATCTTACAGCTGCTACATGCTGCTTGGAACAAATTAGTGTTTTAAAGATTAGTTTAGTCAAGACTTTATGTACTGTGCTTATTTTTCACATCTCAGAGAGAGAAGACGCCATCATTTGAACTGGGACTGAAACCACCAACCCGTGGGATACTTGTCAGCTGCTCTAACTTCGGGTTTTTGTCTCGCTCAAGTTGCTCACTTATTATTTCTAGCTGCCCACCCTAACACAGCAGGCTAGAGCCAGTCCTGACATCTACTATTAGGCTGCCTACATATCAGGCAGCTGTAGAGATCCGGGCTTATATGACTCATCTTACAGCATTGCTCACAAGCACTGTATTGTGACTTACCAAAGGAACGATCTGTCGTCAGCATGCAAACCACCATCAAACATTAAAACGCAAGATTTGAAACAGCTATCGCCTGTCAGATAATTTATTGGTGAGTTTATGTGAGAAACAGTGAAATGTTTTCCAAATAAAAGAAAAAATGTTTATATAACCATATTTGCAAAAATCACAGCGTGTAATAGGCACAGATTTCTTAATAAAGTAAACCAACAAGCATACAGGACCTTTTAACACTGGTGAAAGCGGCATTAAGCACTCCGCTCACGCCCACTAGCGATCGCTACTGCAAAATGCAGAGTTTTTTATTACCATAAAGAGCCGAAAAGGGAGCTGGAATTTTGTCAAAACTGTCCTCTAATTAATTTTTAGAAAGAGATATTCAATGCACATTCCTCAGCTCAATTAAATTAATCTACTGTACATGAACAGGCTGTTTGAGTAATGAGCCCTGAATATTTTCATCTAACAGTTTGGGCAATCTAAGCAATTATTCAAATTATTTTAATCAGGACAACTGTAGCAGGAGGTCTTTGTTGATAACAAAATAATTAAGAACTCCCTTGGACTTGCACCTGAAGGAAATGTGGCCTAGTTTAACTTTAACTAAACCAAGAACAAAGAAAGAACGAGGAACAGTTGACATAAATCGAACAAAAATAAGATTCTGAGATCAGTTAGATAGATGTTCACTAATACAATCGCCAACATGTCACAGTCTTACCTGCACCTCTGCAATGTTGCCTAAATAGTCTCAGGTAACCGTAATATGAGATCTTGTCACTCAGACGAGCATCACTGTGCAGAATGACATATGCTCAATGCTCAAGGCCATTTTTGAAATCTAAATTAAAATCTGAGTTTGACAATTATATCTGCAAATATATATATATATATATATATATATATATATATATATATATATATATATAACCTAGTCCATCCTTGGTACAAGTGCCAACTTAAATTAAATAGTACATACTGGGATGCTACAGTATTATTTGACCTGGTCATGCTATTGGCCATAAAAATAAAATGATGCAATGCTTTTCTAAAGGTATGTAGGTCTGAAAATACTAGTTATTTTAGTTTATTGCTAGGCTGTTGCTGCGCAACATGTATAATTCAGTTTTAGTGAATATAAATGAGACATTACTGTCATGAGATTAAAATTATGGGATGCTTTCATAAGGGAATATAAGTGCATAAAGGCAAAAAAGGCCTTTTTATACTGTTGCAAGGTGGTTTCCAGGAAATCTGCCATAATATATGATGCATAACTTCACTTTTTTTAGATGCAATTGTCATGAAATAAATATTACATAGTGCTTTTATAAGGTGTTATAGGTGCATAAATGTAAAAAGAAAAAAGGTCATTTTAGCCTGTTGATTTGTGGTTGCTAGGCATAATATTTGACGTAGATACAGTCCATCAGTGACCGAAGACGTACCCGTGTGCCAAGTTTGGTTGCTCAACTGCTGAACGTTTAGGAGGAGTTGGCAGACAAAGAAACAAACGCACAGACAGATTTTGTGTATTACAGTAAGATGAGTGTAACTTAGACTGCTCATGCAACAAGAATAACCTTTCAGTCATCTTTCAGCATTCTATAATTTCATATATCACCTCTCTATTATTAACTTATGAGGACAACAATGTGGCCGTGAATAGTTGCAGCTCTTATTAATAACTGACATTTAAATTCTTATGTGAAAACAAAATGTACTTACTGTATTAGTTTTAGTTTTAACTTCTAATAATGTCATTAAATGCTTTATGAAAGTATAATTAATAATCGGCAATAATTAAGTTATAAGACCTTTCATTATCTCTAGCCCAGTGCAACACTTTATACAGTTTACTGAGTGATGATTAAAGATAAAAATGATTAAAGTTCACCAGTGGGACGTGAACAAGAATTTGAATTCTTCAGTATTAAAGAAAAAAGAAATATCTACGTAAGTGTCTAAATTCTTAGTATAATCTCATGCAGCATAATGCTGCATGAGATTATAAGTGGAGCGAGAGAACAATTCCTTTCTTTGTGAGCTCACCGTGTTTTAATTATCTGTCTGGCACTTTGAAGTGGCCTTGAGTTAACAAAGCATTTTAAAACCTCTTACACTAAACGATGAGGAAAAGAAAAAACTTCCCTCTGACAGACAGTTTTGTTCTTTTGTTAGTTTGCCCTGGATAATTCCTTAACAAAGTAACAGGCAAACGCACTAAGTAAACCAAACCTTCGACTTATGAGACGTTGATATGATTCTTATTAACTAAAGATTTTTTTTTAAACTAAAACATCAATTTGGTACAGGCACAATACAATTTCCCAAACCCAAAATTGAGGCCTTCCAATAGCTTGTTTTCATCTTCACTTTCCTATTACTGAAGACTAAGATGCACAAAACTGGAGACCTGAGTATTCATCATTTCACAACAACACAGATGGAAGAAATTCAGGACTTTTACTACTTTCCCTGGAAGAACAATGAGAGCTCCACTTTCCGTTCTGAAAGCAAGACCATCTTACAATTTGAACTGAACTCCTACAATAAGCAGCCGTTTGTCTCCAGAGTTCTCATGCACACCAAAAGAGCAGAGCAGGTGCTGGGCTGTATAAACACATGAAAATAATCAACAGTGCAATACTGCAGAATCCAGTTTTATTTATTATTGTGCCTTGGTACTGTGTAATATATCTCTTCTTCAGATAGACTTCAAAATTAGTATAATTTTTCAAAAAAAAGAAAAACAAACAAACTCCACAGCATTCAATATGTTCTTTGTAAATAATAAATAAATATACATGAAGTTTAAATTCTGTACTGACATTAAAATCCAAGTAATTGCAAATGTTTTTTTACCGTAGTTTTTCTTGCAAAAGTACAAAAAAGACAGAAAATTCTCCCATTGCTGAAACCAATGTAAATGTCAGTTATGATGATGATAATGTGAACTTTGCTAACATCCAGTAGTTGAGAAAGAGCAGCTTGCCTAAATGTCCACCGTCCTCGAGGACCGGAGTATTCTCTGCAGAGACAAACGGCAAAACAAGTTTTGTTTCTGCCTGCGAGGCATTGACATCCTAATTGTTTCCCCATGTGGACCAACAGCATCATTAAATATGAAGACATCAAGCATCAAAGCCAGGCGCCGTTGTGCAATGAAACTGAGCAATGACGAGACAGCTTCTAAAACTGAATATCCGGGGAGGGAATTCAAATCAGATAAGAAGCAAAGTTTTGACTAATACAGAAAATCAGGGATGCGGGAGAAGCTGGAAGACTGTCGATCCCTGGTGTTTTTCCACTTACAGATCAAAGATGAGAGGGCTAAGATATTTAACCAGCTGAATACAAGCCTTAATGATGACAGACAATTGTATCGACATATGCTTGTGAGTGTGAGATTCTGCTGTCTTATGATATCCCCATGGGATATATTACGCTATTTCTAAAACGTCTTTCAGGGTCAAGTGCCACTAAAGCCTTCTATCGATCAGGATGAACTGTTCTTCTCTGAAAAATACTGCGTTCTGCCAGGGGAAACATTTTGCCAGCCTCCTCTTATCTCATATTTGCAATTCCAACTTAACATAGCACCCTTACTATTGAACGCAAAATCACCCGAGTGCTTCAGTTTCCAAGCAACCCTACTGCAATTGTGCAGCACAGAAACAAACAATAGCTGCTGGCTTCCTTGTTTCTTCTAAACAGCCACAGCCAGCACTGCAGGCAAAGGATTTCACATGGCTCAACAAATTCTCTGGTATTCTGGATCACGGCCCACCTCTGGTGGATAATCTATTTGATTATTAGGTTTCCCTGCATGTCCATTGGGTGATTTATTAAGTAGCATAATTTTGGTTAGCAGTCTGAGCTAATTTTGCGGTGGGTATTGGAGGCGCTGTGTGTCCACAGCTGCAGACGTCTGAGAAGACGACCTTCTCACTGAAGAAAAACAAATATAAAACCCCCAAACATTTACGTCCCTGTTACACGTCCCTACAATATCTTCACACTTGAATGGTCAACACTGTCATCTCACAGCAAGAAAATCCTGGGTTGGAATCGTCCACTCAGCTGGGGCTTTTCTGTGTGGACTTCCTGTGCAGGAGATCACTCCAGTTACTCCGGTTTTCTCCCAGAGTCTGAAGACATGCATGTTAGTTGAACTTCCTAAATTGGCTGTAGGGTGTGTGCTTGTCTGCCTGTTTGCGTTTACTCTGTCATGGACTGGCGAGAGCGTGTGACAGCTTGGATAGTATCCAGTCCCCACACAACCCTGGACTGGACAGTCTTGCCTTTGGGTTTTTGAAACAAACAGCAGGTTTGGCAAGTTTAGCTTCCCAGCCGTTCAGCTGATCAAAGCTAACTGGTAAAAAAGACAAACTTAAACTTTTAAATAATATTCCCCTGGGGAAAAAAATAATAAACCGAATGGTACAGCACACTCTGACAACTTTGTAAATATGTAATAACACTTGTCGTGGAAGAAGCGTCACGCTGGGAGTGGAAAAGTGATCTCTCAGTTCAAGTGTCTCAATCTATCGTGATTGACTGCTCACTCCTCTCCAATCCATTCCATAGAGATTTATGGCCAAGTGGAACGGACTGTCTACCAGGCAATTACTGTCAAGTGGATCCTATTGCACCTCTTTGTCACTCTAATACTAGAAATTTGGTTCTCATTAGATGAATGTCAAATGGAATTAGGGCTTTAATTTATTTTGTGTGACACCGCCCATCCTCTCCAAGCCCATCTTTGAGAACTTCTTTTCCCACAGCTGCTGGTCTCTTCACCTTCTTTGGGATGGCAAAACAACCATCTTACAGGAAGAAAAGGCTTTTGCTTGACGCGCTTTGGCTTAGAAAACTAGACATGAATATTATGCCTATTTCCAGGTCCACACTCTTCAACTCTATTACAGTAGCTTTATGTGATTTATGACTTGTAATAAGCCTCATTTGTCTATACTGGGTCTTAGTTATCTATTGACTGAAACAATTAGTTCTCCTCCTGTTGAGCCTACCCTCTCTTTGAACCAGCTTTGCTTTGATTGGCTGCCCCTCGCAAATGAAAGGTTTGAAAAGCAGTGGGTAGGAATTTGACGTTATTACATATATCTGCTCACTGTTATCATACAAAGAGTCAAGGCTAGTAAAACCTGACTGAAAATGAGGTTTCTGAGCAGTCTGAAACCCGACCCTTGAGCTCACAGGGATTACTTGTACATATGCTAATCTCATCATTTGAAACTTTGGCCATATTTAATATGAGCATCCACTATCCTAATAACACATATGACAAAAAAAAAATAAGGAAAATCCTAATAGTTCGACTGAAACCAAAATAAAATGCGCGGCGCTTGGTGTTGGGAGTAAAGATAATGCAGCATATAAATCAAAAGATTTCAACCGAAGTGCATAATTTTGTTTATCGAGTTGTGCGTCACAGTGGGAGATGTGATGACGCTTTGGCAGAAGCTGACGAGACGTTTTAGACAGGAATCTGTGTTACTGTATCCGGGGGGATATACTGTCTCCTCATTGCAGCGGAGGAGCATGACCTGCAGCTGGGCCTATCAATAAAGTGTGTGTGTTTGTGTGTGTGCGCATGTTCAACTAAAACTCCAAGAAAACATCAATTCTTGCAATATCTTGACAGCTACAGTATAAACAGGAACACCATGGTGCTTAATAGTGATCTATAATCTTTGTCACATGGCACTCCCCCTTGGATTGTTGCATCATTAACAGTGCGAGACAGCAGGCTGCGACAGAGAGGCCAGCACGGACAATGACATGCCCTCGTGAGCGACGCACAACTAATGAGTGCGTTCAGCGTGCAGTCTCTGTGTGTGTATGGGTGAAAAAGAAATGTCGTTTGTTTGTGTGCGTGTGTGTGTGTGTGTGTGTGTGTGTGTGTGTGTGTGTGCATGTGCTTTTCATGACATATAACTTGCAAGTGTTGACTGTGCCAAGCCAGTATAAAAAACCACAAAAACAACACGAGTTTAGGGGTTATCACTGTGATGCTGGGAGACACATATGAAGTCTGAGAAGTGAGTGGAAAGCATTCAGTGCTGTATAAACACCTTTGTGACAGTAGTACTATAAATCTGTAGACGTGATCATTTGCTTGTTGAAGTTCTGAATGTTTTCTCGTTTTGTGTCTTAAGACTGATACTGATACCGATATTTGGTGACCCAAAACATCGATATTCCGATACATAGGCCGATACTTTTAGTTCTTCCAGACACAGGAAGTATAAACAGATCTCCCAAACATGTTTTATCTGTTGTTATTTATTCTGTACGGATCAGCTGACTGTTGTGTTTGACGTAGTCCACATGCTAACAGGGAGGCTCCAGAGTGCTCTCTGGTGGACAAATTATGCAACACCAACACTTATAATTTTGTTAAAGGGTCTTTTTCACTCTCCTTTTATTTTTTTAAAGTTAAATTTATCAGCTGCTATATATGTTTGATATGGAGAGATCTGAAAATATTGGCTAATATTGGCTGAAAATAACAAGCAGGTGCTAGTCAGTGCAGCTTTTTTAGGTACATTTCTACAAGCAAGCTAATGTCAGATTCGTGGTGCCAACACAGAAATGACCCGACTTCTCATTGTAGTTTCAGTGCCAAGCCCAAAAAAGCCATCGTCCCACTGTACTCGAAAGACGAAAACCCCATGATCAAGCTTATGGGCGCGCAAAGACATATCTAATCAATGTATCACGACTGAGGGTAGATGGTAGAAATCGAACGGGGAAAAAAGGGAAATAATTTTCGAGCTGTATGATCTTTTCTTCATCCCTGGATCGATGTGAGCAGTGTATACTCACTCAGAAGCACCAATAAACTGCAGGACAACAAGCAGTTGTTTGTGCTGAGAGCTGAGAGGCATGTAATCTCTGGTGCACAGCTGCTAAAGAGAAGGAGGTGACAGGACAAACAGATGAGATGGAATGATAAAAATTGAAAGACGTGACGGCGAAACAGTTGCACAAATAAGTGCAATAAACCAGCGGACTGATTGAAAGATGAAGTACTGTTGGTTTGCGTAGGGAGATAAGTAAAAGGTTAGTCAACCCGGAGGTGGCTTTCCCATCATTTCGTTGCAAAAGGCAAGCCTTTGTCAGCTCTCCTCACAACGTTGCCTGCAGCAACGGCTGTCAACAGCTGTCACAGCTGAACCTTCTGGCAGCGATAATATGGCTACTGATGGGGTTCATGACATTATTCTGATATGGCAAAGTCGTCTAACCTGCCCCAAGCAGTATCACCAAAGGAGGTGAATTTTTGCAAGTGAGAATTTTAAACAGATGATAATTCTACACAGCATCCAATTCCATTTCAATGAAATAGACCGTGCGTGTGATTAAACATTATGTAACAACTGTTTTGTGTAATACAGCAACACATCCCTCCCACTCATGCTCCCTAGCCGCCCAACCTTTCAAACACTTTAAACAAAATAGTGAAAGTCCACAGTGAGTGGACTTGAAACAAAAAGTGTCAGAGCCAAGCTACCCGACAGGGTTTCAGAGAGGTAATCAAGAATATGAGAGGTAGAGAAATGGAACATAAACTAAGAGGTGATCTTTTACTTTCCCAGTGGAGTCCTAATTTAAACCGAAGGCACGCTGTACCTGAGACCAGATGAGATGGAATCTCGCTGGTGCTCATATGGGACTCTGTGTCATTACGAGCACATTGGTTTTGGAATCAGACAGTTGCGATGGCAAATCAGGTGAACAAAACCGCAAGGATTCAGCAGCTCAATTGACATGCAGTGTGCAATTAACTTTATAATGTGTTTACAAATGAGGTCTTCCCTGTCACGATCTCTGGAGTGTGTCAGTTTATGTATCTGTATGCAGGTAGAATAGTTTCTGTACTCTGTAGAAATACATCAGCATGTTCACTGTGCGGTTAGGTTACCAATCTTTAAAAAACAAGATAGAGAAGGATTTATAGTCCGCCTCATCTAAGAGAACAAGCTTCTGCGAGATTTATGTGAGTAGGTCATGATGTAAAACACAGAAGAGTAAAAGGAGAGCAAGACAAGGACGAAAAAAAGAGACAAAATAGGGAGTGCTGTGTTAGTTTGGAATATAGGGCATTTTCCCAACATTAGATGATTTATTAAGATGAGCTAAAATAGCTTTGCATGAGACAAGATGGGCTGAAAGCATTTGCCACTACTAGAGCTGGGCGATAGAACGATAACGATATGTATCGCGATATAACTTTTACTCGATAGAGAAATTAAGCTATCGCGATAGACCTCGCCGCTCTTGTCCTCAAAAAAAAAAAAAAAAAAAAAAAGGTCAGCCAATCCAAATTAAGTAGCGCAGAGCCGCAGCGTCACGGCCGCAGCGTCACGTCGCGTGACTTGTTACGTACAGCACAAGTGCCAAGCCGCACGTGTGTTTGTTTGGGAAGCAGCCAGCGGGTAATGGAGGAAATGAGTGTGCCGACTAGAAAAATCAACCGAGCGTGACCGAAGAGAAAACAGATGATGGTTCCAATGCCGGAGAGATTGTCAAACGGAAGAGCCAAAGAAGTTCCGTAGTGTGAAGGTATTTCGGCTATTTCAAGTCTGACAAAAATAGAGTAGCGTGCACTGTAAATTGTGCCGAAAGCAAGTCTGGAAATACAATAAACTGGTGCATGCGTCACACTGCGCCACGTTATTGTTTCAGTGAAATGAATTTCTACAATACTGTTACTGTTAATTCTACTCTCTGCAGTGTTTAAATGCTTACATATACACACAGTTACTGTCCCTCCACACTTACGACTCGGTTCTGCTTCTATGCCCCAGCTTTGTTTACTTTTTCCCACCGAGGCTTCTAGACTTCTGATTGGCCAACATTTAGGCACGGTTAGGAATCTAGCGCCACCTGCTGCTTTGGCATGTTCATAGCAGCGTTTTCCTTCATTTCTGCCTTTATGTGTGGACGGGATTCTTTTTTAAAACGAAAATGGAAAATCTCCGTTTTCAAAAATACCCGTGTACGTGTGGACGTAGCCTCAGTCTCTGACTGGAAGCGCTAATTCGTCATTCGGCTTTTGTCAGACTAAAGTAACTGTTAAAACTGTTTGAAAAGCTCAGCTATACAACAAGGAGAGATTGAGAATTTCCTTTTAGTTCTCAGTTTATTTGATATTGACAAAAGTTAGTCAGTTTTGTCTGTTCTTCTGTAAAACAAACTAAGATTTATTTTTAGAATTAATATTTTGTTTCTAAGTGGAACTGACAATTTAGTCTGTTTCGTTTGTCCTATTTTGAAACTTAAACGCTTTAGCGGCTGCCTTTTGTGTAGTTTGCAATATTTGCCTTTATTTATCTGAAAAAGTCTCATGTTCCTTAAGTACATCTACCCTGTTGAACTTATTATGGGAAATAAATATTTAAATAAAAACAAGCTGCTGATTATTTAAGATAAGATAAGATAAGATAGAACTTTATTAATCCCTCGGGTGGGTTCCTCTGGGAAATTCGATTTCCAAAAAAGCACAGCACCGACAGAAGTTACTGAGTTATACACACACACATATATATAAATACAGAGACAATATAAATAAAATATACGAAGGGGATAAATAGAATAAATAGGAATAAAAATAAAAATACAAGTGAATTGCACATTTCAAGTATTGAGTCTATTGCACCGTTGACTATTTACAAAAGTATTGCACAAAAGGTATTGTACAGTGAGGTGAAGAGGCACTACAGCTTAGTTGTTCCCTCCTTTGTCCTCCTGTTTCCCCTCCCTCTCCCCACCAGAGAGGAGTTAAACAGTCTGATGGCGTGTGGGACAAAGGAGTTTTTAAGTCTGTTAGTTCTTGTCTTTGGGAGAAGCAACCTGTCACTGAACAGACTCTTCTGATTGTTTATGGCCGTGTGCAGAGGATGCCTGGCATTGTCCATAATGTCCATCAGTTTCTTTAATGTCCTTTTCTCTGCCACTGTCACCAGAGTGTCCAGCTTCATGCCGACCACAGAGCTAGCCCTCCTGATCAGTTTCTCCAGCCTGGATGAGTCCTTCTTTGCTGTGCTGCTCCCCCAGCACACCACAGCATAGAAATAGAAATATTTCACATTTTACTTGTGAGCAACGGCACATTTAAATCTTACAAATATAGTTATTTGGCTTATATCGTGATAGATATCGTTATCGCCTGAAATGAAAAAAACATATCGTGATATGAAAAAATCTCATATCGCCCAGCTCTAGCCACTACACTGGAGAAAGGATGGGAAGTTACAAAGCCAGACTGCATCGCTCCTCCAAGGTGGTTGGAAATGGCTCTTAATCAGGGGGCAAAGTGATATGATTTTGCTTATTTGAAATATGAATGCGCATCCGTGTGCTTTCGGGTTAGCACGCTTCTGTCTTCTGAGAGGACTCGTGGGCTCACAGAAACAGAAATGCCTCAGTGCAATTCGACTCAGTTCTTTTTGTTCTCTTTATCTCTCTGCTTTCAGTTTGTCTGTTTATCTGCGTCCATTTGATCAGCTGAAAAAGTGAACACATCACCCGCAGGCCTGTCTGATATTGGAAAACAGCTCACAGTTTACTCAGAAAAGTACTCAGGTGTAAATAGTCACTATTGGGCCCCCTGAAGGGAGAAAACATGCAGCAGCATACAACAATTTAAAGTTTAGATCTTTATTCTTTCCTCCGCCTTCATGATTCATAACTCTGTTTTTTGCTTTTTGTTTTCTTCTTCTCGTCAGACCACCTCCAAACTGTGAAGCTATAGAGACTACAAGCAAGTAGCAAGAAAATTGCCATTATGGGGTTTTGTAAAACAAAGCAATAATGTGCTGCTAACTGTTGAGGGAAGAGAAAAAAAGAAGAGGAAAGTGAAAAAGAGAAAAGTGCCAATATTCTTGGGCTTTCGATGTATATTCAGTCCAAACCTTCCTGTTTCGGTGCAACAACCACAGTTCACAAAGGTGGAAAGATTTAAAGTTATTTTTCAAAACAAAATCCTGACACGACAGCCGTTGCTTTCCCCATTTACCAGCATGCAACGAAAGCTTTCTCCAAAGCAAATGATTTATAGCACTTGTACTAGAAGCAGACTGCAAACGGAAACCAAGCAGGGTAAAGAACAGAAAGTTGTATCCTCAGCTTATTCACAAACACAGATTACCAGGTAAGGTAAGAAATCTGTATTTCTTTACCTAAATACACACTTACTAACACCTACTAACAAGTAGCTGCCTGTAGCTACATCACACCTGACATGACGCTTACTCGTTGTTACTTGAGTAACTCCAAAAGCACAGTGGGAGGCAGAGCTGTCAGTGATCAGGCTCCACTCCCGTGGAAGAAGTTCCCACTTTGGGTTTAGCTGGCAGACACCTTGGGTGTATAACTTTACGATGAGGCCTATAGTAAAGGTTTGCTCAAGTGACCTAGAACCTTCCTTTAGCTTTGCTGTTTAGGCTGCTAGACAAAATATCATGAAGTACTGAACACATCTCCTCTACTTTGCTCTGCATACATTCATATGTGACTATTGCACTTCATTAGCGTTCAGTCTTTCTCTCTCCTGCAGTTTGGGCTTTTTCCTTCTCCGTCCTTGCTCTCTGTGTGTTTTCCATCAGTATCTGTGCCTCAGGAGCAACATGATCCTTATCTGTGGTTACTGTCCCTACCAGCCTGAAGGGAGTTTATAGTTATTTAGTTTGTTGTTTCTCTTCGGTCTTTGCCTCTTAGTTTTCCTCTAATGCTAATGAGTTGAGGCAGATGGTTGCCTTTCCCTAAGCCTCATCCTGCTGGAGATTTGGTCCACTGCAAAGGGAGTTTCTTCTCTCTACCACCACCAAATGCACGCTCACACGGGATTGTAGGGTTTCTTGCTATGATAATGCAAAATAGGCCACGAAAGGCATGCAAATAAAAGGCAGAAGCAAGAGATGACAGTTGTATGATCATGTAACAGGAGAGACAGACTGCAGAAAGACACATTATCAGGCAAAAGGTGGACAGCACCACACTAATTGTCACTATGTAATATCACAGTGAGGAGCAGCGCTAGAGAGCCCTAATGGAATAACACACATATCCACCCTGGCCTGCCCATTTAAACAGAGGGAGGTGTACACGAGTCTGAGTGACCACCGGCCAGATAATGATGACCCATAATGCATGTTGTGACACCGGCTGTGGGCTCTCTAAACAATGAGACCACACGTACAGCATGGTCAGTACGGACAGAATGGATGGCCAAAAAGTGAGAGGAGCGACATTAAGAGGAAAGAGGTGCATAAGGATGGGAGGACAGAGGCGTGAGATGGTGTGTTTGTGTCAGAAAATGAGACAGACAATGAGATAATGCACGCTGGTAAAAGAGTGAACAGAAGAGAAGGTGAAAGAGGAAGAGCGAGACGCAGTCTTACCATATCAATGAGGCTCTCCTGGATCCGGTTCAGTGTGGTTCTCAGTCTGCTGCTGATAAGGCCCAGACCTGATGACTCATACTGTAGAATAGACACAGACACACACACAGAATGAGTGTTTGAAATGTGCACAAAAATCTTCCCTCTATAAGAACACACACTTCAACAGAGTGTAAAAATCACGCTCACACCGGGACATCTGCTCTCATCTCACGTAGTCAGAGACAAAAGAGACTTCGCTTTCTGCTTCTAGCCAACTCTAATCCTAAAGAGGGAGGAGCAGCTGGGAAGAACCAACATCAACAATCAGACAATCACGCTGACAACAGAAGGTGACAGACAGAGCTCAGAGAAAAACGAAGCGGAGAGGGTGAAAGCGAAGAAACCTCAATGCAAATGCTTCTGAAATCACTCCGAGATGTGCTCGATGTCGCCTGTGAAAGCAAATCGCGCACATCTTAAGGGCTGGAAAACAACCACACCACGCATGCTGGATTCTCTAAGCAGCACAACCGTGAAGTAGTCGGAACACTTCAGGTTGTGCCTCTTACCAAGCAGGCAGGGCCCACAACCCTGGCGGTGCCCGCCTCTCTGCTGCCGTGAGCTTGCAAAGATGGGCTTGGGACGGGCTTACGGATGACGAACGGATAGCAAGAAAGGAAAAACAAAAAGCAAAAGCTTCAAATTAAAGACTCTGGAAGAAGAAAACACAACTAGAAAAAAAAAAAACAGAAATATGAAAGCAAACAAACATAATTCGATTAAATGAAGTAGTAAGTGGAATTTTTCTGTTCACAAACTTTTTAAGTTTTCCATTTATGACCAGCAGGAGCTTAGTAAACCGGGACTCATCAGTTTGTAGTGTGTAGCAGCTGAACATGCAGAGAGGTGGCATTGTGAAAACCCGATGCCCCTTTAATCTCTCTCAGTTTAGTAACATCTTAGAATTAAGTGTCACTGCTGTGTGTGTCCTTCTTGCTTTTTGTTTAAGCTACAAATACCAACAGACCAAATGTTCACAGACCGCCTTGTAAAAAATCTCAATGAGACGTTTTGTTGAAACTGAACTTCTTTTTCACATATTAAATGGGATGAAATGTCTAGTTAAAAATCTTTACATTGACAGAAAGGGCAGTTTCACTGCTTTTGGCCCAACTGAAATCAAAGCCGGTTGTATGTGTGTGGCATCCCTGACCTTGATAGTCAGTGACAGACTTTAAAAAGCTCTCAGGTTGTTCATATTGCTTTTAGAAACTTTTAAACACATGGAAGGGCATCAGGAGGAAAAACACACATCTAGTAGTTGTCGATGTCAGCGTGGGTTTGAGATACATGCTGTTTGGCAGAGGCTGTTCAGTGACCATTGTTTAGGTAGGAGGAAGTAGAAGTGACAGTTTTTGGGATGTAGGTTTTTTTTTTGGCTTCAGTTTTGAAGATTCTGGTGCAGTCGGGCGTCGTTTGGTTTTATTGTAGGCCACAGGTGAGAGTCTGTACTGCTGCACAAGATAAATAACATCCAGTACGAGTGGCAACTAGGAGTTGAGAGTGAACCCCTTTTTCATTTCAGTAGGCAGCCTTTACCCCCGACCATTTCTGCCATCGTTACTCAAAATGAAAATATTCTATTGTCTCCATTTGCCTTCCATCTTTCAATTCACACCTCTTTTTGCCCTTTTCGTACTATAGCCCTCCACGGCGTCTTCCCAGAGCTAAAACCGAAGATTCCCCCCCCCTTGAGGTTCAGCTTTCTACAATTTTCAAACATTAATCACTTTTCTCAAAACTGTGTTAGCAAATCTGCCTGTCACAGCCCCTGGAGCAGAAAACCCAGCTACTATTGACGACGGAGAATCTGCGAGCAGGGCGCATAATACATCTTTAGCATGTGTGACACCGTCAAAAGCGCGGCTTGCCTTAACAAGGCAAACACACGCAGATAATGAGTGTATTTACCCTTTTGAATATTAATGCCACACATTACTCTTCAAGTGGGGGAGTCAAGCAGGCCCATCTTGATTCCAGCTGTGTAAGGAGAGCAGAGCCTATAGGTCAAAACGCCAGCGTATGTGACTAGCAATTTCCAGGAGCTTTTTAAAGATTCATGGGGACATTAGCATTTAGCTGTCGGTGGCTCTTCAAGTGAGACCATTAATGAAAACGGCTGGGTTCATGAAGTGACACTTTGAGGTCTAGAGTGGATGCGGTGGATAAATAGTGGTGGTAAAAGTTACAGAGTGATGCAAACAGAGAGTGAAAATGACACGGGAAGATGGTGAGAGTAACAAGCATGAAGAAGAAAAATTAGATTAAGCTTTTGGGAATGTAGACGGTAGAAAGAAATGGCTGAAGGAGCCGGCTTAAGCAACAAAAAAATGATATACGCTTAAAGACAAGGTAGGCAATGATACTGAGAGGCTGACATATTCTGCATCGGTGACAGTGACCCACTGACAACTTATCAACTCTCAACCTTTCCTCATTTCTCCTTGACACACACACACACGCACGCAAGCCAATAATCCGAGTTGGAGGGGCCCCCGTGGAGCTTTCATCCCCGTTATCTCTTCCACCTCAACGGGATAGAAGTCATTTTGTTGCCATCATTATTGCATCCCTGAGGGTGATACTGACACAAATGCTGTTTTCTTCTTTCTTTGTGAGGCACAGTATAAATGACATAATAGCCTTTAGATTGAGTGGAGGGACCGGGCTCGCAGACTGCATCCTATCGTTCAGCTTGAATTTTTACTGTGAGACAGACAGTAATGAGAAAAGATGGAAGCGGTGGTTATTTCACATCTCACTGTATATCATCTAATAAACATTTAAAAAAAGAAATAATAAATGCAGGCAATCTCCATAAAGCACCTTACTACTGATGCAGCAGAAGTAATATTAAGCAATTTGTGTCAAGAAGTTATATTCTGGAGCTTTGGAAATGAGTATGAAGGTAATTTCACAACAACAGAACATCTACACTGCGACCGCAGACGCAGTCGGCATTACAATGAGCAAAAACAAAAATTCTTGATTACTTATGAGGTTTACTTAACTCACAAGATTATACTTTTTCCCCCAGCTTTTCCCTGTTTCATCTTTTATGGAGCTTTTTTTTTTTTTTTTAAATTTGCCATTATTGGGAAAGACATTCAGATGCATCCGGAACAATCAGAAAACAGCAGTCAATGAGGCAACCGTGGAAGCGCCAAAAATAAATGCAGTTCCTGGAGTGGCCTCTTGAGTCTGTCTCCAAAAGTGAGTTAAGCAACACAGACTTCCATCAATTTTCTGCCACTTATCCGAGTCTGGGTCACGGGAGCAGCAGTGTAAGCAGATACCCCCAGCTGTCTTTTCTAGCATCAAGCCAGCCCAGATATATAACCCTGCCAGCATATCCTGAGTTTGCCCACAGGACATCTTCCCCATGGCAGCTTCGCTTTCACACCCAGCTCTGTTTTCTGTACAACAGACTGATACCGCTTCTGTATCACTGCAGATAATACATCAGTCAATCTTTTTGTCTTTTTCTCCTGCTCCGCTCTCTCCATCACTTGTGAATGAACTTCATCGCTTGCGACAGAAATTCCTGCCTGACCAGGGATAGGTATTGGGGGTTTTTTCCAGTTAATGATCATGGTTTCAGACTTTGGAGGTGCTGATTCTTTTTCCCAGTTTTCTCACAAAAACAGAGAAGTGACAGAGTCTGACGCTTGGCTGCGACTCCAAAGTTTTCAAAAAAGTGACGATTGCCCTAATTGTCTTAAATATCGAGAGTACAAAACTGTTAACAGGAGAATATGTGGGGGGAAAGAGAGTGAGAGACAGTCAGTGTTTGAGTTTTAATCACTCATCTGCTGTACATAAACAGCGCAGGCACAATCTGACCTAAATGAAAGTATCTTATTGCTGCTTTATAATTGTAGGGTCTTTAGTTTACAGTATGAACTGACTGTTGTTGTGCTATATAAATACAGCTGAATTGAATTGAACTGAAATTTTAACCTAAAAACCAAAATTAACAGCATTAAAAACATATTTACTGCTTAGTACGTTTGTGAGGTTTTATCTGACAAATATTCTGGCTTCCTGATTAACCAGCCTGTCCATAAAGTCTATCCTTTCATTTTAGTGGGTAAAATTATAGCATTTCATTGATTTAGTACTAAGCACTAACTAGCATGCATGTTGTGTAGTTTGGAGATCTAACTTGCTAACCAAGCAAGCAGGTATTACCCTCTGGTTTTAAACCTTTATTTTAGGAAAGATGGGGCAACAACACATGCTCATCTTTTATTCCACAGAAGGTGTTCTTTAGAGTATTGAATGATAAAACTACAGACACGGAGTTTAAAACCATGCCAAAACAATCCACTAAAGATTTATTGTGTATTAGAGTTTAGTTTGACATCCTTCAGCTTGCAGAACTGCTTGACAACATCTGGGCATGGAGGGGGTCAATTCAATTTTGTAATAGCTTTCACAAAGGTTTGCAAAACTTTTAGTTCCTCCACACTAGACCATCAGGCTTTTTTTTTCCTTTATGGCATCCTGTAGATAGTGATTCAGATCAGGGCTCTGGGAAGGTCATAATCTTTCTTCCTGGGCAAAATTTAGTTGAACGGGGCGGACGGTATGCTTCAGGAGACTAACTTGGTGAGATATCCACTTCTGTTCACTGCATCATCTTTTGGCTTTGTCACTGCAAAGTTCATGATTTCATCAATAAACAAATTCCTGTGCACGGTCATAAGAAAAACATCAGACACTGCCCCCACTGTGTTTGTGCTTCTTAGAAGTTGAAAATATTTATTTAGGGTTGTTTTCTGAGGATCAAATCGATGTCTGTAACTTTTTTAAACTGATTTTATTTTTTAAACCAGCGGGAAATTTGCTGTACAAATACTTTCCAGAGCCAATAAATGCAAAAATGCCACATCGAAAATGGGCTGAGTCACAAGGTTTTGCTTCAAGGGTCTTTTATTGGCTAGCAAATGTTCGTTTTTTCATTAGTCTTCAGTATAAACACTCGATGTGATAGACAAAACACCACGATGATGAAGGAATACTGTACCATGTCGTTGCGTCCAAAGAAAGTGTACACAGCGTAAAGGTAGTAGTCGAAAAGCTGTGATACGCAGTGGATGACGTCAAAGGCAATTGGCTTCAAAATGTTCATCATCTGCATGTACTTTCCTTTAGGGAGAGGAGACAAAGACGTAACAGTTAGATCCGAGTACAATGGAAGCTTTGTGTCGAGTGCTGTGTGTGACACAGAGGGCATCCATACTGTTCTTTAGCACCGTGAAACCCAGCATCACTTTACACAGAATGAAATGGCGCTGTACTTGAGTAAATTTTGAAGGAGATTAAACGGGTTAAACTCCTGTAAGTTAATCGTGGTTGAACCATATCCTTTTTGGGAAGGACAACAGCATGAGCATATTGCATTTGCATACAAATTGCAAGGATTTAATTCAGCAGAAAGGTAATAAAGGCAATAACTACAGAGGTACAGGGGTGTAACAAGGTTACCATTGACTCAGAACTGATGTATGGAAGAATAAAAAAAAAGAAGAAATAAATTCAATCTAGCTGGCTTTGCTACCCAGGCAGCACTATTTCTCCCACACTCTCATTTTTCACACCCTTTCCCTTAAATTCTGCACCAAGAACTCAGGGAGCAATCTAACTCCATCAAAGTCCAGCAGAGACTGAATTAGAAGTGATTGTATGGAATCAAACTTTGGGGGTCTTTTTTCTTGCTGCAAGTTTTTCCACGTGGCTCTAAATCAATATTATGTAGCGTGTGACAAAATACGGTTCTTTTGCTTTTTTACTGTATGCGCAGTCAAGCCAAAACAGCAAAGATAGCTCCTCCTCTCTAAAATCACATTATGAGGGTACATCATCAGACTCTTTTCTCATGTCTTTAGAGCTACGTCACATATTTATACATGTAAGCAGTTCTTTGGAAACAGAAGGCAGGAACTCAGGGCGAAGGTTAACCACTATTAGTGCAGTTCAGTCATGCAGATGTGGAGCGTGCCAATTGCAGTATTTCGCAGGCTTTAATGATGAATAAATGAAACTCTCAGAAGGCCAGAGAGGACACACTGTCTGGACACCTCGCAAGCAGAGGTTAGTCATCAATGAGAGTGTGTGCGTGCGTGTGTGTTTCCAGGACTCACCAACAAGCCGGATGACGTTGAGCGTGGTGTTGGTGAGAATTGGTGCGTTGGTCTTATTGAGGTTGTAGTCGGACTTCTTCTTGGTTCTCATGGTTTCTCGGGGTACGCTGGTGGCAGAGTCAGAGAAAGTAGGTCAGAACCATGAGGAAAAAGAGACTTGCTAATACGTGTCAACATCATTAATCCCCTGAAATGATAGGGCCAGGTGCAAAGCCTTCACTGTGGGTCACAGTTCTTGTAATTGATCAATCAGAACCCATTTCACAACACAGGAAATGGGACCCCAGTGGTGAAGTCTCAGAACTGGTGATCCTGAAGCACCAGACCCTGACATGGAGCTCGCCAAGCCATATTAGCCAGCAATGATTACATGGGCAGAAATCATTACATGGTCTGTCTCATTTCTGCGACTATATGAGCCATTACATAATTAAGCACTAGTAATTCCTGCCTATAAGAACAGGAAATAAGGATTTTAGTGATCGTGGACTAATGTCAGCTGAGTACACGCGAGGAACTAAAAAGCATAAAATAATACTGTATGTCATCATACAAGGCAGGAAACAGAAACTGCAATGAATCAAGGTTTTGACTCCAGTGCAAATCCTAACGTGTTTTTTTTAGATCAGCTCTCAGATTTGCCTAAAAACATTAATTTACTGCAAGTTCTTGGCAGTTCAGTTCATCACACACACACAAAATGAGCACAGCAGGCTTATCGACAAAGACCGTCCCAGCTGAACGGTGACGCAAAATTTAAGACCCCATCATGCTGCAGGGAAAATGCTGCAGTTCTAAACGAGGTCGGCTAAAACAGTTCGAGAGGAACATCTAAACTGTTAAAGCTGTGAAATGCTAAAACAGTTAGCGCTTGCATAAATGATAGGTTCTTTCCAATTCAAGCATCCCTGATAATAAAGGAGGCAAAATACAAAACTTTCTCCAGCTGCAATTAAACCCTCTTTCAAATGAAAATTAGTGCTTTAACACACTGAACAGAGAAGTGTATAATTGCCTTCACCATTATTAAATAGCCACTAATTTTACAATACGCACCAATTGCATTAGCCGAGGTAGAAAGGAAAGGTAACTTTTTCATGGATATACAAAAAGCTTACTGCTGACTTGGCAGGGTTAGCCAGAGGTTAGCTTAAATTGTTGGTGCTGGAGGTGCGAAGACTTGGTTAATGCCTTCAAAATGAAGACTCAAGTACAGACAGATAGTTTGGTGTGTGTAATTAACATAATCGGTGTGCTCACTTTTTGAATATTTCACAGCTAGCAGTGAAAATTTATTTTGTTTGTTAACTGGTCCATGTACCAGCTGTCCAAAGCTGTCTTCAACGTGTCTGATAAGATAAACAAACTATAATTCATGTTCTCAATTTTCATATAAAAATAAAAAACAACAAAAAACAACAAAAAAAAAAACAAAACAAGCAAGAAACTAAATTTTGGTCTTCAGAACAACTGGAACAGAACTGAAATCTAACAACTCTTTCGGACAGCACAAACATAAATCCAGTTATCAAACAAGCTGAAAGTGGAATTAAACAGAAGATTCATGGACTGTCTGTAAATTTGAGGCATACACTCGGAGCCGGACATGGAACTGACCTCTTTAGAGGAGCATCACCCGTCTGCTCATCAACGTAGTCCTGCTTGAGCTCCTCTGGGACATCGCTGTCGCTGTCGTAATCCTGGTACACGCTTTTCTCCAGCTCGTCTGACTCGTACTTGAGAAACGGTGAAGAGAAAGATGAGATTGAAGTCAGGGGTAAAAACGCGGTGGATAGAGTTCAGATAAAGTGGGTAAAACAGAGAGAAGACAAGTGTTAAGACAGGTGTGAAAAAAGTCCAACTCCACGGGGAAATGGTGCCGGCGCTGTTGGTCGCAAGACACAGCAACAAAGAGTCCACAGAGATTTTGAAACAGCACAAAGTATTAACCCACTCCCCCAAGATAAAAATGGTGGAAGGCTAATAAAAACAAACTGCATTAACGCTCTGTGATTAAATTACCCACAAAGCAACAAATAAACACTTCAAATACCTCACATACTGCTGGGAGGGCACAAAATGTATTCACCTCTCACAAGAGAGTTCAGATTATACCTTACTGAAATAAGGCAATATTTTCTACATGCCGAGGGAACACAAGCATCATATATAAAGGATTACACGCTTATGAACAGCCAAACACCAAAGGCTTATACAGATATGTTGATATGTCATCATAAAGTAAAGCCAAAGGTGTGGGGGGACCTCTGAAATCTGAAAGAGAAATATTGTTTTCCATAGGAGGAGCAGATGAGTAGCCTCTGTAGCATGAGGCAATAGTTGTTATTTCCTAAAAGGGACACTACTTAAATTAAAAGCAAAGTGCTTTTAATTTATATTTAACACAAAACACAGTTCCCGAAAATGTATTAAGAAATTAAAAGGATTCTTATACCGGAGGCCTGGACACTAACAAACTCAAAGAAAAAAAAAAAACAGCTGCATTACATGAAACTCTTTTCTTGGGTTAATCATTAGCCAAGTACAAGTTTATTTTCTATTGAATGGCTAACATTACTTGTCAGACAGTGTGTCAAAGCCCTGTAATGACTATGGCACGTTTTGCACGGCTGCCCTCAAACCCCTAATAAACGCTTGTTATGACCCTGGTGATGAGAGCTTAAGGGACGCTGATTATTTCTCAAATCAGTTCACCTCCTTATGAACTCGTCTGAAGTTTGACTCTATAGGCAGGCTTAATTAGGCATACTTATGTAAGTGGGTTTATCTAGCTGGTGGAAACGCACGCTCTATAATCAAATCTAGTTCTGTGTTTCAATTCTAACTTGTGACTTTTTCCAAAATGACCATATTCCTAAAAATACTGCAGTATTATAACAGATTTCAACTTTCAACAGACACGACTTATTCTTAACTTTTTTTACAAGATGGAGTGTGTTTCATAACACCTACCCCATTGGATGCCAGCACATCCTCCGTCTCCTCTTCCTTGTGCTCCATGTGCATCTCAAAGGGGTTTCCCTCTCGCTGGTACTGCTGGAACAGGGACAGCTCCTCCTGGGCCGAGCTGCTCAAAGACGCGGCCTGCCTACTCGGGGACACCGAAGGCGAGCGACACTGACCCATAAACTTAAACTCCTGGATCGGAGAAGATGGGACACAGGGACGCACAGGGAATTGTTACTGATCAGAGTATCCTACAAAAAGTCTATGAGACTTTTAAAATGAATAAAGTTAGAGGTAATTTAAAAGAAAACAGAGCCAAGAACTCCAATTAACACGTCACTTGTACACAGTACCTTTGACCACTTGGTTTTAAGCGGCTGCATCACAACAAAAGCTAAATCACCATCTGTACAGGACGTCTGTGAGGAATTCCACTACGCACGCTTAAATCATACTGTAGTGAAGGCCAAGTAATACATTGCCTGCATAGTAAAGTGATAAAGGCATGTAAAATTCCCATGCAAGTCCATTTATTAGGAGGGTTCTTTGGTATGCTTATTTATCGTTTTGTGCGTATAAGCAAAACAGAGATGAAGGAAAAAAGATAAAGATGAAAAAATACTCGAGTTCACTGCACTCATTTTCTTTACGTTCCTTTCCATTCATCAGTGTTGCTTTGAAGTGCAACGAGCTGTACACTCAGATCGCAAAATGTTTTCTTCTACTTAATCTTGGAATTTCTTCAGCATTGTTAAATGCCACAGTGTTACCTGAGTATTCCTGCTGACCATTTCCATCCCTTTATGAACAGCGTACCCATCGTCTGATGGCTGCTTCCAGCAGGTTAACTTGCCATCTCAAATCATCTCAAACTGGTTTCCTGAATGTGACATTGAGTTCACTGTACAGAGACGGCCTCCAGATTTTAATCCAATAGGATGTGGTGGAATAGGAGATTCAGAGATGGATGTGCAGTCCATAGGAAAGGTTGTATTTTTTAACTGTGGCTCATGAGTGTGAGAAAAACTGTCTAACATACATCCCATAAGGGACAGCAGCCGTTTGATCTTCATCTGTGTTTTATAATGAGCAGTGAACTTTACGCACTTGCACCCGGTTGCACGCGCGCACACGTCACTGAGCAGATTCAGCGTTTCACATCCTCATGCAAATTTCACAGCAGTGAGTGACACCGTGGAATAAATGAAATCACCCTCCCTTCACCTTTTCGCCTCAGTGCTGTGTCTCTTACTCACATGGAGCTGGGCTATGTTAAAGTTAGACTTGACTGGACACAGTTCCCACGTCTCATTTTCCAGAAACATCCTCAGCTCCTCTAGTCGGGCCCTGAGGGGTTGCGAAAAGAGAAAAGGGAATGAGCACAGTGCTGAGGAAAAGGTCAAGAAGAAGAAAAAGTGAAAGACACAGAAAGCATTAACATCTGTCCATTAATCACCTAATTCAACCCCGTATAGTCAAGCAGCTCCCAATTTAAACACAATGACATCAATAAAGCCTGCAAAGGTCACTAATGCGAAGTGTGAAGGAAAAGTTCTGTGTGTGCTGTTTGCAACACGATTCAATGCTAACTGTGATCACAGCTCACAGCAGCCACCCCAGGTGCTCACCCGCTAGGTCAGTATCCTTCCTTCGGTGTGAAATGTCAGTGCGGTGTTCATTTCAAACACAGCAGTGCTGCTTGTTTCTTTTCTTTAAGGCGTTTAAAGTATGAAAGTAAAAAAACACAAAAGACAGTGTCGAATATTCACTGTAATACTGTACACTCGTCCACTCGACAACTGAATTTCTTTAATTCAATCCACTGTGAATCAGAGGACATTAAAACCTTGAGACTAGTTCAATCGCTCAGCACGAAAAAAACAAAACAAAACAAAGAAAACCCCATGCGGATATCAACAATGCTGGAGTTCTAAAATATTTATTATGCCTGAACTCTGACAATGTCAGTCTGTGCTTTGCATCCAGAGGCTGACAGTACACCCCCGCTGATGACCGGGTGTGTTACCGCAGGAACCAGACGGAGAAACATAGACATACTTTGCTATAGGGTCAATATAAAGCACTCTGAATGGCACGGTGTAAAGGTGTGTGTGTGTGTTTGGTCGAGTCTTCTTCGTCTCTGGGTTTCTTTGACCTCTTTCTGCTTTTTCGTTACATGTTCACACCTCCATGTCACCACCTGTAACCCAAAGCTGTACCCGATTTGTGTCACAGGACTGACGCTTATAAGAGGAATCATATTTAAGCGCGTTATCAACGATTCTTGACAGGTAACCTTAACACTGATCAATGCAAATCACCTCAGATGATGTGGAGCCTTCTGCGTGAAACTATACATATTTATGAATTTGGCAGGAGATTATGCAATCAGGATGTAAATGTGCTTCCAGCTCAGTGAGTGTTGGCATGTAATTACACATCTAGCTCCGAAGAGGGTTACGCCTGGGATAGAGCATGTTGGAGGCAGCAAGTGGTTATCGCCGTGTGCAAAGGTTTCTCTCACATAACGATATCCTGCTTTCTAAGAAATGGTTTCATCTACTTTCCATCATGTTTAGCTTTGAAAGACTTGACCAACATTTGCCATAACTTTCACATGGTTCGGATGATGATCAAACAGAAGCCCCAGACGTTTCTTACCTGTGGTAGTTTTTAAAGTAGTTGACACTCTGGCGTTTGATAGACTCCTGCAGGACCTCAGACTTACTGCCACAAAACTCCTCACCCACCTGCATCAACCTGAAAGAGAAGGTTGGCGGGAAAAACTGATCACAAATCCAAAAGTGTGGCAGGAGGGAAGGAAGATAAAGTAAGGAGAGCTAGAGACAAAGACAGAGACAGAGTGGAAGTGTTAAAACAAACCTCCTGTTTGAAGAGACTGCACTAAGACAAACTGGCATTCTGCAGCCCGTGTTGGCTCGAGAGATGCAATGAACACAACAGCTTTATCGATAGCTGCAGGGATGAGATGGCTCATTTACAGTAGGTATCTTATCAGATGAAGTCTATAATGAGAGGACAAACCAGCTGCCTAATGAACCACTGAAGCCAACCTTTGAGGTTAGAGCTTTGAAATAACTTCACTTATAGCTAGGTGTGCAGAGAGATGCCACAACTGCAGGTCAGGAATATCATGATTAAGCCAGTTGTTGGTTAATTTGTTTAATTAAAAAAAAAAAAAAAAACAATTGCCACTCATTACATTAGAGGCAGCTGACAAACCTAAGGTAAGTCTAACATGATAAGAGAGCACTAAGGTGCTGGGATCTCTCACTGCAGGAGTCATGGCTTCGGGTTTTCCAATATCAAAAACAGCCTTTAGCGTATCAAAGCCACAGGAGGATTACTGCTGTGTGTGTGTGTGTGTGTGTGTGTGTGTGTGTGTGTGTGTGTGTGTGTGTGACTGACAGCTGAGCCAGCAGAGGCTCTGACACATTGTACACATGTCTGCTCTGGTAACTCTGTAACATGCGAGTCAAGAGAGAGCGCGAGGCTAAAGAAGTGGAACCACAGAATTTTCCGTTAAAGCACCCAGTTCAAATAATATTCCCCATTTGTACTTTACAAAACATTTGATTTCAAGTATGCAAGCATATACTCATTGTAACTGGTACTGTTATGTCTATGATAAAAAAAAAAAACTCTTAACCTTATTTTATTTTGTTGTTTTTACAAGAATAAAGGTGTTTATAGAGGAGATACTGAAGAAATGATACTGGAGCAAAAATATCACACACGTTTCACTGCAGTGTTTCACATGCATTTCTATACCCGGTTATTCCCTTAAGTAAAGAATGTGTTAATCTACAGGGAGTGCAGAAGTATTAGGCAAGTTGTATTTTTGAGGAATAATTTTATTATTGAACAACAACCATGTTCTCAATGAACCCAAAAAACTCATTAATATCAAAGCTGAATGTTTTTGGAAGTAGTTTTTAGTTTGGTTTTAGTTTTAGCTATTTTAGGGGGATATCTGTGTGTGCAGGTGACTATTACTGTGCATAATTATTAGGCAACTTAACAAAAAACAAATATATACCCATTTCAATTATTTATTTTCACCAGTGACACCAATATAACATCTCAACATTCACAAATATACATTTCTGACATTCAAAAACAAAACAAAAACAAATCAGCGACCAATATAGCCACCTTTCTTTGCAAGGACACTCAAAAGCCTGCCATTCATGGATTCTGTCAGTGTTTTGATCTGTTCACCATCAACATTGCGTGCAGCAGCAACCACAGCCTCCCAGACACTGTTCAGAGAGGTGTACTGTTTTCCCTCCTTGTAAATCTCACATTTGATGATGGACCACAGGTTCTCAATGGGGTTCAGATCAGGTGAACAAGGTAGCCATGTCATTAGTTTTTCTTCTTTTATACCCTTTCTTGCCAGCCACGCTGTGGAGTACTTGGACGCGTGTGATGGAGCATTGTCCTGCATGAAAATCATGTTTTTCTTGAAGGATGCAGACTTCTTCCTGTACCACTGCTTGAAGAAGGTGTCTTCCAGAAACTGGCAGTAGGACTGGGAGTTGAGCTTGACTCCATCCTCAACCCGAAAAGGCCCCACAAGCTCATCTTTGATGATACCAGCCCAAACCAGTACTCCACCTCCACCTTGCTGGCGTCTGAGTCGGACTGGAGCTCTCTGCCCTTTACCAATCCAGCCACGGGCCCATCCATCTGGCCCATCAAGACTCACTCTCATTTCATCAGTCCATAAAACCTTAGAAAAACCAGTCTTGAGATATTTCTTGGCCCAGTCTTGACGTTTCAGCTTGTGTGTCTTGTTCAGTGGTGGTCGTCTTTCAGCCTTTCTTACCTTGGCCATGTCTCTGAGTATTGCACACCTTGTGCTTTTGGGCACTCCAGTGATGTTGCAGCTCTGAAATATGGCCAAACTGGTGGCAAGTGGCATCTTGGCAGCTGCACGCTTGACTTTTCTCAGTTCATGGGCAGTTATTTTGCGCCTTGGTTTTTCCACACGCTTCTTGCGACCCTGTTGACTATTTTGAATGAAACGCTTGATTGTTCGATGATCACGCTTCAGAAGCTTTGCAGTTTTGAGACTGCTGCATCCCTCTGCAAGATATCTCACTATTTTTGACTTTTCTGAGCCTGTCAAGTCCTTCTTTTGACCCGTTTTGCCAAAGGAAAGGACGTTGCCTAATAATTATGCACACCTGATATAGGGTGTTGATGTCATTAGACCACACCCCTTCTCATTACAGAGATGCACATCACCTAATATGCTTAATTGGTATAGGCTTTCGAGCCTATACAGCTTGGAGTAAGACAACATGCATGAAGAGGATGATGTGGACAAAATACTCATTTGCCTAATAATTCTGCACTCCCTGTATTCTTAACAGTACTTCAGTCTTACTTGATAACAGTGTCTGATATGCAATGACAGCAACTCTACATATCCTAATCAGGAAGACGTGCACATGATATTTCTTTTAACAACGTTTCTGAAAGCCATAGCAAAGAGCTTTTACAGCGATAAGAACGCTAAAACAACCCATCAGCTCACAGTAAACACTTGCAGAAACAGCATTTCTGATGCAGAACTGGCACACAGTAACTTGAGCTCTGGGTTGGTGGAATCTTTCACTTTTTGCTTTTTCTTTGGATGTTGTGTTTAGAGGTGCTGGGGTAGTTTTAGGGCAGGGTTAACGTGTAGGCACCATGTGTGTGGTTTCATGTCACTGTTGTTACTTTTCACGCAAAAAAGTCTGAAGAAGCCGCAAAACACTGCAGACCCCAGAGTTATTCTGTAGTTTTCATTATTAGTTATTTTGTGTCCACGCTGGTCGCCCGCCCAGCAGGGTGACGACTATAGCCCACCAGCCTTTTACGACTGAGGGGTGAAAATCCAAAAAAGCCTCCTCAGACTGACTGAGTTAACCAATTTGACCAAAGTGAAAAAGACTAAAGCTAAACACATGTCCTGTCTATTTGATATGAACACCCACTATTTTTTCCATTACTTTCCTTTATATTCACATCCATTTAATATAATCTTTTTAAACGTTTCACAAAAAGGTTTTTCCAGATCTAGTTTTAGTTTTATGTTTCCTAACTTATAATGATCTTTGTAGTCTGCTTCGTATTTTCTGTCTCTCTCCTATGATGTGAGGGGATCGTTCTTGATGAATCAATGATATATTTTTTCTGCGGAGCTAAACAAAGAACTTGCGTAATGCAAAAAACGTCACAATCGCTTGATGAGTAACTGCGATACCACTGCTAGATTTAGGAAACACCACCATTAACACATTGTAGAGCCACATCTCTGATTCTTGAGCGCTGGTTTAGCTCACCGGGAAGAGCAGGCACCCATATGCCTTATACCTGGGTTTAAATCTGACCCGCGGCCCTTTGCCACACGTCTTCTCCTCTCACGCTCTGTTTCCCTGTAACTCTTCACTGTACCCCACTGAAAAAGGCCCAAAAAAATATCCATGATTCTTCTTAGTACACTAGGAAAAAGGGGGAGTTGGAGAAACGGGTTTGGAGAAATTACCTTTATAGTTAACAAAAAACAGTTGCCATTATTGGAAGCATAAGAATGAATGAGTGTGAGTCTAAAACTTAAAAAAAAAGGATGAGAGGTGTGTGTGTGTGTGTGTGGGGGGGGGCACACAAAGAGGAAGGGACAGCAATAGCAAGATAATGAGGACCAATTATTGGATACAAGCATGAGCTGTCTGCACTAAACCTGAGGCGTACCTGCTGATGACATCCAGTACCACTATGAAATCGTCGTATTTGAAGTTCGACATGTCTGTCCCCAGGATGTAGGCCTTCACTTTCAACTGGACATCCTGTGGAGAGAAATAATAGTGACACAGTGATTTGTGGGAGGAGAACCTGTGATAAGGCAGCTCCAAGTGGATCAGAAATTAAAATAAAAAATAAAAAATGAAATATAAATTTAATGGAAGAGAAATGCTTCAGAAAAACTTTGTTTTTTAAACGGTGGTGCAGACTTTTCAACAAACCTGCCAGATTCGTGTCAGTCCATGCTCCAACTTCTTCTTCACATAACTGCGGTCCACGGCCAGCTCATCGGACTCGGCGGCAGCAGCATCCTCTGCAGGTAGTCAAAAAGGCATACAGTTGAATTAAAAACGAAAACACACACACACACAGTGACCAATTAAAATTCTCTATTCAGATCCACCTCCTTTACCTTCTGGCTTGGCTGTCATTTCAGAGTCAAAGACTCTGCATCATTTAGCAATTTTAACGCGCATTTGCACAATGAAGACTGGATCGCAATCCACTCCCAGCACAAAAAGGTAATTATGTTAAATGAAAGATTAAAATTCCACCGGTGTATTTTAATATGAAAGGGAACACGGTGGTGTCAAAAGTCCTTCATTGTCAGCTAAAGAGTGGGAGACTTTCTGTAGTGGCTGACAGTCAGCATCTGTCAAGAGTGTAGATCGTGTTACTCCCAACAGAGAGCGAAGAGTGACAGCAGCCTAGAAGCAAGGAGAACAAAGCTGGATGACAGCTTAATACAGGCCTGGATCCCTGTTCACTGTCACACCATCAGATATGCTAGTTTCTCAATTATCAGGTCAGTACCCTCTCTTTCTGTGTGCATTTTTCTTCGTCTCCCCGATCAGATAGATCAGACCACCATGTGGCAACGACACTGTAGCGTGTCGAAACGGCAGCGATGCTTCCCCTAAGCTGAAAATTGCTTTCATTAAATTCAAGCCGCTCTCATGTTTGAAGGGAATTTTTAGGAAAGCCACGAGCAGTTAGCCTGTAAGTCAACAAACGAGCAGTTCTCGGTTTCACATTAAATTCTATTCTAACGTAAAATAAAACCAAACGATTGGGAAAACCCAGCTTTTTATAGTTGATTTAAAGATTCACATTTTATACAGTAAATATGTAGTTTAAACACTTTCAGACTCTTGCTTAGCTTCATAGTTTCGTTCTTATACATGAGAAGAGTAGATCTGCAGATTATTAAAAAAAAAGAAAATCAAATATTTATCTTAATTTGGGTGGTTTCTTTTTCATCTTCTGTCTGAAATAAGCTGTTTGAGTTTCTTTCCTCTTAAGGTAGCTTCTGCTGATTATCTGCCCCTCATCCGGAGCTTCATGCATAAGATGACCAGATAGGGGAAATCCACTCTCTTCGACATCACACAGATCCAAGAGTGAAAAACTCTTTGGGCTCACCCGGACTTTAATATACCCCGACCTTGAATTTGAAACCGTGGCTGTTTTTACTATGTTCTATTAAAACGAATAAATATATGTGTTATTTACATGAATAAGTAAAATCACAGTGGTTCCTTTTCAAATAGATTACCTTTTCCTTTCATCGTCTTCCTATTGGATTAACATGGAATTTCAATTTGGGAACAGGCATGAATTATGCAGCAAGATGACTGAAAGACCCGCAGACCGAAACACAAACACATAATTTAACTCCGCTTGGCTCAAACGTCTGCTGTCAAACAGAGCATCTGTGCAGTGGCCCTGCTGTGCACGACTATAAATATCTCCTGCAATTTTTTAAATGAGAAAACTGTACGTGTACGTTATGTGCTCAGAAAAGAAAAGTATGTGGTGACGTTACAAAGCTGCGTATGAAAACAATCTGTGGTGGTGAATGTGTTTTCATATTAACGCTGGAACAAAAAGCGCATCCATTTAAAAAGAAAAATGAAGAAAAAAGCCATACACATGAATCTGCATTAGATTTACACAGCCCACATGCTGTGTAAATCTAATTATATAAATATAATGACAAAAAAGGAAAGAAAGAGCCAGCAGGGACAGTTACATCAAGATGTTGTGAGGGGAGAATTAGGTCACTGCTGAGTGAAAAAACAGGAAAAGACATTAAAAAAGACAAAAAATACATTAAAAGAAAACAGAACAAAAGAAAAAAAAATTGGATCCAAGACATAAAGGAAAATAAAAACAAACACAGGAACTCCTCAATGAACTGACGCTTCGATGCCTTTGAGTGTACTTTTTCTTGTTACAGAGATAAGAAGTTCAAAAAGTAAAGAATCTTTAGATCAGTGATGCCCAAAATACAACAATTCTCCAACAAGTGGTTTAGCTGAATAATGAGTCCAAAAATATATTTTAGTAAAACTACTGATGCCTGATCATTCAGAGCTTAAATCTTGAGTTTAAAATGAACATTTTTTTAAACTTGTAAAGCTAAAGAATGAAAATCCTCAACTTTAATGACCTAAAAGGTTTGTCACGTTTATTTTATGCCCAGCAATTAATGTTAGAGCATCAAACCACTAAGAAACGTGTTGTTCTTATCCCAACTACACATGAGGAAATAATTATTTCATCCCATGCTGCACCATGTCTACAGATTCAATGTCTTCCATCAACCTCTCCACTACTATTGGCAATATCAAAGAGCTGTCAAAGGACATCAGGGACGAGACTGTACAAGGCTGGAGTGAGCTACAAGAACATCAAGCTGGGTGAGAAGGTGACAACTGTTGGTGTGGTTACTCAGAAACCCAAGAAAGAATTGAAATCTCTCAGCACTCGCATCGTTCCCATAACTCAAGTCGCTGTGTTTGTAGGAAGAAAAATGCTGAGCATGACCCGAAGAACATCATCAGCACGGTCGAGCACGGAGGTGGGAACATTATGCTTCGGGGCTGTTTTTCCCTGCTAAGGGTACAGGATGACTTCAACGCGTCTTGGACGAGAACACTGACGATGGGCTTGTGGATGCGTCTTCCAGCATCACAGTGACCCAAAACATACAGCCAAGGTAACAAAGGAGTGTCTAAAGAAGGCAGTGACCTTTCGATTAAAATGAAACTATCGTAAAAATTAGAGTCTGTTTATTGCTTTGGAAGTGAGAAAACTTACAAATTCAGCAGTGGATGAGATAATTGTTTTCCCCCACTGTAACTGCTTTATATCACAGACATGGTCAAACATTTCCATAGTCATCAGGGTGAAAACTCCCCCTCCTGTTACCAAGGATTGATGATGTTCACTTTGGGCACCAGACCTGCAAAATGATTTAATAGACAAGGAGATGCAACTTTTATGCCAAACCGTAGATCTAATTCCGGTCAGCAAGAATATTTTTGCACCTGCCTATCATGGATGATTATCTTCTCGTCCCACCAACTGATTGCAATCTTCACACTGAGAAATTCCCGGGGGGTTGATCTGATATGAAATGTGTGGCCTTATTCATCTACGTGTCTTGCCTCTTGGAAGTATTTTCATTACTTACCTTAACATCAGCCCATCCCTTCATTTTACCGTCACAGCCCTTACTTTCATTCTACATCCATAACATTACAATTGTAATAATAATAATAATTTAAAAAAAAAAAATAAATAATAATAATAATAATAATAATAATAATAATAATAGCTGCTTTAAAACAAACAATCCAGTCTGGCGATTTTTAACAGATACCCATCTCTGGTTTTAATTTCAGTCATTAATTGGGATGCTGTTGTTAAACACCATCGCATCATTCACTGAAGGACAAAAGAACGCAGGCCTAGGAGACATGGTGACATGGCAACTTGACATATCGGGGTTCAATTTAATGAGCACACGGGCGGCAGTGGATGTGAGGCAGTGTGAGGGGGGGGGCGGGGACAAAAATTGGGGAAGACAAGTAGAAGAGAGGTCGTGAAAGCTAAGAGCTCTGATAAAATTGAGAGCAGGAACTGTAAGTGACTACCGTAATTGTCGGGCTATAAGCCGCTACTTTTTGCACAAGCTTTGAACCCTGCGGCTTTTAGTCAGGTGCGGCTTTTCTATGGATTTTCCATGATTTTTGTGATATCGTAAGACGATTTGTTTTGTTTGTTCCGCTGTTGTACGGCACTACGTTGCCTGGCGGAAGGATCGAGGTTCAAGAGTGGTATGTTAGTCACATGTCCGTCCGCCAGGCAACGTAGTGCCGTACGAAGTAGCGCGAAAAACAAACTTCAAAGTAGCGCTACGCATTCAGCGGGAGGCGTGGATGACGAGCGGCGATAAACTTGCGAAAAGCAAGTTATGCCCAACTCCACCGGTGGATTCTGACAGCGTGGAAAAGTGCGAAAACATCCACGATCACCAACGGTGCTTAAAGAGCAAAAGCAACTTATTCTGATAATTCACAAAACAATTTGGAACTGATAACCTTTATATTAAGTTTGACATAATATCCTGCCCCAATTTTTCATCTTTCCACCAGTTTTCTGAGTTTCTCATATTATGCTGCTGTTGTCACCTTAGTTCACGTCAGTGTGGTTTCCCGCTGCTAACCTGGTGAGGGTGGAGGCAAGCCTCCAACACTGACTAATAAAAACCTTAACAATTGCTTCTACAGAAGAGGAGGAAATAAATAACAGGGAAAGCAGGGAAAGCAACCCTTTGTGAATCCATAGGTGGCAAACAGTGTTTGACCTTTCGTGTCTGCGCAGGTAACAAAGTTCTTAGTGACTCACAGGTCAAACCCCTGCAGAGGCATCGGCCCCTCTGTGTGTTTTCTTAAAAAAATATGATCCATATAAAAGCAGCACGTGCACAACCTTTGCATTTTTCCAAAGCGGAAGGTTTTACCATTGTAGCCTGCAAAACACAATCTAAAAGAAGCAGTGGGTGATTATTAGTGTGTCATGGATAAAAAATATATATATTTATTTATTTAATACATTTGAGAAATAACACAAAATGAAAGGGAGAAAAACAGAATGAATTACTGGCCAAAAATTGCCTGTAACGCCTGGTTAATAAATCCAAATGAATCTTAAAGGATTAAAGATGATCTAAGTGAGAGTTTAGTGCAGTCTGGACATAAAAAGTTTTTGTTTTTTTTTACTAACAAATAAAACTTAATGTCTTGGCATCTATTCATAGTATCTAACCTCCCACCAGAAATTATTTTTATTTGAAACATGCAGGTGCTTAAAAAGATTTCCATGGCAATTAGATTTACCACAAACTTCACTAAGTTGCAGTGGAAAAACACAACTCAGCCAATGTTTGAAAGCAGAAAAAAGCTAATCAGAGCTAAGAACCGATTAATAACAAATAACACACAAATGGAAAGAATAAATATATAATTCCTGGATTTTCATTTTCTAGGTTATAAGCTGTCCTGCAGTTAAACAGATATGGTGTTATATTTTAGATCACTGCCTTGCAACGTTTCACCAATGCAACAATATTAGGCATCACAGCAATGCTGTGTCATAATAGCATTGTTGTTGTGGATTACTCCATCACTCTGTTCTCTAATGTGCACCAAAAGAAGTAATCTTAGGACATTTCACACAAATTGACTCTCCCTACTTCAGTTTATATACCAAGATGCTATTAAACATTAATGTGGTGTGAAGGCAGCTTCTGTACATTCCAACATGCTCAATTGCTCTCCCACACAAGGAGCCACGGCTTCTCCCAGTGGCCATCGGAACTGATCAAACACGACGGGGAGTGTGCTACAGCGGCAAATCCATTGTGTTAGGTAGGGAGATGAAGGTCACCATCGCCACAAAATACTCTTTGACAAATGATAAAAGCTTATACAGTAAATTACTACTCACAACCCACCCGATCCACCCACAACCCGCCCCCGCACCCCACCAGGACAAAGCCAGGGTCAAGGACACCTTTACATGGAGGTGACAGTCAATCGAATAGTGAGATGACAGATGTGCCTCAGGAAAGGGAAAATGGTACCCGTCCTTTCCACACTGAGGACGACCACATTTAATGAAGGATCCTGCGAACATAGCATGTCATCAACCATTTAGGACATCCTTTTGTGCCCTCATTCATTCACCTAATGAATGCTGTACAATATGGGGGATGAAAATAAATAGGCATGGCTAATATGACTGGTCTTCATTTACATCTTATTTTCGATAAATTCTTCAGATAATTATATTAACAGTAATCAGGTAACAGTAACTGGAAATCCAGTGTACTTTATTACTTTTATTCAACTTTTAAACCACAAATTACGAATTGCCTTGAGAATAGAGCTTCTTTGTATTTTGCTAGATAAAAGAGCAACAGAAGCAGCAATTTGTTGAAACGTTCAAATATACAGAGACACTGCATGTAAAGTACGGCAAAAACAGAAGGTTCAAGTCATTACTTTGTGTGACCACCTTTATTCTACAACACAGCCTGAACTCTCATAGAAAAGCTTTTTTAAGTAATTTCTTTAAATAGTCTTCAGGAATAGTTTTCCGGGCTTCTTGAACAACATTCAAAGCTCTTCTTTGGATCCTGGCTGCCTTTTCTCCTTCTTTGTCAAGATGATCCTACTGTGGGACTCATGTAATGGACACAGATGAATGTATTGTAATAGATACTGGACCCCTGGGAAAAATGATTCTAAACTCATCTATGCCTGGAAGTGTCATTTGTCCAAGTGTGCAACAATACATTGCTTCAATAGCATTGAAGTTGGAATCTGGGGTGGCCAATCTATGACTGATAAAGTTCCCTTGGGCGCTTTCCTATTTAGGTATGCAGTATGGTTGATCCCTCACAGATGGTATTACATGGTTGATAAAAATCAAATCCACAGTGGATCAGATTTCTGTCTTCACAATTCCATCATTTTGCCTCTCAGCTGACCTCCGACGAAAATACTGACAATGATTTGAATTTGGATTTAACGCTCCATATCATTTATGTTCATTCCTGGTCTAATGAAATTTGATACCTTAACCTTTTCTCCATGTTTTCTCAGTAATTAAATGATAGTTACAATTATATTGTTACATGCATTACAAAAGGTCTTCAGTTATCTGAGGACTGGTCAATAGAACAAAAAAAGAAAAAATAAAAGCATCAAAAGTGTCCTCATTAGGATTTTTGTTGGTGTGTAGGACTGCAGCCTATAGTTGTATATTGTTAGCTGGTAATTATGTGACAGTGCATTTCAGGTCTTTTTACAGAATAACGACAAAGTAATGTAACAGGTGTCTTGATGCGTGCACAATCATCCAGGTGAGGAAAATCTTGAGTAATGACTCCAACGCTGGCTGTAGATAGTTTTTTTTGCCTCTTTTACTTTTTACTGGGATATTCGGCTAATAGCTCTCTGGGAAAAAAAACACGGTGCAAAAATGCTATTTTATACCTATCAAACTGTTATCTTCAGCATTTTTTATAGATTCAACAAAGGAAGTGAAAGGCTGCTATGAAAGTATATAAAATACAATTTTAATTAGGTTCTTGCTAAGTTGTCTGTTCATCCCTTGAGTTGGGTGCCTTTTTACATTTAATAATTTATAAATACAGTGTTACATGTCTTACCACAAAAAAAAAAAAAATCCTTGTACAGCTTCTAAAAAGGCCTGTTTGTATTAGCACAAAGCAGAAGAAACCCAAAGTCACATATGCATCATAGTCCACCAACTCTGCATGAATCTAATCCTTACACCCGGATCACATTAATTGCATAATGTAAATCCAATAATGAGTACATAAAATTCATATTCCAGTAATTAAGACAGACTACTGTTCTAGTTTAAGTTTCATAATGCAACATAACTAAAATACATCAAACTGCTGAGCATTACTGGAAAACTGGTTAATTGTAAAGCTATAATGACACATTTCATTGCACCACTGAAAAGAAGAGAATGAGACAGAGTAATTAGGAGTGATTGTTCTGCTACTGGCTGAAAAAAGAAAGCACTAAAGCACTGCCATGCATTTCACATTCTCTTTACAGGGCAAGGTTCAGTCATTCCTTTTTCGAAGGAAGAAATCTGCTAAACCTACAGGGAGTGCAGAATTATTAGGCAACTTGTATTTTTGAGGAATAATGTTATTATTGAACAACAACCATGTTCTCAATGAACCCAAAAAACTCATTAATATCAAAGCTGAATGTTTTTGGAAGTAGTTTTTAGTTTGTTTTTAGTTTTAGCTATTTTAGGGGGATATCTGTGTGTGCAGGTGACTATTACTGTGCATAATTATTAGGCAACTTAACAAAAAACAAATATATACCCATTTCAATTATTTATTTTTACCAGTGAAACCAATATAACATCTCCACATTCACAAATATACATTTCTGACATTCAAAAACAAAACAAAAACAAATCAGCGACCAATATAGCCACCTTTCTTTGCAAGGACACTCAAAAGCCTGCCATCCATGGATTCTGTCAGTGTTTTGATCTGTTCACCATCAACATTGCGTGCAGCAGCAACCACAGCCTCCCAGACACTGTTCAGAGAGGTGTACTGTTTTCCCTCCTTGTAAATCTCACATTTGATGATGGACCACAGGTTCTCAATGGGGTTCAGATCAGGTGAACAAGGAGGCCATGTCATTAGTTTTTCTTCTTTTATACCCTTTCTTGCCAGCCACGCTGTGGAGTACTTGGACGCGTGTGATGAGCATTGTCCTGCATGAAAATCATGTTTTTCTTGAAGGATGCAGACTTCTTCCTGTACCACTGCTTGAAGAAGGTGTCTTCCAGAAACTGGCAGTAGGACTGGGAGTTGAGCTTGACTCCATCCTCAACCCAAAAAGGCCCCACAAGCTCATCTTTGATGATACCAGCCCAAACCAGTACTCCACCTCCACCTTGCTGGCGTCTGAGTCGGACTGGAGCTCTCTGCCCTTTACCAATCCAGCCACGGGCCCATCCATCTGGCCCATCAAGACTCACTCTCATTTCATCAGTCCATAAAACCTTAGAAAAACCAGTCTTGAGATATTTCTTGGCCCAGTCTTGACGTTTCAGCTTATGTGTCTTGTTCAGTGGTGGTCGTCTTTCAGCCTTTCTTACCTTGGCCATGTCTCTGAGTATTGCACACCTTGTGCTTTTGGGCACTCCAGTGATGTTGCAGCTCTGAAATATGGCCAAACTGGTGGCAAGTGGCATCTTGGCAGCTGCACGCTTGACTTTTCTCAGTTCATGGGCAGTTATTTTGCGCCTTGGTTTTTCCACACGCTTCTTGCGACCCTGTTGACTATTTTGAATGAAACGCTTGATTGTTCGATGATCACGCTTCAGAAGCTTTGCAGTTTTGAGACTGCTGCATCCCTCTGCAAGATATCTCACTATTTTTGACTTTTCTGAGCCTGTCAAGTCCTTCTTTTGACCCGTTTTGCCAAAGGAAAGGACGTTGCCTAATAATTATGCACACCTGATATAGGGTGTTGATGTCATTAGACCACACCCCTTCTCATTACAGAGATGCACATCACCTAATATGCTTAATTGGTAGTAGGCTTTCGAGCCTATACAGCTTGGAGTAAGACAACATGCATGAAGAGGATGATGTGGACAAAATACTCATTTGCCTTATAATTCTGCACTCCCTGTATTGTAAGTGGAAATCAACAACAAGGAAAGACTGGCACTACCCTGACAGTGGGAAAAAAAATGGAGCCCATTTTCACCAAGTCCATTGCCACCACAGCATCCTGCAGCGACATGCCATCCCATCCAGTTTGCATTTAGTTGGACCCTCGTTTATTTTTCTATAAGACAATGAGCCCAAACACACCTCCAGGATGCGTAAGGTCTATTTGAACAAGAAGCAGAATGATGGGAGTGCCGGGTCAAATGTCCTGGCCTCCACAGTCACCTGACCTAAACCCAGTCGAGATGGTCTGGAATGAGATGGGCCGTCTCTTTTCCCCTCACCCCCAACTTGTTCATGCAAATGGCTGCACCTCTCAGTCCCTGGTTCTGCCAGAGGTTTCTTCCTGTTTAAAGGAAGTTTTTCCTTCCCACTGTTGCCAAGTGCTTGTTCATTTGGGGTCTGATTGTTTTCTCTGTATCACTGTAGGGTCTCTACCTTACAGTAGAAAGTGCTTTGAGGCGACTGTTGTTGTGATTTGGCGCTATATAAATAAAACTCAATTTAATTGAATAATAATAATAATAATAATAATAATAATAATAATAATAATAATAAAAGATTTGTAAAGTATAATTTGAGAAATTGTACTGAGTTGATATGACGGAACAGGTAAAACTCTTACCTGGAGTGGGTGTGGTCTCCTGTTTGTCATGCTCCTCGTGCCACTGCATAGTATGGTGGTAGCTTAGCATCACCTCCCACAATGCCTTACACAGATCTGTCAGGCAGGGAATGTAGCTGTCCGGGGTAATATGCTGCAGAGAGAGAGCAATAATGAAAAGAAGGTCAAAATAGCCTTTTTAGATTAATTCTTTACAAAACTTTGTGCTGTATTTCCTTAGCTCTATTGCACCTACTTTTAAAAGTGTGAAATAAAGATATGGGCTACTGAGATGGGCAAAACGGATTCCTGGCCGTCTTCTACATTACATCTAATTAAAGTCTGCTTATGCTAATCATCCAAGGACACTGCTGGAAAACACTTTCTGTGTCACAAGAAACACTTTCATGTTATGTAAGTGTTAATTAAAATAAGAAGTGATTAAAACAGGGACGGTACTGAGATGTAATCACAGAAATATACAGAGCAGATTTGGAAATATTTGATGTGCACACTAGGTGAGCGATTAGACTTCAACGTAACCGTGTCACTGACTTCCACATTAATACAGAGACGACTTTTAAAACTTTAACTGCAACAGTGAAGTACGTCTATGATGTCTGTGACAAAGCATCCTTTTAGCAGGCATGCAGGAAAGCAAAGGGATATCAACAATTTGTAGTTGCTGTGATAACAGCAGTTCAGTCAAGCTCTAATACATTTTGTCTGATTTGTGTGCATCTGTACAACAAGCCCAGTGCTGCAGATATACATGATGTGATGTGGGTGGAAAATTAGTCTGGATAAAGATGAATACATCCACTTTAATATTCTTTTAGCCCAAGCGCAATATTTTGTTAATATTCTGATCATTCTAATACAATAAGAAATCATTTATTAATCCCATGTCTTGGAAATTCCTTTGTTTCAGGAGCTAAAATGAATATCATGAAATTATAATAATTATTGTAATATTGACAGTAGTAGTAGTAGTAGTAATAGTACTAATAGTATTAAAATAAATTGTTTATATATGATAAAATGATAACATATTCGGTATTATCCTGCAGATACACCTCATTCAGACATATATTGTATTATGGAGTGTCACAGCCTTTCCTCTTTGTCCGTATGACAGTGCAGCAGATTCAGTCAGTCAATGCTGCCTGTCTAGTGAGCGGTGAAGAAGATGGACATGTAATCCACAATGTATAACAGTGTGTTCAGTGACCCCAACTCCACCAAAGCCACTCCCAGAAACAGCCTTCCTAATGAATCTGTTGGTGTCTCCAGCTCCAGTGCTGCTTCCCCAATTCAATTCAATTTTTATTCAATTCTATTTGATTTTTAGAGCTTCAAATAACAACAACAGTCACCTGAAGATTCTTAATACTGTAAGGTAATGACTCCACAATAATACAAGGAAAACAAACGCATCTTTTTAAAAGCATTACTTGTACCCAAGCTTATAAACAGGCTACAGAGGGACTTCTCACTGCATCACAAAGCAAGCTGGCAATTTGCAATCCACTAAATTCAACCTGTGTCAATAAAAAAGAGAAAACAGATAAATATATCTTTAACTACAAACAGACTAACAGTGCCAATTAGATAGGCGTGCTCATGAACCTATAGCATTTCATGTTCTCCACCAGCACCACCATATCACAGCACCATGTTGCCAAGCAACCAGAGTGAGGGGTGTTTGAGTGCGAAGGTTAAGATCTTTAGCAGGGCTTAATGAGAAGAAGTAAGCGCGACTGCACTCACAGAAAGTGTGAGTTTGAGTGTGAGTGATCTGCCCATCACACCTGCAGTTATAAAAACATTATCTACACCATCACTGGAAGCAGTCATCAACCTCGCTGGACACATCCCTCTCCACGAGTTCAGTGATGAGAGCTGGGAAGCTGTTCGGGATCTATTTTAGGCATTTGATTTTCTCAAGACAGTTTCCCATCATTATGCACATTTCAAATGCCAAGAAGTATCAGGGAGGGTTTGGAAAGAAAGTGCTGCTAAGTGAATTTCTCCCTTAATTGTGCGAGTGGGCATAAGCAGGAGCAAGCAGAAAAAAATACAAATGCCTCACATTTTACAAGACAAGAGAATACAAGAGAATGCAGTTTTCCTCGATCGAGGGACAGTCGCAAATCCCCGGCTCTCTCCCTCAAATACTCAATAAACATCAGGTGCTTACCTCACAGAGAAGACTTTCTTCAATTCTGGCTCCCACTTTCACATTGCAGACTTATTGTACGAGTCTGGTTGGGTAAAAGCTGCAATATCTTACATTAGTTGAGTACAGAGATAACTGGCATCCAGTCTTTGCACTTAAAAGTTGCAGCACAGCTTAAAATTACAGCTTATATTCTTAATAATCTCTGTGAAGTTTTTTTTGTACTTGATGTGTTAGAAACAGATGGTTTTTCCTGGATTGCCGTCTTCTTGTGCACATTTAATTTTCAAAACAGATCCTGACCTCAATGCGATTTCACGAATGAGGCTTAACGAAATAGGATCCAGCATTTAGAATGAATTAATTTAAAAAAAACTTTGCAAAACTGTAATGTAAATGCAGCATCACAACTTTGCCAAAAGCAACAATTAAGAGCCCATGCTACGCAGTTGGTGACTTTTCCTGTTGCTTTTCAAACCACAGATATTCAGATACATACACAAATCATCCAGGAGACTAAAGAGAGAAAGATCTAATAAATTGGGCACCCTGGCATGATGATCCAAAATAAAGCAAAAACATTCCTCTGAGAGAACTGAGGGAAGTTTAAAAACGCAGCTAAACAGCTTCTGTGACAGGGTAATAAAAACAAACTACATGAGACCAATTTCCACCCTTAAGAGCTGGGATAATAAGATGCACATCGTTCTGCAGTAGATTAGTTTGATTTTGCAATGAGGCAATCTGGAGCAATAGTTAACAAAAAAGCTCTCCCACGATCGTGGCAGCGCTGCTCGCTAAGAATAAGTAACATCTGGGGGTACAAATTCAGTCCAAGGCCTAACAGAATGGTCAGTAATACAAAAATCCCAAAGGTTGTATTTTAAAAAAAGCAAACTCAAAGATTGTGGGACAGATGTCGCAATGATAATTAAAAAGAAAGTTTCAAGACTCACTATCAGCTTCTACAGACTGCAAAGCTCATAACATGCAGCTATATTACACTATACCTCTGTTTTAAAGAAAAAATCTGGGACACTGTAAAAAGTCTGTGTACAGACACAACAGACATAAAATTTCAAACAACAAATCTAAGGCGTTTAAATGTTTTTTTTCCAATGTGCTCATTTTGAATTTGATACTAGCAACATGCTTCATGGGGAGATTGTGGCTCAAGAGTTGGGAGTTCGCCTTGTAATCGGAAGGTTGCCGGTTCGAGCCCCGGCTTGGACAGTACTGGTCGTTGTGTCCTTGGGCAAGACGCTTCACCCGTTGCCTACTGGTGGTGGTCAGAGGGCCCGGTGGCGCCAGTGTCCAGCAGTCTCGCCTCTGTCAGTGCGCCCCAGGGTGGCTGTGCTTGCCATCACCAGTGTGTGAATGTGTGGATGACTGGTTGTGTAAAGCGCTTTGGGGTCCTTAGGGACTAGAAAAGCGCTATACAAATACAGGCCATTTACCATTCATAAAAAAAGGAAACTATTTTTGCATCACAAAAGATGTCACATGCTGTAGTTTTGAAAAAGCAAATATTTCCACAGAGGTGTGCTGAATATGGTTTTACACTGTCTTGAGCAATATTTTAAAAAAGACAACACCTGGATGGCAACGTGTAAAAATCCTGTGTACTCCAATCAGCATTAATGGTGCTTTCAAAGAGGTGCAAGCTACCCACAATACCACTGTACATTCTGACTTTTACAGTTCCCATCAATACATCAGATGTTATGATGGTTATCCACAACAATAAATTTTTATTCCTCATGACAGCTCCCACTTCACCTCGGTGCATCTCTGATGAAGTGGTGACAGACTTTTTCCATGTGGCCTCACTCTTTACCCCTCGGAAGCCTACTATGAGCAACATTTGGTCCTCTTTTCTGAACTGAGCGGTTTCTCTCATATTTCAGGCCTGCTTATGTAAAATAATGACTGGATTTGCACCAGAAGTGGATGAGAGTGTTCTCTACCTATGCAGCTACCCTTGGACAAAACCAGAAACTACTGTAATCATTGTGAAATCCCATCTTTATTAATATATGCTGAGGTGTCAAATCTGAGTCGTCATCACATCTCCTCGTGAAAAGAATACATATTTTTTTGTGTGTTATTTGGTTTAACTTGAATTTGTTAAACAGTTCACTGACGATGGGAATCAGAAGTGTTTCTGACCCCGTGTTCTAATTTTTACTACAGAATCGTGGCCCTTACATTCAGACACTTCTAAGAATTTCTTGAATCTTTCAATATACTGCGGATCATAGATGAGAATTTGCAATTTTACACTCAGAAGATTTATTTCTGAATTGTTTAACTTCAGTATTTGTATTGAGTGGTGTACACTCCCCATGTCTATTTAAAATGACTCACCATCTCTGGAATCCTCTTCTTATACCCAGTCGTTTAGGCTAATTACTAAATTAGCCTAAACGACTGGAGTGTTGTAACAGAGGCCATCTAGGATTGAGAACATCTTTAGAAAAAAAAACTTTCATGGGTCTCCTAAACAGTTACAGTGTTACCAATAACAAACCCTTTGAATTAAAGCTGAACGTCTCAACTTTAATCACGTCTTGGCTGATTTTAAATCCACTGTGGTGTGCAGAACCAAAAATTGATGGACCTAACTGTATGACATTTTGTAAATCATGGCCACTTATTGATTTAAAATAGCATCCCAGCATGTTAGAAATGAGTGTGTGCATGCTGGAAAGAATAAAACAAATATTTGCGTGAGCTCATTCTCATTTGATGCTATTTTTACTCTGACAGGCTGGATAAACATCATTACTATAATCACTATGGTTTACGAGCAAGAAATGTATCATATTTGTTATGAAGTGCCCAGTCCACCCTCATCACTTCTCCTGTGTGACAGTCTATGACTTCTGGACTGAACTAACCTATTTGAATCAAGAGATTCGTATAGACTAGGGGATTGATGGGAGGTGAGGCTATCCAATACTGATGAGATGTTGATGTAAAATTAATAAGACCCTTTCACAATCAGAACTGACCTTTCTGAGTGCTCCCATTTGCCTTGAATTTTTAAGGCGCATAACTAAACGGTGAGTTCACAGGGGGAGATGTGGCTGTAACATTTCCTCAAATTTTATTTATCAGGGGAGGAGCCCGTAAAGTTTGCATTTCCACAGAAAAACAAAATTTCCCATTATTACAGGCCTAGACAAGCACAGAAAGTGGGATTTTAATACGTTTCTTATGAGCATGTCAAACGTTTCTTATGAGCATATCAAAAGTATTTATTCAAAGAGCACTGCTCATTTGCCTAAAACACATTTTCAGTGTAGTCTGAGCCAGAACAAGTATATTCTTCATATATGTCAGACAGACCTTGGAAACAAGAACTGAGTGATCAGTGTCGCAAAAATTATATATATATATATATATATATATATATATATATATATATATATATATATATGGTATTGCCCGTAGTGCTGCATTGGAGGAGGCCAAAGGAGGAGATAGAAGCCACTGACATAAAGACAAGAAAGCTCCTTACCATGCATGGAGGGTTTCACCCCAAGTCCAGCACCCTGAGGCTGTACGCTAAGCGGAAGGAAGGGGGCCGGGGACTGGTGAGTGTCAGCACCACAGTCCAGGATGAGACAACGAACATCCAAGAATACATTGGGAAGATGGCCCCAACTGACCGAGTGCTCAGTGAATACCTCAGGCAGCAGAAACCCAAGAAAGAGGAGGGAGATGAGGAACCATCATGGAAGGACAGGCCCCTGCACGGTATGTACCACCGGCAGATAGAGGAGGTGGCTGATATCCAGAAATCCTACCAGTGGCTGGACAAAGCTGGACTGAAAGACAGCACAGAGGCACTAATCATGGCAGCACAAGAACAAGCTCTGAGCACAAGATCCATAGAGGCTGGGGTCTATCACACCAGGCAAGACCCCAGGTGCAGGCTGTGTAAAGATGCCCCAGAGACAATCCAGCACATAACAGCAGGGTGCAAGATGCTAGCAGGCAAGGCATACATGGAACGCCATAACCAAGTGGCCGGCATAGTGTACAGGAACATCTGTGCCGAGTATAACCTGGAAGTCCCGAGGTCAAAATGGGAGATGCCCCCAAGGGTGGTGGAGAATGACCGAGCTAAGATCCTGTGGGACTTCCAGATACAGACGGACAAAATGGTGGTGGCTAACCAACCGGACATAGTGGTGGTAGACAAACAGAAGAAGACGGCCGTAGTGATCGATGTAGCGGTTCCGAATGACAGCAATATCAGGAAGAAGGAACACGAGAAGCTGGAGAAATACCAAGGGCTCAGAGAAGAGCTCGAGAAGATGTGGAGGGTGAAGGTAACGGTGGTCCCCGTGGTAATCGGAGCACTAGGTGCGGTGACTCCCAAGATAGGCGAGTGGCTCCAGCAGATCCCGGGAACAACATCGGAGATCTCTGTCCAGAAGAGCGCAGTCCTGGGAACAGCTAAGATACTGCGCAGGACCCTCAAGCTCCCAGGCCTCTGGTAGAGGACCCGAGCTTGAAGGATAAACCGCCCGCAGGGGCGTGCTGGATGTTTATATATATATATATATATATATATATATATATATATATATATATATATATATATATATATATATATATATATATATATATATAGAGAGAGAGAGAGAGAGAGAGAGAGAGAGAGAGAGGACAAACTTTCTTTAGATTTTCAGTACCTCTTCAAGAGCACCTCACTGCAGCTTGTGCATGAACCACATATATGGAACGCCAGGACTGCCATAATGAATTAATTAAATACACCATTAAATAATTAATTAAATGTGTCAATAATTAATTAAAATTGGAATTAATTAATTAAATAAATAGTTATGACACATGTAATTAATTAATTATTGACACATTTAATTAATTATTGACACATTTTAATTAATTATTGACACATTTAATTAATTATTGACACATTTAATTAATTATTTAATGATATATTTATTTATTTCATTTTGGCAGTCCTGACGCCTGGCTCTCGTCATGAAATAATTTTATCTGTCAGCCTCACCCATCAAACTCAGGGGGCGGGGTTAACGCTGCCCATGCAGCTTCTCTAACATTTGATTGGTTGCCGTGCAAAGTAAGTCAAAACAGGTCGATCCTAGAAAATCGATTGCTTGTGTAGACTTGGGGCAGCCAGTTATCCCAGAATGCAGATCAAATCACAAGCAGCAATGGTGGTGGTGTAGTTTTAAAATACCCCGTTTTTCTGTCACCAGCTACACTTTTAACAGTGTTTTAGCCGCGAATGTCGCGACGTATGTCTGGTCAGGTTGTCAACATAGAACATGTTTGCAAAAGTGCTCAGATGTTTTCAGAGATTTCACTAGCTCTGCTAACAGTTAGCATGCAGAGTGCACCGAGGGGGTTACGTTAACCGGTTTGTTTACATATTCCACTCTCCGTGTTCCACATGTTGCATTCGCAGATTCTCATTTTCACCGAACGATCGTCTCTTTCCGCCTGGTCTTGTGTCTCTGTGCTTCTGTAACATAAAGAACGAGCTGACATTTTTCTCACGAAACCAGCGATCAGCTCAACAGACCCTCAGTTTACCTGCATGCATCCTCCTCCTCATCTGTCAGCTGTTTAACACCTGCTGCTAATTCAAGAAACACGCCTACGTTTCCTGGTGATAGTCACAGTTTAACTGGGCAGCCGGTGCTCGATATAAAGCAATGTCAGCGCATTTTTCTGCACAAGATAAGTAAATATAGTGTTTTCCCCGAGCGCAGAGCTGCTGGAGCTCGTTTCCTTACAGAGCACTTTATAGGCGAACAGCTTTATCAGCGGCTGATGTCCAATCACCGGCACACAGCTTTCAAACCTCAGCTGAGTTTTAGCTCTCAGTGGTTAAACGCTGGACTTCATTCACTCAGGTTCTGTCTGTCGGGTCACGTTTACTTCGCTGTTTTATTTACAACTGAGCAAATCGGTTTGGCTGAGGTTAAAGTTACGTTTCATAACTGCATAGTTTCACAGACGTTTAATGGTTCACTGGCACATGTGTTAGACTGAACTATCATCTAAATATCATCTGTTTTTTAATAGTTATTCAACTGTATTCTAAGCACCAGCTGTCTGTTAGAATGTGATTTTTTTTCTCTCTCTGTTGGCAGAGGTATAAAAATGCGCAGGAAAATCTGACATGCATGGCGAACTTCACCGACGATATTTAGGGAGGAATAAACACACATCAAACATAAATGAACCATTTGTCTGTCTCCATAATTGAGAGAATTTTCTCTTCTTATGTCAACACTCTCTCTCTTTTTTTTTGCTTTTTTTTTGCTTTTTCGGTCATGTTATGTTTACCTGTCAAAGGCTTGTTACAAACTATGAAACACATTGTGCAGACTTCTGGATGTTAGAAGAAAACTAATACTGCTCATGAATGAGACTAAAGGCAGGAAGGTGTCCTTTAAAACTAAACATGTTAATAGGACCTCCCTGTTTATATCATAGTTTATGATATAGCACGTGTATTTCAGTAATAGCCTGCTGAGGCCACTATACGTGCTGGCCTCATATCAAATGTGAAGGCAGACTGAGTCTATGTTTGACGTTTTTTTATATCTAATCTTCCTTTTCAAACATTTAAACAGCAGCGAGTCTGCAGCTGAGGGAATACAAATTCAAATTGTCGGAACAGGTTTGCTCGTTTCTTGGATTCATTTGGTGATTTATTAAATGTATAACTGTTATTCTAATCTGCTGCTGAGTCTCTTACACTTTTCTTTATGCTGTATATTTTCACGTCTCTGGAATAGTTGGCAGTTAGATAGTCAGCTGGGAAACTTTGTGTTAACTCATGGAGCTGAGGATATCGTGGATATGCTGACCTCGCTGCGTGGTGTACAGAGCGAGGTCAGCATGATTAATATTCACAATAAAAATATTAGCCGAACATCATGAAGTCTGTATGTGTTTCATAGTGTCGAACAACCTTTGTACAGTTAAAGCCAGCAGTTACTACATGACAGAAACACCAACGTTATCTCTTTTATGTGTTTATACACAGGTCACGCTGATTACTGAACAAAAACCCAAAGATCAGATGTTAAACAGATTTATTTGCTCTCTCTCCTCCTTAAACATGTTTTTAATGTTAGTTATAATTCAGAATTGGCGACTGAAACACGTAGGACACATAAGAACATCAGGAAATAAAACATCGATAAATATAACCTCAGTAAAAGAAGTCAGCGGGGGTTACTACAGCTGTGTACCGGGGCCTGCGCTTTGTCGGTGGGATTGCTTGCGAGGCGAGCGGGTCTATCCCACGCTTTGCCGTGAGACTGGGCAGACATCTCCGAAATCATCGAAACACTTTTGCAAAGAGGCTGTATCTTGACAAACCGACCAGACACATGAAGATTAAACCACTACATTCTCGGCTAAAAAAATATTAAAACGGTATTTGGTAACACACAAACAGGGTTTTTCAAAGCTCAGTTCTGTTAGCTTCCACATGCCGGTTGTTGTGTGCTAGAAACAATGGCCACCAGGCCAAAGCAATGGTTTTGACTCGATCAGCGTTAACCCCGCCCCCTGAGTTTGATGGGTGAGGCTGACAGATAAAATTATTTCATGATGAGAGCCAGGCGTCAGGACTGCCAAAATGAAATAAATAAATATATCATTAAATAATTAATTAAATGTGTCAATAATTAATGAAATGTGTCAATAATTAATTAAAATGTGAAATACATAAATAATTAATTAAATGTGTCAATAATTAATTAATTAAATGTGTCAATAATTAATTAATTACATGTGTCATAACTATTTATTTAATTAATTAATTCCAATTTTAATTAATTATTGCCACATTTAATTAATTATTTAATGGTGTATTTAATTAATTCATTATGGCAGTCCTGGCGTTCCATACACATAAGCTATAGACTTTAACTGATCAAGCACACACATCCATACATATGCAATAATACTAAGTGCAATAATCCTTTCTGTCATCGTTGTATTTTTACTCAGTTGTATATAGTATTTGTATTTGTATTCTATTTTTATCTTATTGTATATTTATTTTATTTTATTCTACTGTATATAGTATTTTATTTTATTCTATTCTGTACAGTTGTGTACTGTATTTATTCTTATTGTATTCTAATTTTTGCCTCATAACTTTTGCACTGTCCACTTCCTGCTGTGACAAAACAAATTTCCCACGTGTGGGACTAATAAAGGTTATCTTATCTTATCTTATAGGCATATATTTCAAATAGGTACTTCAATGAATTGTCCTTTTGACATTTTCAAATGCAGATATAAGTGCACTAAATAAAATAACCTAATGTAAGGAGTCAAAACAAAACACTTGATCTTCATATGGTGTCATTGAAGCAAAGGAACTGCACGTGGGTGCTCACATGCCTCTCCATTTGAGTGTTTCTGAATGAGCTGCCATATCGAACAGAAGACCGTAACAACATCCTCAGAACTCTTCAATGGGTGAGTGTAGGTACACTCTCTGAAGTGTACCTACACTCACCCATAGTGTGCTCGTATTGTGAGTGGAACCATTCAGGCGACACAATATGCTGACAGAGACTCCATCAAACGGAAGTAAACAGTAGGATGTGCACAGTTTTATGTGTATCGTGACTGAGAGGTATAATAAATAGTTGCTTGGTCCGGATTAGAAAAAAAGGAGGCAAGGAAGAAGACTAAAAAGAATAAAATCAGTTATGTCTTGAAGGAAGAATGATTTTTTCACTGTGTATAAAAAAAATTCCTACATACAAGCAGTCGCCTTTCAAATGGCTGAAGGAACACATTCATCCAAAATAATCTTTGACCTGGAACCCCTTTACAGACAGGAAAATAAGCTCCTCTCAGGCCATCTACCAGCAGGGGTAGAAGAACATGCATAAACAGAGAGAAACACACAGGAAAAAGGGGTGGAAGAGATGAAAACAGAAAGCAAGCGCATGTAGCTCAAAGGTAAGAGGTAAAGGACAGGCCATGGTGTATATAAGCATACAGGAAATACCCTGGGTAAAAGCTGTGCATTCAAACACCAAAGGACCAGGGAGGAATCCACAGCAACAGCAGACGTATAAGGAGAAACTGTATCCTCAGATAAGGCTTGGGATAACCTTTATCTATACCTTCATATGCTTTACCCTCTATGTTGCAGGCCAGGCGTGAGGACATATTTTCTGAGGATGTCACGTCACCTCCAATACTGACAAAATACCAACTCTGTGTCTCTCTCAAGAGAGAGAGAGACGCTCGAGCTATATCAAGGTTGTCAGGACAGTGAGGCGCGGTGAATTAGCTGGCAATATGAGCTAAGAGAGTCCTCACAAATGACATTTTAATGTAACAGAGGTGACCTTAACATGTAGCGTAGGAGGGCAGTGGGGGTTGTGCCACATTAATGTGCCAGACAAGCTTTAAAAAAGCTCTTTACAGACAGTAAAGTTACTTTTTTACAGTGAGCCGAGCAGCATGGAGTGTTTATTTTCTCTTTGTTTTTTCACATTTCTGCAGTACTTTACTCAGCAGCTCTCCAAAGCCGCCATTCACCTTTAATGTATCTGCTACATACTGAAATGCCGGTCAAAACACTAATGTGACTCAGGGTGATAACAATATGGTGATAAATAATAACACAAAAGAGCACTCAGAGAGCATAACTCCCCCACAAAGTAAATGGCTATACCGAAGCTTTGATGTTTTATAAGGATTTTATGGCGTTATTATCATGTGGTAGGGGACCGTACTGAAAACATTAAAAGTGTGTTGCATAGCTCTCTCCATGCCTTTTTATGTGATGGATACCTCGATATGGTTTCTCGAAATTTTCAATTTTGACCTTGGGTACTAATAGTGAAGGTCAAGGTCAAATTAGCCAACCTAGGTGCTCATGTCCCCCAAGGCCTCGTATATTGTTGTGAACTTTGAATACGATTGATAAAAAACTGTGGGAAATGATACGAATCAGGTGTTTTTGATTGAAATCTGGGTTTTCTGAAGCAGCAGCAGATGTGTGATGTCCTGAGTGGCACTTTTCTTTAACAACGATAAACCCTGCAACATCAGACCGCAGCAGTAAAACAATACAATAAAAGCTTCTTAATGTGCATTTAAACAGGCGGCACAGCAGCATAAACATTACCAACAATGTCCTGTGCTCTTCTACACACCTGACAGGTCAGCTGTTGCACACAGACTGCAGGTTTATAGAGTGAACTTTGTTTTTGTTTTTTTTTGATAAAGTAGTCCTTCTGTGGATGAATGAGCTCCGTCAGATCACAGTTACATTTCAGCATCTTTACGGTGCTATGTGAGATGAAGTTGTGGCACCCCGCCCCCCACTTCTAGTGGTATCTCTCCATTCAGAAAGTTTGCATTTTCTAGCCAAAATATTTTGATTACAATAACTAAGAGCATTCCTTGATACCCTTGGGTGAGAGTGTAACTCACTCCCGGCATGTTCATGATGAATTGGCCAAGTTGGCTTGCTGGGCATGAAATGTGATTTATTTCGATCTGAATGGAAAGAACAAGACAGACAGAGCGAGATCTGAGGAATGTGGGCCGGTATGGAGACCCCCTCCCCCAAGTAAAAAGCACTGCTGCTGCTGCAGTGCACTGAGTCTGTATTGTGACCAAGATTAATTATCTCACAGTGAAAGGCTACAATACACTATGCTTCTCACTGAAGTAATAACTTCTTTACTTTCAATCATGTTCTCCGTGCTCTTCTCTCCTCCTTAATTCAACTTTTACGAAAATCTGACAAACCACTGCAAGAGAATAAGAACGTATTCGAGTAAGTATTTGTGTATCCAGCACAACGCACTGGTTTCATGCTCTCATCATACTGACTAAAAGAAAAAGGCTTTCGCGCTAACCAGCTGAAGCGGACTTAATCCTTTATATAGCAAAGAAGCCACTCATAACACTGAACAAACAGATAGCACCAGCTCCTTACCGTGCACAGGTCCTTATACTGCATCTTCTGGAACTTGGTATCGGCATTGCCGGCGCACAGCTCCACGTATCCCAGCACAACTTGGAACACTGTGTTGTGGATGGCCTGGGTGAAGTGCATGTGTAACTGGTCCATAGCAGTCTGCAGAGAGAGCCAAACACACTGTTATGAAAACTATTACACCAAGATGTCACTGTCAGTCTGCCAGTGTGGCTCTGTGAAAAGGCAAACAGCAGGGAAATTGCAAATCACACTTCTTGGAACACATATTGTATACTTAATATTTCTAGTTTCACACTATGGCACAAAGGAAAATGAGGATAGCCGCGTACTCTGGGAACTGCAGTGTTCCAGTCAAAGTTGTTGTTGTTTGTTTTTTTTTAAAGTGTAGTTTGCTGCTGTAAAAGGTAATTAATGAAGTCATAAGGAAATTGCAGAAAAACACATTGACAGACAGACATGTTGGTGACGCATGTTGTGTTTCGGCAGAGCTAGCAGCCTCCAGCTCCGCTCACTCGTCGCACTATTAATTTCATGTGACACACCTGAAGCCATTTTGTTGAAATCATTTATCATAGGAGCATTATGACTCGAGGGGGGGGGGGGGGGATAATCCACAATTACACACTCGCTTGCTACTTAAACACTGCCTACAAATAACCTGCTGTTATTTACTTTTCGGTGAACTCCCCACTGAGCCTCTTCCATCTCCGCTGTGCTTTTGTTTGAAATCGACTACAGGTAATGACATTTCTTCTATATACAGATCCAGCAAACATGAGGTAGTGTAAGCATTTATCTGGAGGTATATTCGTGCCCACCTGGTGACTGTAAATTCAATACTCCCCTCCCGTGGGGAATATTCTATTGATGCTCAACATCAATATTGTCTGCCTGCTGTTTGATCGTGGGCAGGTAGCTCACAGTGAAAAGATCCCAGTGACAAATATGGGAAGAAAACAACAACAGCAAAGCGAGGGCTTTAAAACAAAATGACCTAAAGCGGAATTTTCACACAAAGTAGGCTCATTTAACCTAAAATAGTGATTAAATACATTGATTTATTACCTTAACTGACAGTTTCATTAAAGATTTTCTTGTAAGAGTAATTCCAAAAGATACTCATAACTAAAAAATACAAAAAAAAGCACTTATCTTTCAAAAAAGCCCCAAAAAACTATAGTTATGCAGTCGGTTTGTGTCTGCTATAATTTATTCTTTTCTAAAGTCAGTTTACATTTACCCCCAATTTACTGTCTTGCAGCTCCTACCCACCGTCTCACTGTGGGACCCTTGAGAAATGAGGACACAACAGTCGCAAGAGACGTGGGAAGAGTATTGAGCAAAGCCCTAGGTAATGGGTGTTGCAGTGCAATTACATTTCTTACTAAAAGAAATGACCACAAAATGTAGCTCCCCCCAAAATCCGCTGTGAAACCCTGCTTGCACAAAAGTCATTTAAACATTTCTTCTCTTCTTTCTCGGGGAGTTTCACTTCATCTGACCCAAAAACACATGAGGAAAAAAAAAGAAAATACTGGCTGTACAATGTCTAGACTGTAGAAGAGGGAAAAAAAAGGGAAGTAACTATGGCAAACCGCCCTCGTGACAATAAACCTCGTCTTCAGCTAAATTTGACGTGAGCCTCAGCGATTGTAGCGTTATGTATGGCGGAAAATAAAATGTAAAAAATCAGCATGAGTCCCCTTTAGTAGGCATAAATATCAATAAACTGCATGTCCAGACTCATTATTTTGCAGCTTCTTCTCCCAAACAAGCAGAAGAATTAAACAGATAAATGGAATAAAGCGATCTGTCAGACTATTTAGCTTGAATGAAACCAGCCCATCACAGCTAGGTAATGACTGCCAAGAGACTATTGTAACGGGGGGGATGCAAATGGTTTGGCACAGTTTGCTACAGTTTGTTAGGCATTTTGTGAGGCTGATTACTACCTTCAGACAGTTAATTTGTGCATCAAAAAGGAACAGTTTAAAAGAGCGCATTTGTCTGCAATGTGGCAAAAACAAAATTTGAGATGAAGATAAAGAAAATGACTAACTGAGATAAACACAGACACGACAACAACAACAGCAGCTCCTTAGTTTGCTAGTGTGTCCTGTAAATCATCCTTAACACAATGACTGTACGGAATCATTCATTCTCAACAAAGCAAGCAACAAAGCAAGTTTCTCAGGTTGTGAGGATATTCAGCACGTTAGCAGCTACACTGCTCTCTGCTTTCTAATTTCGTCTTTAACTTTGCAAAACTAACACTGGCGTGTGGACAAGGTGCCATAATGGGATTTTGCGAAACCTCTTCACACTAATGCACCAAAATCCAGCAGACTGACTAACATTTTAAAGCTTTACAATAAGATATCGTGTTTGCAGAAGATTCATCTTCTCAGTGTAACTCGATTTCAGGCGGGAACATGGGAGCAAAAGTTGAAAAAAAACAGGCAGGAGTTACTAATAAAAGATATTAGCAGTGTCATTCAAGGTTAAAGTCTATTATAGTGTCTCCCTGAGAAACTGCTGTAATTTTTTTGTTTTGGTTCTTAACATAAAGACTTTACAGCTTCAAATAAGCTAAACATGTCCGAGGCAAACACTGTTTGTTTTGAATATTGGATCATTTTGGAAAATTATGATGTGGCCATGCTCATTCAGAGAGACTAAAATATGCTTTATTTCAAGGAGAAAACACAAAATGTACAAGCTGGTTTAAAAATACACTCATTTAATTAAAAAGGTGTAATAACATTAATAACAAAGAAAAACTTTACTAAAACTCCATTCTTATGTTTTTCTTGGCTCTAACCAAACTATTTCTGGATTTTCCTTTTATCTAAAAGGTAAAAAAAAAAAGTTGCAAACATGAGGGACCAACTTTAGCAGCTAATTGGACAAACTCCCGAAGTAGCAGAGGAGTGCAAAAAGGAAAACAACAGCATCAAGGACAGAAACTGAAAGGATGGAGTTATCTTTCAGGTCCACACAAAAAAATCCCCATAAGAGCAAAAGACAAAGTCAAACGAAAGAAAAGTTGCAGCAAACAAAGAAAATAAGCAGGTTATTGTCAATCCATGTTTAGCCATTACCGCTGACCCTTGCAGGCCAGTCAAACCACTGACCTGTGTTTTCCCCAGTAGTGTGTAGGCCAGCTGGACCTTGGTGTAGTGCGAGACATCGAAGTGCTTACAAGTCTTCGACAGAGCGACGTCAAGCTGCTCCTGGAGCCAGAAATAGGCAGATGACAAAGAGGGGGAAAAAGGGCCAAAGTAAGGGGAAAGGGGGGGGGGAAATAAAAAGAGAGGGATTATCGTTCTTAAGACCGGGGATTTAGATATGGACGTGCAGTTGTAAAGCTATCACACACAGCCAAGGGCAGGTAATTGGATGTGGATGTGTGTGTGTGTGTCTAAGACTTTGACAAAGAGATAAGGGGAGGCAAGGAAAGTTAGCATGAGAGTGTGTAATGTGTAACAATGAGCTGACCTCAAAGAGCACAGCGCCGATAAAGGCTAAATGATCAATCGCCTTGCATCGCAAATCATTTTCTCATGCCTTAAAAAGCAAAAAAACTAGAACTGCACGACAGGAAGTAACTAGTCAGTAAAGTAATTAAGAGAGCCAGATGACTACGTATACAACATATGCTGGGGACGCGTATATTCATACATTTAAAAGACCGTCTTAGATGCACAATAGATGGTCCAAGTGCTTCTGACTGTAGTAGCTTTATGATTTTAAAGGATTTTGCATCACTTCTTAACTAACTCATGCTGACAGGTAAACAAACGAGCACCCAGGCAGGTGGATGTGCACACGAGCACGTCTCCTTCTTGTTTACGGACAAAACTGTAAGTAATTAATCTACTCAGGCGCAGCAGCAGGCGTAAAGAGAAAATTGCCTTGCATACCATTTATTACACACACACACACACATATGCACACACACATATCACGACACAGCCAGAGATGAAACAGATAATTTACTATGCCTGCACACTCATAATAACGACTTTTCTGAATGTGTCAATATTTGGCAGACCCAGAATAAGAAAGGCAAACTATGAAAAAATGTCAAAATGAAGCATAAATTGCTTCTTTCAGATCAAGGCTTCTGGAAAATGATGAGGTTAGAACTCCATATTACACACTGCTAAACGTCCTTTTACTGCTCTCTGCTAATGGAATTAGAGACGAAGCATGGACGCACATACCTCGATCTGCTCCAGAGTGTCTTGTAGTTTGGAATTCAACTCGCTGTGGAAATAAGAAGGTGGATGAGAAAATATAATTTTATTTAAGACATTTAATTGCTGTCAATTACATTTTCTGATCTGTTTGAAATGACAACAAATATTAGAAAATGTCCATCACAAATGACTCTAAACCAAATGCACACCATTTTTAACCATTTAACTTCATTTCAGCTGTAAAGAAAAACAATAACAAACAATACTGAAGATCAAATTATGAATGAATTAGTTCAACTAATTGGTTTATTTAAAAAAACATGAAAATCACTGATGGATGAAAACCAAGTTTGGAAATATGTGTGCCAGTGAAATAAACTGTGAATGCTGATAGTGTGTGTTTCTGTGCAAGCATCATGCTATCTGAGATACAAAATGCCCACGCATCCTTGGCGCGCGTTCAGATTTCGACTCATCCTGGCGAACACTTTCAACTCTGAAGCTGAGAAGCATCAACAGGAAACATGACTATTTTGCAGATCCCAAGACTCCGATTCAATTCCCTTGTGACTTCCCCGCCACTGCATCCATTCATAATCACCCTCTGTTTCACTGTTTTCCTGCCTCTGTCACCGCTTCGCTCGGGGTCTTTTTCAGGTCAGCCTGCTCTTATGTTGTGCCTTGTGAGTGTGTAGTTGCCGAAGGGAGAGTGTGTCCTTAACAAATTGCTAATTAAGCATCTAGCTACAGTGAGGGATAGGCAGTGAGGAAGAAGAGAAGGAGTCCGCAAAGGGACAGAAGCTGCACGTAGCAGTTTGCAAAACAGGTGAATAAATGAGTCAGACACTTTGAAATTCGGTAATGTATCTACGTGTGTAGACATGCGTGTGCGTTTATAAGGTGCACAAAGCGAAATGTGGGTGTTTAGACTGAAAAAAAAAAGGCAGAGATGAGAATAAAAGTTAGGAAGGACTGATTTGCAGCAGCCAGCCTCAGTTTAACTTTCAGTGATGACTAAGCTGTTTACCACAGGTATGAGATACAGTCGGGGATGCAAATGCGTGACAGCAACGATAACATCAGAAACTCTTGGCCACAATATGAAAAAGGAAGTCACAGCCAATTCCTCTATGATTAAAAGCCAAGATAAAGAAAATTAGTTGGAAGGCAGCTGGAAAGCAGGCTCATCCAGAGGGATGAACTGATCAATGCTAATAAATCTGAATGTACACAGGAAAGGCCCAAAGTAGAGCAAGACTAAGAACATCCACCAGAAGGGCAGAGGCCAGGATGATAAATGCCCCTGTGGTGGCTGGGTGTGGTTTTTGCTTAGCTGCAGGAGGAGAGGTGGGGCAGAGTGATTCGGGAGTAGTGCCAGGTTGAGCTCAGCAGCACAGCTGCTGCACGTTTGCTAATCTGCTTCTTCCTTTTTATGCGGTAGCACGCTGGGAGCTGGACTGACACATGCAGAGTCCATGCCAGTGGACACAAACACACACGTACACAGCCCTGTGTGAAAGACCGGTTAAGACTCGTGTGTGATCCGTAAGCCAGGTACTGTAGCCTCTAGTGGAGCACAGTTTGCGTTTGTTATAACGTGTCTGTGTGTGTGCGTGAGAGAGACAAAATAAAGAATGTGTAGAGGCCAAACCAATCCCTGATTGATTCTGTGCAGAGGTGAACTCAAGGTTAGCAGTCTCTCCTACAGCCCTGTTATGAAACATTAAAGTGTATTATGTGGCAGTGCAGAGTAACAGGAGCTAAACTGCGAGCTAGAAAAGTACTGAGAAAGCATAAAGAAAAATATAATCATTAGCAGTGTAGGCTTGACGCGAGCACAACCTCGGTTGCTTTTTTCTTTAGTGGCAGACCTCAAATATCACCAAACACAGAAGCTGTTTTCAGTGTGTACCTTGGCTGTCTACCTTGCTAGCTGCAAACTTCTGCAAGTTTGTCCAAGTTTTTGGACAAAGACAATTTTAGTAGATTTTGCCTCTGCACACCACATTTAAATCAAATAATCAATATCTGACTGAAGTGCAGACTTTCAGCTTTGATTCAAAGGGTTTTTAAAGGATAGTGCATTAACTGTTTAAAAATTACAGCTATTTTTATACATAGCTCCCCAATTTCAGAGGCTTTAAAGTAGCTAGAAAGCTGACTGACACACAGGTTTCTTGGCCAGGTTATCTCACTACATTAAGACAAATTAGGCAGATAAAAGATCTGGAGTTGATCCCAAGTGTTGAACTTGCATTTCGTAGCTGTTCACAGGAACTCTTGATATAAGGTTGAAAGACATGTTAGTACAAGTGAAGGAGGCCTCCATTTACTAAATAAACCTTTGAGAGAGACAGCAAAAACATTAGGAGTAGCCAAATCCACAATCTAGTGTATTCTTAAAAAGAGGACAAGCTCAAATCGTTTCCTTTCACAACATCCATCCGAGTAAGGAATACTGTCAAAGAGGTAGGTGCATCATTATCAAGGTCTACAACCAAGAAGCGCCTTCATGAATATAAATGTAGCAATGTGCAGTTGTTAAACAAGAACAGGAAGGTTAGATTAACATTTGCCAGAAAACATCTAAAAGAGTCTGGACAGTCTGGAAAAAATTATCTGAACAAATGAAACCATGATGAACTTCCACCAGAATGATGGAAAGAGAAAATTATGGAAAAGGAGAGAAACAGCTCCTGATCCAAAGTATAAAACATCATCTATCAAACATGTATGGCTGCCAGTGGACCCAGGTCACTGGTGTTTATAGATGAAGTGACTGCTGATAGAAGAAGCAATGAATTGTGAAGTGGACAGGGCTATGCTCTCTGCTCATATTCAGCCAAATACTGCAAAACTCAGTGCTTCACAGCGCAAGTGGATATCCAAAGCAAACAGCAAAGGCAACCTAAGAGTTTCTCAAAGCAAAGAATGTGATAGTCACCTGATCTCAACCCAATAAAGCAGCTTTTCAGTTACTGAAGACAAACCTGAAAGCAGAGAGACCCATAAAAAAGCAGCTATGGCCTGGCGGAGCATCCCACGTGAGGAAACACAGCATTTGGTGATGTCCATGAGTTCAGGACTTCAAGCAGTCACAGACTACATTTTTTACCCAAGTATTAAAAATAATCCTTGTATTTAAAATTCAATTATTTTGTCCATTTCAGTTTAAAACTCTAAAAATGAGGGAGTACATGTAAAGAAATGGCTGTAATTCCTGAACAGCAGTTAGGTCATTTTTTAGTCTTTTGGTTTAGTTTACAGCAGTGGACTCACCTGCACTTTTAATAATACATCTACACAGAATGCATGATATCCAGTGAGCTAAAGTGGCTGATTTAATCATACATTACTGAAGCCTTAAATGAGTTTCTAAGCCTAACTTAAGCACACTTGGCACAAAATTTTCGACCTCTTGGTTGTTGAGATCTACAAGAAGTCAATGAGAGCCAATCACCTACTGCTGTTCAGTCCTTCTCCTCTGTATGCGTCACTGTCCAGTACATACGGTTTAATGCACAGATGCAGCTCCTCCCTATATACTGGCAGTCATCGCTGATCAGACAGAATGCATAAATAACAGATGAGCAGGAAAAACCTAATTAGCAATCTGTTCCCCGCAGGGAAAACAAGCATTGAAACATAGTTTGATGGAATTTAGGAGGGTTTTTTCACCCCATTTTCACTAATAACTGGCGAAAGGTGTCCATAGAGCCTTGGGGCTAGTTTCTTCACACTGACTTGATGACTCACTAAAACAGATGATGTGTGTTGTGCTTTCAAGGATCTGCAGGATCCTCAGATTTTGTGAGAGTGACATTTTTGCTGGAGTTATAATAGCCACTGCACAACACAGGTAGAAAGGCAACAAAGAAGCAGGGAAAGACCTTGGAAGAGTGAAAGATGGGGGAGAGGGGATGGCAGTTGCTAGAATTATGCCAGACAGAAAGCAGCTGAGGTTTGTGGAAAGCTAAAAGAGAAGAGGGTAAGTAGGAATCAGTTTAAAGATAAAAGAGTTTAGAAAGAAAAGCAGCGGGGGAAATTGATCCTGTCAGACTGTTAGAATGTGCTTAGCTTGTTTTACTATTTTTTTCAGGTACAAGATTTTATGTAATATTTCCTGAGGTATTTGCAACTAATGTCTTTATTGGAGTTCTGCATGGGTACTATTATGACTTGCTGGCTCCAAGGTAACACCAAAAGCTGATACAATGTAATGGATTATTCAGTAACGCTTGTAAATTTTATCAGATTTCTGAGTCACTTTCCTTTTTTATTTTGCTTTTTGTTAATTTATTACTTTGTTTTCCGGACTAAAACTTATGCAAACCTTGGATACAGATGCATACGCTCTGATTAATCTGATAAACTGAGTATTTAGTACAGCAGCTAACATCAAAACCCAGTTAGATCCAAATATTAAAGAGAGACAACATGTCTCACTAAAACTGGTTTGCTGGAGAAATTAAGACACGATCGATACTTTCTGCTTATTATTGGAAAGGGCAAGCTACAAATCAATGAAAATGTTACTTCTTTCCCCCTTGGATGCCTACTAGGGGTAACCTAGTGGAAACTGAGTGGTTTCTGTCATATTTCAGGCATCCAGAACAAAATGACTACGTGTACGTCAGAAGTCCGAGTGATCTCCGCCTACACAGGTTACTATGGACACCCTTGGACAAATCCAGACATCGTTATTGGTACATATTAAGGTGTCAAGTCTTGTCAGTAAGGGAACGGGGTTGGTCGCCTTTATCATCTTCCTTCCAAACTTATAAAGCACCAGAAAAAGTAACAAGCCACAAATACAGAAATGGGCAGGGAAACTACAAAAAAAAACCCCAAAAAACATCCATCGGACCAAAGAAACTGAGCTGACTCTGAATATGCTCGGGGGGTAGGGGGTGGGGGTACCCCTTTATCATGATCTCTAAAGCATAGCAAGAAAACACAAATTCAAGTGACACACTATTACTCGTGACGCTTGCTTGCTGATGTTGGGCAGGCTGCTCTAAACTGTTCACATGCTGAGCTGTACTTCTCCTGCACAATAAAACAAACACATCTAGCACAATCTTTCTATTTCTGCAGAATCATGATGGCAGCAGGCATTTATAATTATATGCACGACATACCTTAATTGTGTAATAGTCCAATAATTTTACTTTGACAGAAGAAAACACACACACAAGCTCAGACTAGACACCGCCTTTGTAATTCTAAGATCACAGCGGAGTTCACATTTCGTGAATACAATGCTGGACACATGGGGTCCTTAAGCTGCCTGAAGAAAATGGACCAAGACAGCCGTTTAAGTACCTTCATGGGCAGACGATATTGACTTTTAAAGGGTAAGGAACAAATGGAGTCAAACGAAGAGTGGGCATGACAAATGTACAACGTTCAGCAATCAATGGAAAAGCATCGCTACAAGGTTAAATGGAAGTGTAGCAGACGGGCAACGGGCCGCCTAAGGGGTATGGACAGAAAGTGCAGTTTGTTACTGCGCAGCATGACAGATGTGTAATCAGTGTACCCATGTTATAAACTGCATCCACTGAGGAGGAAGAAACAGTGGAAGAATTTAAAAAACAGCACGAGTGTGAAGAGCAAGCAAACTTCCACTGCAAGAACAAGTTTTACGATGATCACAAACAAGTTACTGCACTGATAGGCTTCTTGTGGTGGGTGTTGACACTGGTGGCAAATGGTGCAAGGTCTAATCCACGCACCCACAGTCGAGCACATTTAAAGAGCATCACTTTCGAAATGAAACTGCAATGATGATAAATTAATGACGGTGGAAACAGGGGTGATAGCTACATGTATAGGCGGCAGCTGCAGGCGGGAGGGGACAGTGGGAGGATTTTTCCACACCAAAACAATCCCTTCTGCATAACGCCGCCTTATTGATCACCATTTCCCAACAGTCAGGTTGTCATTCTGGCATCACAACGAGGCTGCCTTTGTTTTCTGCTCCACTGTGTTAAGACATTGTGGGATATAAAATAAAATCTGCATGTGCATGTTTGCGAAGGCAATGGGAATCTTTCACTGCATTTTTTTCTGTTCCTTAACGATATGTCTTTCAGATACTGTCCCTCTGTTGTATGTAGTTATTTTGGGGGGATTTTTTTTGGCCTGACATGTTGAACCTCCATGGTTCAAAAAAATAATCTTTTATATCTATCAAACTGTGTTATCTTTGACAATCTAAAGAAATTATGTGTTTTGCAACAGGCTGTTAGGAACACAGTGTCCCGTAATACAATTTACAGACACAATTTTTCAGTTCAATTCCATTTTATGTATAGGGCACCAAATTTAAATACCCTACAATAATACAAAGAAAACCAGCCAAAGTGGGAAGGAAAAACTCCCTTTTAGCAGGAAGAAAACTCCAGCAGAACCAGGCTCAGGGAGGGACAGCCATTAGCCGTGACTGTCAAGAAACTGACTAAAAAGGAAAACAAAAAGATGGATCCGTGGGCAGGTGAAATGGGTGCACTGTAAAAAAAAATCTGTCAAATTTACGGTAAAATACCGGCAGCTGTGGTTGCCAGGAATATACCGTGTAAAAAAATGTGGAATCTGTAAAAGACAATACGGTATACTGGTTTTGTAACCCTAATTTTTAAGGTAGACAACGTATTATTTTACCAAAATCATGATAGGAAAAACCAAATATATTTGTCAATTATACAGCAATTTAATGTAAAAAATGCAACTTTCCATAGCTTTTTACGGATATTTGCAGAAAAAAAAAAGTAATAATATAATAATATTTACAGTAATTTGTTGTTAATTTAACAGTAATAGGATAGACCCTATTATTGTAAATAACTGTAAAAATAACAGAAATATGTTAAACCTTATTAAAACCTTTGACAGTAAAAAACACAGTGAAATTGTATAACAAATTACAGCATTTTATTTTGACCAGATACATTTTACGGTAAATTCCTGGCAACCACAGCTGCCGGTATTTTACCGCTAAAAATACAGTACAATATGAGGAACATAAATGGTTTACCGTACATTTTACATTTGCAACCGCTAAATATAGAAAAATCTAAAGATGCTCATATACAACCAAGGTAGAGAATATTACTGATAAACAATGAGAAAATTTGACATACCATTTGAAAACAGACTAAACATATTATTTTCTCTATTCCTACAAAACAGCATAGATCTTGAGAATACAGCATGTGTCCATATATATGGCTGGTAATCCATGGAGGAATGAATAAACATGAAACAAAATATTACCTGCCCCTGACCTATCAACAGTAATGAGTCACTGGGTCCTGCCTTGGTGAAGGAAAGGACTCGGTGGAGTTTCTAATGCGCATGGTGTTGAAGATACAAGCTCTGCAGGAGTACTTCAATGTCCATCAGGAGTTCACTTTGGACTGGCAGGATCCCCTCTGCAGCAAAAAAAATGGACAAAGTTTGATCAGTGCTTGAGCAAAATGCACAGAAATGAACAAAACGTGCTGCCAAAACCAGATCTAATGATAAATGATTTCTTAAGTGTAAAATATACAGTTCTTAAAGGATAGCTATTGTCAAAATGCAACCTGGGCTGTTTTTTTCAGTTTTTTTTTTTTTACTGTAAACGAGACAAACATATATCTAAAAGCATAATTACGACAAACAAGCCGTTTTTGAGATTGACCGTGATTTTGTTTTGTGGTCAATAGCCAGTGAATGGGAATACTAGGGGGCCGGGGCATAAATTTGAGCACATCAAAATCGATACAGTTAAAAAAAAAAAAAAAAAAACAGCCCAGGTTGCGTTTTGGCAATAGTTATACTTTAAATCTACTTATGTAAAAGTTATACATAGACAACGCAGCCCTAATCACAATCATAATTTGTTGGAAAACGTATTTAAGTTTCGTATTGATTTATCATAGAACTTGAAGTTAATGGCTGAATGCATGGTGATGAGACCTATCATTCAATCTACATTTTATAGCGTATGAAACTGCTCACCTGGACATGAACCTGAGCTCGGCTGATTAAGATTAGTGTCTCCTGTCCATCTTTCTTTAGCAAAACTTGAATAATACCACTGCTTACCTCTTATTGAATCTTTGGGTGCAGACTTAATTGAAGAGCCTCGTATAAACAGGCAGGGTGTGATGTTTAGGGAAACCAAAGAATACAGCCGCCATCATTTCTGCCAGAAGACTCATTGGGTGCAACGAAGCTTTCATTGTGGACTGGCTAGATACCTTCTGCATTCAGAAGGAAAACAAGAAGGGCATACACCATAAACAATAATAACTGACAAAAATAATGAGACAAGAAATTAAAGTAACAAAATAAGTGCAAATCAAGTTTCCCTGTGTTACAGTGTAGCTGAATGTTTTTCAACAATTTGATTTACGGTAAAACACATACCAAATATTTCCAGCCAAGGTTTGTTTCAATCTTCAGCATTTTTTTTCCTGCCATTGTCTTGAAACTGTTTCATCTGTCTCTCTCATTTGATGCTGTTTACAAAAACAAAACAGCAATATTGTAAAGGGAAAAAGGAAAATTAATTTAATGGAAAAAAAAAGATTATGACCTGAAATCTCACCATTTCCTGAGAGTCACAGGTCCTTTGAGTATCCTTATGGTTTCTGCTCAAATTCAGTGTCTGAAAAGGGCAGGAACAAAACAAACCTTTTTAATCATAATAAAGACAAAATAAGATTTAGAGACAGACGACAAAGAAATGTGTAAAATATCTTCTTGAATCTGTTTACTTTACTAACCTTGAAAGAGACTCTTGGGTCTTAGCTGTGCCACCACCCTTAAACCTTAAAACAGATGGAGACGATATGCTGGCCTGGCTTGAAATTTCCATATTTGGTGCTGTAAAACAATATCACAAACAATAGATTAATTGTACTTTTTGGACCTTGGCCAAAGCATAATAGAAAAAACAGAAAGTCCTTCATGGCTATTGTGCAATGAAATCATAATACTTACTGGTTTGTTTCTCAGATGTCTCCACTCCTAATGATTGTAGTGCCTCCAGTACAATTTCAAGGATTGAGGCAGACAGGTCCGGCAGCACCTTAGTAATGGAACTCCTTATGCTGCCCCCCATTTCCAAGATGTCTGATAAAAGAATGTGAATAAAGGTCAATTTACACCAAGTGGTACCTTTGGTCTTAAAATATGAAGCTGATCTTGCTTGATACTACACTTTTATACAGTGTTTCGTAAGTACCAAACTAACAGCACCATTATTGTGACAGCACACTGTGTTTCAGTGGAACCATTTGGTACCCATACTTCATGTAAGATGTTAATGGATAGAAATCAATTAAGTCAATGGGTTTTGACCAAAAAAATCATTTTATTTAAAACAGCTTACTATCACTTATGTCACACAGAACATCAGCAGGAGGCTCAGTAGAGGGCTCTTCTGATTTCTGCCACAGATCAGACTCTAGCAGACATCTCAAAGTCTCTCTTAAAGGCACATAATAGGCAAACCTATCTTTTCTGTTTTCATCTCTCCCTAAAAATATTTTCTTTGGTTCCGCATAGTTGAAGGCTTTTTTAAAGATCTGAGCTCTGGAGTGCACTGTCCTCAATGGCCCGGTATGACATGCAGAAAAAAGATCATAGCTTTTGACAGACTCACAGACTTTGTTGATGTCCTCCTCTGATAATGATGTGTCATCTTTTAACAGTGATGCAAGTTTACCCAAACTGTATGTCTGTCCCAACTCATGCATGTTCTGCATTTCCTCTACAATGTTCTGTATGGTTGAAGCAGGCAGTAGAAACTGACCCTGCAATTTTAAGTAGAATAGTGAAACGTTTCTCAGAAAAAGATCACAGAATTCAGGGGGCATTTCCATGTTATCTTCATGTGTAATAGACTGTGCAGCAGGCTCGGAAATCAAGGGTACAAAGTCATCTGATGTGGTTGGAACAGATGATGATTGACATGCAGACTCTCTATATAAATCACCAATGCTGCTGTCTGAAAACTCTGTGTTTACGTGACATGTGAGCAGTAAAAGATGATTTAACTCTAAAGGTATTTGTGCATCCTCTTACTGGACAAGTGACCACGTGTCCTTCCACAATATGGCTCTTCAGATGAGCTATTAACTCTTTAGAGTTCTGACACTGACGTTCACACATCGCCATTGCACATGTAAACGAAGAAACCACCACCACACCAGTGACATGGGTGGGGGCAGTGTCTTCGGTAAAAATGAGCCTTAAACGCGCCATACCTGGTGTATGTCTGCTGGCAGCCTGCTTCAATACACCGAAAGAAACAACGTGGCTCATTCCGATGCAGTTTACAATGAAGCACGTAGCCCCTTGATGACTGAACTACCTTACCACAGAAATTACACGTTAACATAACTCCATGTACTTTGGTAATTCCTTCCTAGCGAATTAAGCACGCCATATACAGAAACTAATCCAGAGCAATGCTTCCCTCGCAACAGTAATGCTAACTCAACTCACAAATGCTAACTAAATTCACAACCTCACTCATAAAAAACGAACTGCTAAAATTATCTATAAACGCTGGGCTGGTGGATTTTTATAACAGAGATAACTTGAAGTTGCATGTACTCACCTCACCTCGAACTAATTGTAAGCTGCCAGGATGTCTACAAATTCCGAAGATGCTGTGGTCCAAGCAGCAATAAATGGCGCTAATATACGAGTTCAAAACTGTGTCCGTTAGCGAAGCCAACTTGAGTCTCCTGCATGAAAAAAAGAGCGGTTGGCACACAGCTCAGCAGCGCGCCGCGCTATTGGTCATTTTCAGGTGACGTCATCCCGCAATGTAACGTCGCTCTTTGTTTCTTTAGGAGGTTCGAATTTGATCAGAAGTCACGTCTGCAGACCGCTGCAGCCACATCTTACCTTGCTTCCCCTTTTTTTGGTGAAATGGTTCGCTCATACTGCACAATGTTGCTACCAGATTTTTTTTCTCTGCAATTCGAACGTAAAACGTCTGTACACAGTTTACCAGCAGTTTAGCTACCAATCAACAGCGATCACACAAATTCAAAATTTAAGGCCGACCCACTTAAGGTGGTCTGATAATATGGCGTGAAACACAACAACATAAAGTTGTTTTAAAATAATAATTAAAAAAGATTATTGAAATCAATTTTATTCACAACCATAAACTTTATTTTTAACATCTTCTTTTGCTGTTGATTTTTTTATCAGAAGGTTAACAATGATATACTGCAGGCCTAACTTTTAATCTGTATATCAGTATCTGAATTTTAAAATAAAAAAATACTATCAGTTTTATTGTCTTTCACTGCTGATATTTGCTTTTTTTTTAATGGTATGTACTGGTTGTATTATTACGGTGGACCCTATTTTTTAACATCTTGTTTCTGTAAAAATGAATGTTTTTGTTTGCTTAAAAATCTACAGCTTTATACTGTGAATTCCAATGTGCACAACCCCAAAAGATGTAGTTTTACTCAAATAATACCGTAAAATCTAAGTTTTTCAGACATTTTCAACATTACAATATGTAATTGTAAAATGTATGCATATTTATTTGTTTTCACAGAAAATATTTATAATTTCAACATTTTATTACAGTAAAAAACAAAGTTTTATCCAGTCTCACAATTAACGGTTATTCAATCTATTTAATACAGTAAAAGGAAGTTTTTGATTTTACGCTCCATTACCGTTGGAATTTGACGGTGTTTTGCTGTATATTTTACTGACTTTTTTTACAGTGTGGAGATGATCATTATTCATCTCTCTGGCATCCCGGATCAATCTGTCAATGCATAAAAAGGTCTGAACACCCAGCTACAAACCGTCAAGTATTCACTATATTTCCCGTTTTCTCTGCATCAATCATCCCTAAAGCTTTTCAAATCTCACTCTTACATTTAAAAAAAAGGAGAGCGTAAAAATAAAGAAGCTACTCATTGCTTTACATTTGTCACCACCTCTGATAAGTTTTTCCAGTCTAACTATCTCTGTGGCACAACCTTCACGCTTCCTGCCTGTAACTGGTAATATGTGTTTTCCAATCTGAGGACTTCAGAATTAAAGCTCGCCAAAAACACCAAACCAAATGTTTAAAAAGAAAACTGTGGCTGAAGTAAAGATGTTCTGGTTCAGATTGAAATATCAGCGCACTAATAATGTCTTTGGAGGGTTAAAACTTTTAGAAACTACTCTGATATCACACCTAATGCAAACAAGGGGACATAACAAGCCCTGTTAATGCTACGTCTTACACCAGAGCAATTCGATTCCAGCCATGAAAAAAAAGACACATTTCAAGAGAAACCAATCAATATTTTAAAATCAGGTCAATCTCTAAATTTCTTCTACCCCAAATAAGAATTGACAATGGAAGATGTAAAACAACAGCATAACTCATGAAAATCATATTCATAACAAAATATTTTCCAGACAGAAAAATGAAGTCGATGCCTACTCCCGCTGGATACGGTAACATATCACTCTATCAATCTGCTCGTACTCTACCTGATGCAGCTGTAGTGTTTAAAGGTGCTGGCGGCCTTCTGACATTCCAGACACAGCTGGATTGCACCTGGATAATCTTCCTCCTAAAGAACCAGAGGAGTTATAATGTTTAATGCATGTTACATGACACAAAAATATAGGATTTTCAGTGTGGCTTAATGGAAAAACTAGTCCATAATCACACCAGGTGAAAGCTGTGGATGATGGTTTACTATAGATTTACGATTCTGATCCAGTCTAATACTACAATTTTCTTAAAATGCTTATAACAGCAGGTACTCTGCAAATAACCAAGGATTACACACAGTGGCAGTGAAATCTATTCCATATACTGTACTGCTGACCTTAACAGCACATATAGATTTGTATTTGTCTCTCATGTTTGTGTGGGTTTTGCTTTCAATGTTGAATCCCCACTGATGTTTGACCTTTTACTGTCAATTAATAACACAGAGCGTGTGTGTGTGTGTGTGTGTGTGTGTGTGTGTGTGTGTGTGTGTGTGTGTGTGTGTGTGTGTGTGTGTGCGCGCGCGCGTGTAGGGATTACTATACCTCAAGCATCTCGCTGAGTCTTACATCTGTTCTTTGCTGTGAGGGGGAGCAATGACAAGCAGAAAAACACATGAATACAGCATCAAATACCTAAGAGGACACAATACGAACTAATAATCTATTCAAACTTGCTCTGCGCTTTCCTGCTGTGATCATGTTGGCAGCATATTTTTCTGATTACAGTGTGAGCAAATGATTAAAGTGATTAAAAGAGAGCATGTCTGATTAACTCCCAGCTTAATTTTAAATCATGTGTAGAGAAACTGTTGCAGTGATTACTGAAGACTGCATTTATTTGTTAACAGTAACATCACACTGTGTTTATGAAGTTATTTCAGAGCGATGTAGGTCAGTCAGAATCAGAGGACTACATCATACTTAAATGATTTTGCAGGTCAACCAATACACATTAGTAAATAAAAAGAGTAGAAAGAAAATAGTGCACAGAAAAATGTATTCATTACTAGAGTAATTCAAAGGACAGCACCAAGACAAAAGTCAGAATTTACAATGTTGAAAGTTGAATTAACCAAAACAACAGAATGAATCCTTGCAGGATGACCTCAAGAACCAATTAAAGATCACTGATGTGTGATACTGAGAATTGTTGAATTGTTGAAGAATGATTAGAAGTCGAGCTCAACTTTTTGTATGTAGGATGCAATTTGAGCACCTAAATATGCGAGCGCAAAGCACCCTCTCCACATATACACCTGAAACTTCATGTTTGTTAAGGCACCTCGTTGCCCCCTTCAAAGGTGACATGAGCTCAACTCATTACCCAACCACAGATATATTCAACTACAACAGCGAAGTCACTTAAATTCATTGATAGTCTATTCCATGCTCACTGGTCAATACATCACTGTTAACATGTAGTGCTTGTTAGCAGCTGCTGAAACACAGAAACTTGTGGTTGCTCCGTGGTTGCTCCCTGGTCTCCCCCCCCCCCCCAAAAAAAAAAAGCTGCATAGTAAACCATGTGAGTTAACTTTACCAGGGTCTTGATGGTCCTCAGAGACTTGAGCAGGCCTGTTAGCAGTTGTCGCCTTCTCTGATTGGCCAGGAGACCGAGGCTGGCCTCGGTGAATCCCTCCTTTGCCACACTCAGTTGCCTTCGCAGAAGAAGTCTCAGGTCAATGTTACCAAGTATTCAGAGGTCAAAAACAAGACGGTAAGCAGCACAAGAGAAGATATATACACACAGAACCATAGCCCAGGTAGTAACAGACTTTAAGAGTAATAGATGAATGCACCATTATTTTGTTATGCTTTCAGTGCTGAGTAAAGATCTTGAGGTCTAAGCTTATAACTCATAATTCCATAAAATCTGACAAGGTCCCAAATCACTGCTGGCTGAAATGCAGCCAAAACTATGACACCTCTATAGATAGTACCTCTCTCGTGACCTCCTACATACTTAATGGCAACAATTTGAACCAAAACTGTCTCATTTGTATTCATCACTCCATAACATCTGTTGACACTGATTTTGAGTCCAGGTCTTGTGTAATTTGACATAGATCAGCCTTTTTTCCTTGTTTCCCTTTCTTAAGAATGGCCTCTTGACAGCCGTCCTTCCACTGAGACCATTTCTGATGAGGCTTCAGTGAACAGCAGATGGATTAACTGAAAGGCGAGATGCATCTCTCAGGTCCCATTGTCAGGCCTTTGCCTTTCCTGACTTTCATATACTGTTTATTTTCTGTAGATAGTAAGTTTATTCCTCACACCTCTTCTTTTGTCCTTCACTTGTCCCATTCCCTCTAACTTATTAAGGGGGCACAGCACACAGTGCTGACACATGCCAAGTTCTCAGCTAACAGCTCCTTGGGAATTATTGGTGCAAAAATACTATTTTATACCTTTGGCAATATTTTTGACTAAATTCAAGAAATAAGCCACTAACAAATTGCTTAAAGATACAATGTATAATTGGTTCTTTATTAAGTCGTTGGTTATGTCTAGACACAGCACTGGTTCATCGCTTAAGCGTTTTTATGCTTGAGTGATTCAGGTCAGTGCTAAATAGCTTCATGAACAAACAAACAAAAACAAAAAAAGGGAGACTCCAAAAACGGTTAGGTAAAAGGACTGGACTGAAAATGAGTGAAAAAGCAGCCAATGTCAAGCAGCCAAGAAAAACAGGAAGTTCTGGCACCCTGGAAGTAAAATATAATAAAATAAGAGGTGACCCTAGACTTTTGTACCTGAAGATGACTTTTTCTATTTATACAAATCACTGAAATAATTGAGTATCTGAGCTTTCAAAAGGAATAACCATGAAACAAGAGTCTATTATTTAAATTTAAAAAGAGTGACAGGGGTAGGGTAACCATATGATTCAATCCAGCCCTGTAAGACCTTTGATGCCATTTCCCCAACACATCTTGTCCATCTACACTTTATTATAAAAAGAAACTGTTACATAGCATTGTATGCTACATGTCCATCGAAACCTTCAGGAATTGGCAGCATAAAGCTTTGTCTTATACCACCCACACAAACCACATAGCGGCTCGAACAAACAAAGAACAGATCATGTGTGGTGGCAGGTTTTGGACAGCTACTTTATTTTAAGACAACAAGACAAAAATATTTCTCAAATGTGACCACATCAACAGACTGAGAATATCTGAATGAAAGCCATTATGGTTATGAGGAAAGCATTTAATATGCAGATGCACTTTGAATGAGCTGTTTGAGTAGGTTTCTCAGAATAGATGATATGTAACAGAACGCAATTACCTCCTTGCATTAGTGCAAATGACTGCTGCCAGCTGCAGGTTGGTCTGTAACGCCGTCACTCTCTCTAGCTCCTGTAAATAAGAAATGAGATGGTAAGAAGAGAGAGAGCAACATACTATGCCTTTAAGTGCTTTAAGAAAAGACTTTAGAATGAAATGGGTTATTACCAGATGTGACACTGTAGCTGGTATTTATTTTCACCCTTTTTCACTCTGTTTGTCTGTTCAACAGTATGAAAAAACATGGAGACAACACCTGCAGCAGGTAGGCATTCAAGATGAGAGCATTACAACCAAACAAGATGTCGATGTGAACCTTAACATGAGCCTTTAAGAACTCAGAGACATCATGGCTGGTGTAGTCCCATTGCAAGATGGTTTATTGTTGGACAAAAGTTCTGAAAGCTCACCGACATAAAGACATCACCACACTTGCTCAGTTATGATACTTTCTATACAACAATCACTTCCCCCATCCAGCACATAAAGACATAACAGCAAATTCCATCTACATTCTGTTGCAAACAGACAGATAACACAAATGATGTTCTTATTGTAAGAAATTTATCAGAGCCAAAGTATACCACAGTTTAGGAGAATAACTTTCAAAACAGAGAAAAATCAGAGAATGTCTTCCTTCCCTTCGGTGTTGACATTTAGAAAAGGATCAATGAGCACTTTGCTCCGAGAGTGCAGTTATTATGCCACTTGAATGACCTCGGCTGAGAACAAGCACACCCTTAGCCAATACAGGGCCAACGGACAAACAGCTTACCGTCGTACTTTTGACTTTCCTTGTCTTCTTTGTGCTTTTATCTTTTTTTTTTTTTTTTTTATCTGCCAGATGTCATGCCTGAGGTGGGAGAAGCTTGTTGTTTGATCCTCTTTTATAATGCTGTATTACTTTTCCACAAGAAAGGTCCAGTGTTGGCAAAAAGAAAAAATCCTCATAACACTGTCAGGCAAAAAACAACCTTTTACCAATGGAATATAATCCAGGGAAATTCAATTTTCCACGGTCATTAAAAATAAACCAACAACACCAAAGAGGCACTTCAGCTGTGGGTACGAGAACAATAAGCCGATTCAAACAGATCTGCCCTTATGATCTTGAGTGTTGACAAAGACCTTGTCAAGTCCTCATAACACTTTGCAAGGGCTCATGTAATAGTCAGAGGTTTCTCTTAAGGTACGTACACCATGTGATATGGATGTTTTTCTGGATGAATATAAGACACCATTCATGTGTCAGGATATAAATACTAAAAAAGTGTATTTTGAACATTTCTATGAAAATTAAATCCATGCCGAGGCCAACAGTGGACTTTTAAAGTCCAGTGCACTTCCACCATCCACAGGGCCCTCAACAATCAGCATAAAGTAACATTATCACCTCGTTGACAAAAATCAACAATAACTGAAAATGTAGAAGCTTCAAGCCAGAGCTGTTACAATGTATTGTATCAAATTTGGTGTGTAGGTGCCAGGAAAGTCTTAATAAGAGCTTTTTGTCTTTTTCCATTGCATTCTAGTGTTTCTCAGCCAATCCAATTAAACCATACATGATCAGTGTTTGGTTGTGATAATACCATTAGTGCCAGGTACTGCAATACCCAACATTATAAAAAATTCAACTAAAATTTAGTTTTTTTCAGTAAAGCAAAAAAAATTTAAGCTCATTATAACACTAACGCTGATTTCTCTGATCTTTATTCTCAAACATGTATGAGTCACCAAGTATCTGAGTATTTCTTAATGATAAATTCATAAGCAGCAGGTTAAAAATAGCAGGTACCAGTGTAGCATTTGCGTGTAATTCGGTTATACTTTAAAATATGTCCTCAGAACTTGCCCTAAGATGTAGGAATGAGCTGGGATTTGGATGACTCGGCAGGTTTACCTCAGGTGTAACTGAAAAACTGACTGGAACAAATTGATTCATGCGCTGGGAGCAGCGCAGGCGAACAACCGTAAGCAACATTTATTGAAGCCAGACTCATCCGAATGTTCACACCGAAGGGGATCGTGCAGTTTCAGTTACAGACATCACTCTCACAGCTAAAATCTCTCTTTTTACTCCCAAAGATAATGGCAAGTTAAAATACACTGTCTATATAATAACAGGATATGTGCACTTGCTGGAAAATCAGGTCAATGATGAACCCATGAACCCTAATCACCTGTGTTCCAGTATCTACCATCCTCTATGCCATATATTGGTGATCATTATCAAGATAAAGTAATACCGCACTCAACAGTTATTGCAGTTAAACAAATGCCACAGTGAGCTAGTACAAAGGTGCTGATGCATTCTGTTACCTGTGGATTACACGGGGAAGCACAAAGACAGCTTGAATGCTCACACATACAGGTTCAACCAGAAACACACATACTTTTTCAGACACACACACACACGCACACTCCACACAATGAGCGCTCAGTATGTAGCCCGAGGCTCCAATTTGTTGTTACACCACAGCTCCGAGCTGTCTACCTTATCTGTAAGCTACACTTAACCTGACAGAGGGCTCAATCAGCTTAGCTTGTGCAAGAGGAGATGCACTAACTGCACAGTGGTGGGCTCTGACAAATGGCCGGGCAGGTTTTAATAGATAAAAAAAGGTTGCACAGCTGGTTTGAATGGAAGGGGGAAAAAACATGTATACAGTAGATTTCTATGTACTGTACATAAACAGGAAAAGTGAGATGACTCTAATGCAGTCACACCATACGGTCTGACTACAACGGCATCCACAAACACAGCTCTGTGGGTGTCGGTAGCAAAGGTTAAGGAGAAGGAGGTAGTTAGTCACAAGGGATATTTTTCCAAAGCTTCTCTATTCATATATTCGTAAGAGGTTATTCTGTGACCCCCACCACCAGCACGCACACTGACTTCGCACTGGCTCAGCGTTACCTATCCTGCTTATACATCCTAATGATGCTGCTGTTTTTGGCCTGGACCGGTTCACTTTGTAGTATTAAGGTCACTGGGAAGCAAAGTTAGGAAATATAAGTGCAGGCTCACACAGCTCCACATTCACACATGATTATCTAAAGGGTATGTGACCATACCTGCAGATTTCTAGAGACACTAATCCTGCTGGCAGATATATTTCTTACCAGATTCTAGTCCTGCCAGTGGAAGAAGCCCACAGTAAGACCATCAGACTTGGGTAAATTACAAATCTTCAAGGGAATTGGAAGTAAAGGCAAAAACAAAGAAGAGAAAACAGTAATTTTGATAAATAAGTGGTTTCAGAGGAAAATGACGGACTACCAGTGTAATCCATTTGTTTGCAGCAGTGCTGAGTGACCTGGTCAGGGCTACCTGCAGATTTATTACAGCCAGGTTTGCAGCAAAAGTAATCTCTCCTTCCTGACAAGCCTAAGGGTCATGCAGTTTGGCCACTCAATCCAAAGCTGTTTAAAGCTGACGAGATAAGAGCGGGCACTTATTTCAAACCACCCGGCAGCCCGTTTTATCAATATAGCAATTTAATTGGAAACACCTTGACCTCACAGAAAATGTTATATCTGCACAAAGAAGAAAAAAAAACATTGCAGGAAAATCTGAGCATATTAACAAAAAAAAAAAAAAAAAAACACTATGAAAGAATTACAAACGCATGAATTAGTGATATTGGCTTGGCTGTCCAAGTATCCGTCAACACGAAGAAGAAGCCATATTACATTCGAGTGCAAGCGGAGGCCATGTGTCGCTGGAGGACACCAATAGCAGTGAGAGATGTTAGTCACTATATAGCTATGAATCACATCACGAGCTTATCAGCCCTTCATTTCAAGCACTGAGGCATGAGCGTACGTGTCTGTGCAATTTGTGTGCCCTTTGATGTCTTGCACACAACAAGCGCTGGGGAGTAGTGGCATTGTACCCTTAGGTTGTGTGTTTCTGTGCAACATTTTTGATGAAATATCACACGAGAGGAAAAAAAATTAAGAAAAACGTTCAAGAACACAGGAGAGAAACCTCTGTTCCTATTGTAGTGTAGATACTCTAAGATATGAGTAAATCAAGAGACCAGCACGATGGCTTATATTAGTCTCCGAATCTTTCTGACTGAGACTAGAACCCCATCATCCTTCGCTTTATGATGTTCAGGTGGTGAATATGGAATCTCCCTGAAAAATCCAGAGGGCTGTAGGCTGACTGAATGCGAGTTGGGATGGGTGAATGGAAACGCTGCACTGAAACCTCTGCCAGTGTCTGCTAATAAACTCTGCTGTTATCGTGACTTTGCAGAGTCACAGGGAGGGTTGCGAAAATAATGATCAATTTACTATTCATAGGCCGACCTTCAGATGGCTTCACAATGCCAGTGATCTCAGTCCAGTTTCACTAGATAGCACAGTAAAGCTGTCAGTCATCTGCTGTTTGGCCAGGATAAATGCTTGGTATTCCCTGCGACTGCATATTTGAGTACTGTGTTCATTTTTTCTGGAGTTTTAGTCCAATTTTTCTCTTTGGGCTAAATACTTTTAATATACAGCACATTTGTCAACTCTGTTTTAAATGTGCTATATAAATATACTTGACCATACCAAACATCTGAAAACAAGATAACCTCAGTGAAAACACTGATTTTGACACATGCTAGAAACCGAGGCTATTTAAGAGACAGACGTATTGACAATGGTTTCAACTGGCTTTTAAGTTTTATATTAATATTTACTTTTATCTATAATACACAATCAATTGGGTGTTTTGTATCTTGCCCAAGGCTATCTTGATGTGTGGCCTAGAGGAGCTGGGGATCAAACCGCTGACCTTTCGATTAGTTGACAGCCAGCTCTGCCTTCTTCACTTGCCAGGATGCTGCCCAGGTAGGTGAACTGATTCACTTCCTCCAGTGGTTGCAATCCTACCATAATGGGGTCCTGTGTTGTCACATAGCCTATCCTCATGACCTTGGTCTTCTTTCCACTGATCCGTAAGCGCACTTTGAAAGATCGTTCTGGCGACGAAGATTCAACTGCTCAACTCCATCGTTATACCTACCGCGATCTACGTTTGTGAGACGTGGAAAGCATCAGCCAGAATCGCCAAAAGACTCAATGTGGCCCAGCAGCGATGGCTAAGACGGATCCCGGGGGTCAAGTACATCGTCAAACTGCCACACGTCCCCTCCAGGACATTGTGACTGACCAGCGTGTGCGCTTTGGAGGTCTTGTTCTACGTCAACCCCCACATCGATTGCCTAAGATTGCCATCACATGGAACCCACCCCACGCAAACCAGGCCGCCCCCGGTTTGCGTCTTTATAGGAGGACCTTCATCACTAGGTGACCAAAGAAGGGGTTTTATAGACTTAAGTTTTCATTCACATCCCAACTACGTTCTGCATTAAAACTAGAATGCTCCCCCCTCCGTTTTCTTTATCCGTGAATGGATTTAGATTTCTTATTGCCATGGTTACCAAAATTCAGTCATCATCGTTGCTGGCGTATTTAGATGACACATTCACAGAAACACATCTACTGACAACCCCACAGCGTCAAAATAACTACGTCCAATTATCGCATCTCATAGGCTGAGAAAAGACGTCACTTTAAACAGTGACTGATGTGTTTTGGAATTAAACGTCAGCAGCTGGAATACAGAGCACGTTATTCAGCGTGGTTTTGAGCCTACACTGGAGGCTTACCTTCACATAAGCAGGCTGTTTCTCCAGAATGAGATCGGCGACCTTTTTGGAAACCTGAAGACAAAGAAAGAGACGATAAACGTGAAAAGTAGAATTTAAAAAATGAAAAAAAGAAGAATGAATGAAGACTTTTTGATGTTCTTCCCAAATGTCACCCCACAGAAACTGTTTAGGCTACGCAATCTCGCTATTGAGGTTGGGCTGAGAATAACAATCAGGGATGTCTGCATCTCTGGCTCTACGCAGCTGAATCCTTTTAAAGGGAGTGTCTCGCATTCTCCGTTTCATTTCATTCAGCGTCCTTCTCAATAACGTAACTCTTGTTTCTCTGAGAGAACTCTCCTTTTCCTCATTTCCCTTTGTGATTTCTTGTGTTCCCCTCTGTATGCCTTTGATTTACAGCTAAGGTGAAACTGTAATTACTGAAAAAGCTTGCGCCCATATGGTACAAAACACAGCATTAAAGGAGGTCATGAGATCAGGCTGACCCACCTCTGCTACGTGTGACGCCCATCACAACTTTTAGTGGAGAAAGGGGAAAAAGTGAGGAACACAGCAGGCCAATGGAAAATGAATAGCTTCATCCACACTGAAGGATCAGACAAACAAGGTCACACTGAATGAACAAGGTGGGGTCCACTCAAGTTTATTTATCCTGTTTAGTTGTCAAAATGCCTTCAATTAAATATTTTCAAGCATTAAGGAGTGTATGTGCATGACTATCGCTGTTAAGCACCACATGTTTTGAACTCCATGCCCCCAGTTTGTAGCACGTGCTCTCTCCGAGCTCAAGATGTCATAGGTGTCACAGGATATCATCCAACAACGTGCTACAAGAAGTTTATCCAGCAACACGTTTACAAAAAAAGCAGTAATTTCAATACTAAGCAACTTAACTTTGGATTTTTTTTAAAACCTGACTACAGATACATGATCTCTTAATACTGCTGCTCATTATAACAGCAAAGGACAATCGCTTATGCAGCACCCAACCAATCTCTCTCCCACTCACAGTAAGCAACCTCTCTTCCATTTACCGTGCAACTACATAAGCCAGCACGCACCAAGTGGAGTTTTACAGGAGAAGAGAATAAGCACGAGTAGTCGAGGTAGCGAGGAGGTTTTTGTATGTGCTGATACGCGGCAGATGAGGCTATGGGTGGGGATGACATTTCAAAGTGTGTTAAGTATGCGTGGTAGCAAACCGGAGACCTGAACAGATGGGAAACGCAGCTCAGCTGAAGCGGCTCCTTCAGCAGGGTTAAAGCATGTGTGTGCATGTGTGTGTGTGTGTGTGTGTGTGCCTCTATTAAGATTTAAATGTATGCATAAATTGTTCACCAAGGAAAAATTATTCAGTACTCAGAAGAGGCGCAACAAATGTGGCAAGAAAATGGTGGAGACACAGAAAACAGTGAGGTAACGTATTAATGTGAGCCCAGAATAACCCCCTTAACCACTCACGAACCTATCCCAAAATAATGCTATAACGCCACCTATTGGCATTTCACTGATTCAATTCTAAACTTCTTTCTATTTTTTTGTTGAATGAAAAACAGCTATGAGTACCCAAACCCTCCTACCTAAGCCACAAGGCCAGAGTCATTAAATCTCAGCTTGCTCTAATGGAGGTTAATTGTGCAGTAACTGGGCTGCAAAGCAGTAACGGTGCTTGGAGTAAATACTATCCAAATCTAGCGGTCGAAAATGAATGATAATCAACTCATATAAACATGGTCGGCATTTATAGTGGTAGAATAATAATAACAACAACAACTGGTATAAACATATGAGGTTCAGAGACTTTACACAGAAACTCACACATATACATACTCTGTTAGAAAAAGCTAACAGAGACACCAAATCATTGTAAAGAAAGCTGTATACTAAAAATACAGTAAATATGGTGTATTGCAGATAAATACAAACATGTGATAATTATACCAAATGCTGTATAGTTGAGGCATATGAGTCAGTTTCCTGATTAAGGCTAGCTAAAGTAAAATAAACTGCGAGGGTTTCTCAGTCTTATAAAACCATATTTAACCTTGGATGGGTGGGGGTGGAAAGCAGCCTGCTCTCTCACACAAGCAATACGCCCCCAAAAAATACCAAACAACAGGGAAAAAAAATTCACAGGAGAAAAAGATGCTAAAGAGCTAATCAAAGCCACACCAGGAGCCAATCATGGTACGGCACTGACGCATGACAGATTTACAATTGTTTCTTCTGTATGGCTGCAAAAATGTTTCTCTTAGCCTGTATTCCTAAAAAGCGGCAACCTCTAGGGCAGGGATGTCAAATTTATTTTCCATCGCCAGCCACAAACAGCCCACTTTGATCTCTGGTAAAACTCTGTCAGTGTAAAGATGTGTAACTAGACATTTAATCAATGAAATGACTTCATATAAGACAAAGAAGAGCAATTTTAACATTTGGAGCTCAGTGTTTCTACATAAAGAAACGCTGCTTTGGTAAATGAAAGAAACTTGTCAGCATGACTCTTGAGGTTTAAACTGTAAGTATTAAATGTGTAAAATTACTGAAATTTATCATTTAATTACTTTGGTGTATTGTGCATGACCATGGGGGAATTCATTATCGGCAGGAAAAGTTGTGAAAATACAGTTCAGAGTCTAAAACTGGTCTCTCCCTTCACGTTTTTCAAAGCCATCCAATGGTCCAGATTGAAGATTGAAGGCCGATTGTGGGCCCCAGGGCTTATGTTTGACACCACTGCTCTAGTGTATGAAAAGTGAAGGCAAGGTGGAAGTGCCAATAACTGACGAGGCCCAAACAAACTGGCAAATACTAGCAGATAACCAAGCACCTCGCCGTCCGGTCTAAATATCGACACTTTTTACTTAAAAAAAAACTAACATGGTAAGATCTCAAATGCTGTCATTAAACTACCAAAAAGGCTCAGTCTAGAAACCACTAGGGTACATCCGTCTTTTTTATACAGTCGGTGTAACTGCATACATAGCATTTGCTCAGTGCTTTGTAGAATGAGCTGGACATGTTTATTGCATTGGCTAGATGGACTCAACCAATAATGAAGCCTTAACGTGATCCATCTCTGAGCAGCAGGAGCATAACCTGCAGGGGAAACAAGCTTTTAAACGTGGGTTAAAGACACTAAGTATGTTAAGCTCTTATATGCTGAATATAATCAGGCCACTGAGCAGATAAACAGTGTTTTGTTTTTATTTTTGGTCCTGATGACAACTGAACTTAAATTTGTGTCTCTTTTCCCAATTTGACTGATTTCAATAGGGACTTGGGCTTCTTACTCCAAAATAATGAATGGTTGTCATGTAGTGACACTTGCTTATAGATGGATTTTGTTCCAAACACATTCAGTGCCTTTTATAATGTATTCTGTCAGTCAGGCTACTAAATGGAGGCAAATGTCTTTTTCTTTTTAAAAAAAAAAACAAAAAACAGCACTAACTGCTTTATAACCATCTGCGGTCCTTTTAATGCTCTACCTGAAACATCCTTTTTCCCACAGCAGGACACCTCTAAAACCTGATGCACACATGGAGAGCAATAAGGCAGTAAGGCAGGGACTGGCAACATTTTAAAAACTGAGCTGAGGAACAGAATTCATAAGTGCTGCAGGAGGGGAATTCATTTCAAGCTTTCATGTTTCATTAAAAATGGAGAATGTTCGTTCGCATTGCTAATATCAACTCTGCCTACATTCCTAAAAAGCAAGCCACTTTCAGATAGATGGGAAGAGCAATATAAAATTATATGGTACCACATTTAAGCCGTTTCTTTAAGCACTGGTCATGCATATTTGTACTTTATTACACACTGACAAGTTACTGCAAACTTTCAAGGCCTTGATTTGGAGGAGGAATTACTTTTCAAATTTTTTATAGGATTTGAAGAAGGCCTTAGATGTATGAGCAAGCATGAGCGTCCACTTTAATTAAGGCCTTTCAGCATTTGTGTGCTACATTCAAATGATGAGAAAAAGCATCGGCAGATCACATATCTGAACCCTGACATTTTTGCGTATGGGCTGAAGTCTCGCAGCACGAAAAGGCAATTAGCTGTGAGACGAGCCTCTGTGGGCCAGCTGCGTGTCACAGATGCCAATTAAGCTTGGACACTGTGGCAGAGGAACGGGGCAGTTGTTCTCACCCATGAAACCACAGAAAGTTTGCTTCACCCTGCAGCAGATCATTCACATAAATAGAGTCGCTGCAGCAGTTCTTCACACATCTCCTGCGTCAATGGCAAACACAGTTACCCGTACAGTACTGTTACTTTCAGCTCTTGTACTCGACCCCCTGCTCCGCACTAACTCAAGCTCGCACTTAAGCTTACAGCCAAGTGTTATAAATAAGGTGTGGAGCCTATCCACGGTATCAGCCATCGCAGGACAGCTTTATGCTGAACATCTCAAAAGCACTATTATCGCCCCTTCAAAGTGCAATGCCCTATTTCACATGCTGATGATTGCATGAGCATGGACGTGTGCACGTGTGACTAGGAGAGTCAGAGAGTGCACACACACACACTGCCCACCTTTAGAAATAGTCTTAACAAAATTGGCTGCAGAGACCCACAACACAAAGTTCATGCATATGCATGACTTCACAGAACAACTTTGCAACTTCTGCTGTACATTGTCTCAGAAATTCTTCCAAAGTGTGGAAAATGACGCAGTCCTTTAAGCTGTGCTCCGGCAGCATGTTTCAAAGCTTGCATCTAATTTGCATAAGGTAACATCGATTTTACTGCCAAACAAGTCTTTGAACTCGCCACACTGAACCAAATCAAAACATGAAATCAATCACACACACACACCCCGATACTCCAACAACCTTAATTTACCACTGAAAAAGTGTTTCGTTTCTTTAACCCAACAAGATGGACGAATATTGCACTGGCTCCATGTTTTAAAATGCCAAATAACCTCCTACAACTTTAGCAAGACTAGAACTGACAGGTGCACTTTTTATGGCTTTAACATTACATTAAAAAGAAAAAGCCAAAAAGTACAGATAATCATTATTCATGTAAGGTAGGAAGAGATTTCCATCTATCTATTTTCCGTGTAGGAATTTGTCTTAATTCTTAAAAGGAATAGTAAAGGATACATATATCTGCAAAGGTATTAAATCCACAATGACTTTTACTTTTTTTCCTATCAAAATGATTAATAGGGTATTTGTTAGAAACAGAACTTTTGAACTTATAGAACCTCTATTAGGAGCAACAACCTCCATCAGAAGTTAATGAGACTGGCACAACGACGGAGGGGATGTCAGGGTCAATCCTCTCTACAGAACAGTTTACAGATCCCTGGTATGTTGGGGATATCAGTTGGGTTAAAATCATCATTCATTAATATGACTTCATTGTCATCATTGTTATATTTCTGTTTTGTCAGGTAGCGTAACCTCTCTAAAGGTTCAGGTCTGCTGCCCTGACATTCTCCTCTGAAAATATATGAAATCATTTTTGATTTCCTCTGAGGAGCCAAAGCAGCTCCAAACCACGATGCTTCCTCCCCCATGCCTCACATTTAGGATGAGGTGCTTGTCTGTCTGAGAAATTAAGACTTTTCTGCACAAAACCTTTCTTTAAGACTCTGTTAAAAGTAGATGTTGTACACCTCTATAACCCACCGTCTCAGTCTTATATCCTTAATAGAAAAACTGACTCTAAGTAGCTTTTGAGCGATTCATTTTCACATAGATTCATTGCATTTTGCAAATCCTGATAACTGTAAACTGTTTTTCTTATACTTTTATCTTGTCTCTTAAATAAAGTCATAACTGAGATTTTAAACTAGTTAAAAATAAACAAGGTTAAATGATATGTTGAATATACTCAGGCCACTGAGTCAGATAAACAGGTCAAGGCTTTTCGTAGGCACAGGATTTTACATTTGCATTTGATGAGCTTGCTGAGAAACTTAGCTGGGGATTTTCTGCCTGACAGTACACTGGACCAATTACTGTGGCCATTCCCACGACGTGCTTGCAGGCTGACAGCCAGCGAGCCAGGGAGGCAGGGAGAGAGAGCGAAAGTGCGAGAGACAGAAAGCGTGAGAGACTGAGAGAGGATGTGTGAGGGTGCTTTTGTGTACTCAGACTGTAGAAACGTACAGGTCTCACCATGCCACGGGGCAGAAAGTCTAAAGCATCCTCTTAACTAAACAGGCAGCTCTGTGGGCTACTGTCAGAAGAGGGAAGCGCAGCATGCATGAAAAAGAGGGATAAGAGTCATAGAGGAAATCGATGTGAAAAAAAAGGATAGCAGTAGAGTTGAAGGAGCAATGGAGACAAAGCAGTGAGCAAAAGTACAGAAGCCTGTCAGGGTGGAAGGTAGGAGGGTAATATCTGCACTGGACTGTGGGGATGGAAGAAGCAGAGGGAAAAAGTGCTTCTTGCTCTGCCACATGATGCTATAAATAGAATTTGTTGACAGGCCATCTCTCCCGTCTGAAACTGCGAGTACCTGAATAACCTCAACAGAGCAGCCGCTATGGAAATGAGTTTGCTGAGGATGAAAACGCAGGCACTGACGTCATGGCACAAAATGATTGACCTTCACTCAGTTTTTACTGAGCGTCGTCAGCATCGAGCATTTGTTGGTTTTTTTTGTGTTTTTGTTTCATTCCTTCTTTGCAGTTTAAAACATCTCATCAAAAAACAAAAGTAAAAAGTGTTCTGGGCTGTTTACGTTCCTCTAGAGCTGCACAAACTCTCAGCGTCACAGTGCTGACTATGGGTCTCAAACTGCAAATTACAGCAGTGCGGGAAAACCTGCCATGACTTAATGGGGCAAATGAAGAAACTCAACACTTTTATATAAATGAAAACTCTCTTTTCAAGTACATCATTATTTTAAAATGTGTTTCGACAGTGTGAACCAGCAAGGTCGGCTTTAACGAATTTTATTGCTTCTATTTTCCAGTAAAAACTTAATAAATTGGACCTTGAGACAGGGTCAACTGAGGTTTTTGACATCCAACAAACTTTTATTGTCATGCTTTTTATGTAGTGTAGGTGTCATACTGACACTTTTAAAGAAAGAAACTAGCAGAAAATGCATCGTGAACTACTTTCTCCAACACTTAAGTCAGCGCATGGTAACAACAACATCCAAGCTTAAAGATGGTGGGCTACAGCAACAAAGGACGACACCGGGTACCACTCCTGTCAGATAAGAGCCGGAAACTGAAGCTAAAATTCACACAGACTGAAAAAAATGTTGCTTGGTTTGATGAGTCTCGATCATAGGGTCAGAATTTGGTGTAAACAACATGAAAACGTGGATCCATCCTGCTTGTGTTAACAGCTCAGGCTACTGGTGGTGTAATGGTGTGAGGGATCATTTCTTGGCACACTTTCGGCCCCTCGGTACCAATCGCACTAAGCGTTGTTTAAATGCCACAGCCTGCCTGAGTATGGTTGCTGGCCATGTGCATCCTTTTACAACCACAGTGCTGCCCATCTTCTGATGGCTGCTTGCAGCAGGATAACACACCATGTCACAAAACTCACATCACTTCAAACTGGTTTCTAGAACATAACGGTGAGTTCACAGTACTCAAATGATCTCCACAGTCACTAGATCGCAATCCAACAGAGCATTTTTGGGATGTGGTGGAAGACATCATGGATGTGCAGCCAACAATTCTGCAGCAACTGTCTGATGCTATCAGGTTAATATGCACCGACATCTCTGAGGACTGTCTCCAGCATCATATTTAATCTGTGCCTTTAATAATTAAGGCAGCACTGAAGACAAAAGACGGTAAAACCCAACTAAAAAACAGACTGAAAGGGAGATTCCCAAATTCATTACAATCAGTCACTATCTATTTATGACCATTTGGGCATTCGGGTATTGGTTAACTATTTAGTTTCAAGTTTTTATATCTGTATATAAATTCAATTCGATTTTTTACGCAGACTCAAACACCATGGCAATTTGTTTGTCTGACATTCCTCAACTGAACAGTGATCATCGTGCTTGAGTTCACTTCACTGCCGTTACCTAGCTACTTTTTATCTTTAGCCATTTTTGCTTTCTTTTTTCAAAAAAGGCCTGGAAAATAAAGACAATCTACAGTACCCTACTGCTTCACAATGTGCTCTCCTGGCACAGAAACAGTGCCCTCTTTCTACCTGCTATATTCACTGGATGAGCGAGCAGCTATGGCTCCAGAGAATGACAGAGAGCAGAGCCGCACAGTGTGAGAAATAAAAGCACGAGACCTTCTGCTGTTTCTAACTTTCACTTTGATTACTACACAACTAACACAGGCCCTAACACACACACAGGCGCGCGCGCGCAAAACAATTAGTTGGACAACTAACTTACAAATGGCTCCAGGAAGGACTTTTTTTCTTTTTTAAAAATCACGTGCTACACCTTCAGCAGAACTACAAAAACAGTTAGGGGTTTCCATGTCAAATAAAACAATAAAATGAAAAACAAAAGATGATTTGAAAAAGTTACAGAGAACAATCTGTAGATTAGAAATGTTCACAAGCACGAGGCAGAAATGATCATAACGTACACTGACACGGTCTGACACCATACTGTGTTTGTGTGCCTTCGGGTTTGAGTTTGTATGAAAGACAGAGAGAGGGAAAGAGATACTTACTGCTGCCTGTTGCCTTTTAAGTTTGTCTCTGTATTCCTCCAACTCCTGCAGGTTCAACTCGGGCGGGAGTTTCTATAATCACACACACACAGAAATTCAAACATGCAACCTTAGTGTTTGCTTACAAAACCTCCTCTTTAGACTGCTGATAGCATCCAGTCTTTTTGCTTGTGCTTACTTGGATACCAGCGCATGCTGCTTCCCACCACGTCTGGCTTTTAACACAGTACGAGTCCTCGCTCAGTGTGCCAGACAGAAAAATATATTCAAAGCAGAACTATGACACTATCAAATTTCAGGTGCTAAGGGCCAAAGCGGGGATTTCATTCATCTTGCAAGAGCTAATCCTCACTGTCGAGCATCTTAATTTTTAAAGCTACCTCAGGAGGTATTTCAAAGAGCCTAAGCTGAAGGTAGGTGTAGCTTTTACTTCATTCAAAGAAAAGAAAAACAAACAAAAATAATCTACTAAAATATACTTCCCCAGATCATAACTCTGATTAGTGAAGGTAAACAGCAAACAAACTCTGCTACTGAAAGAAGATATTACAAATCCATGGCCCAAAGGATGATAGGTAATTACTTTCCCCTTGACTGAGAGTCTCATTTCAGATGGTGTAGAAATACCAAGATAAATCTAATGAGATTTCACACCCTTCTTCTGTTGAGCAGATGCAATCTATCAATCCAGACGTCAATTGTATGCATGCGGCTCAGCAGAAATGTAAGAAACAGCAGCTCAGGTGAAAAAGCTTTATTTTTGCCAGCCAGACGGGGTTCAGAGCACAATAAACAATACTTCTTCACATTAGAAATGCAATACTTCTGTTATCAAACTTACTGAAACGTGGTGGATTTAATGAAATGATTTCATGAAAGGGGGCGTGGGAACTTGCAAGCGAGTCTCGCTTGTTATCGCTTAACCGGTGAGTGGAGCTCATTCAGTCAATAGCACAAGAGCTGGAAATCATACAGAGTATCTGACCTCCAGTTCATGCTGCACCATGTCGAAGGAGTCATTTGAGAAGTAGACCTCCTCGATGCTGTCGATGATTTCCTGCTCCGCCTGGGGGTCGATGGGCTGCTCCCTCAGCTCCCGCAGCTCCTCCTGCAACACGGCGAGACAGGCGGGGAGAGAAAGCGACAAACAAAGAGAGACAGAGTTAGAAGATGTCCTTGGTATAAAGTACTAGAAAGAAAAGGTACACGCTATTACATTAAAACCCACAAAACAATAAACAAGATATAGTCACAGGAAGAAGAAAAAAGGAAAAAGAGAACAAACAGGATATATCAGCAGGCTGCCGGGGGAAAGATCAGTAAAAGAGGGAGAGATAGGATTAGAGGAGCAAGAGTTCCAGAGGAGTTTAAGGACAAAGCTAAAGGGTGAAGGATTTGTCCTTAAACTTAAATGAGGCAGAGAACAAGGGACAAGGAGAGGTAAAGGAAGGGCGTTGACAAGGGGCGGGGGGGATGAAAAGAGAAAAATGTTAATCATAGACTTTAGGAAAAGATTGCAGCTTGTTTCATTGGTTGGCTGTCATGGGAGGGAGGCAGCGATGAGAGGAAAGACAAAAAGACACAAATGACTAAAAGAAGAGAGCAGAGATTCCCTTCTGAGAAACATCAGAGCCTTATTGATTAACATGCGGTGCATCCGCTGAGGCTTATTGCTGCGTTGAGTCTTTTAGATGAAGGGTTTCAAAGCCCACTCCTGACTGCCTTAATGAGCTGAGATGCAGGCAGATGTCAGTACCAAAGTGCTGGGATGAAAAGTTACCACAAATTTAAAAAAAGTTTACCGTTTCATTTGAGTATTCATTAACATCCGTATGAAATTTTAAGGCAATCTATCCAGCAGTTACATCAGAATATCAAATCACAAACATTTAAATTAAACCGAATTCGGGTTCCACTGAAGTCTATAATGAGAATAATAAGTGTAATACCCATTTTTTGGAGGATGACACTTTTTTATGTTTCAAGCAAAAAATAAGCAGAAAATAATAATAAACGCTGAGCTTATTTAACACAAAAAAGCATGTGTTTAGGATAAAAACTGCAGTAATCATAGGAAACATCTGAACCAACCTCAAGCCTTTCAAGGGACTTTGATCAAAAAGGTCCAAGCAGCATTTAATCAGACTAAACAGGAAAAACATTATTTTTTTTTATTTTTATTAGCCTATTCTGGATCTGGCTTCATATTTCACTCCACAGAACAGAAGTGGGCATGCAAGTCAAATGATTCAAAAGCTATCAGCTATCAGAAATAAATCTGACAAGTACTAGTGTATCTAAAATATTTAAATTAATTTCTTCCATAATTTTAATTTTAAAAAAGTCATTTTCATCAATTCTACATTTACAGCACCTAAAGTTCTGATTTTAGCTTATAGCTCATGAAAAACAGAACTCCAGTATTAAAATATTTCATTTAGACTTTAAGTGACTATTCGACCAGTATAAATGCCACGCTGCTCCCAGTCTGGTTCCCCAACACAACCACACTCATGGTAAACACTGCTGACTGGACAATTGTCCAGATGACAATCCCCGCTGAAGGTAACTGCTGAAAAGGCTGGCTGGTTGCAAGCATATTAATGGAAAGTTGGCTCCTATCACCCTTCTCTGTGTGATAGGAAAAGGTGCACAAGCATCTTAGATGTCAGCAGCCTTGTAGCAATTGTTATATAAAAAAAACAAACGAACAAACAAATAAAACAACAACCATTGAATCAAGAAAGTAGGAGAGCTTTGAAACGTTGACTGTGGCTGGTGCATCAAACCACCACCAGGAAAAGGGCTACAACTGTCCCAAACATGACAGCAAATTGATTTTATTTGTAAATCAAGATCTAAGAGTCTGGATGAAGCATAAAGGCTGATTTCCTGTTCCTGCAGAAACTCCCACCAAATAATTTGCTCACCGTGTAATTTCTGTGCTCAATTGATCAGCCATCTCACCTGGCCTGAACCCTACACAGAATTTACGGGGCGCCGTCAAGACGAAGATGAGAAACACCCAGCCCAATAAATACAGACAAGCTGAAGGCCGCTATCAAAGAAACCTGGTCTTTAGTGATACCTCAGCGGTGCCGCGAGCTGATCACCGCCATGCTACACTGCACTCACACAGTAATTCATGGTAAAGGAGCCCCAACGAATATGAGTGACAATGAGCATACTATATAGAAGTGGGACTCTATTTTGACTGACCATAAGAATTGAGAATTTCATGAGATAGAAGCTAAAATCATCAAATTAAGGTTTTGTTTTTTTATATAATATTTCACTTTACATCTTAAAACACAGAATATATGAAAGGTTTTTTTTAATATATTAAATTAAATTAAATTAAAATGGAATATACCTGTGATTTACAATTAGCATGCATGCAGGAACATAGTTCCAAAATGAGCAACCAGATATCAGTGGAAATCATGACTTATATGGCAAGCAATAATATCACTAATTAGAAGCACAGAGACGTGCTCATCCTAAATTAACGCCACAGACAGTGAGCTACTTTCAAATGCAGACAAACAAGTGCCTCGGTCTTGTTACAAGCCTTATCAACAGAGTTTCCGTGACAGCTCAGGGAGTTTGTCAACCTCTATGGACGGTGTCCAAAACCTTGCTCGCTCTTCCGTACAAAATTGCAGGATGAGTGCTGCATGAAAAGAAGCCTGACGAACAGTGAGAGCGCATTCTTTTATCAGAACAGTCCAAGATAAATTTGGACTGTGAACGGTGAAGCTTGATTTTCAGTGAATGGATGATCTTTATTGTCATTACTACACATGATTTACAGAATTCCCTTTGGATTCGTCTTAACTTAAAAAACAATACATAAATAAAAATATGTAAGGAAGTTTAGATAAAAATAAAGTTAGTGGTAAACTCAGCAACAGAGGAGAAAAACAGCAGGTTTAAACACAGTCTAGTCCGTTTAAAGTGTTGTTAGCCAATGAAAATGTCCTCAGTGCTATACTGTGTGTGTTTGCATGTGTGTCTAGTACTGAAGCCTATTTCCAGAAATTAGATAGGTGGAAGCCATCGCTCCAAAAACCGTCTGTTAGTTCTTGTTTTTATTGCTGTGAACCGTTTGCTGGATGGCAGCGGTTCAAACAAAGAATGTCCGGGATGTTTATTATCCTTGCTTATGATACCGTCTGCTTTGTTCGTCATCCTGGTGGCGTAGTGTGAGTGCAGAGCTCTATAGAAACAAAGCACTCAGACACCTTCGCCCCTCGATGCAGATCCTTCCTTTCTGCAGCAGTGTTGATGGTTCCTCTGTACTCCTGTGTAAGTTCATCAACGGTTTCTGTGAAAGTTTGGCCTGTTTCTGAGGAAGAAGAGCCCTTATTGTGCCCACTCATCTCAACTGGGAGGTGTTAGTGCACAGAGAGGGTGACTCCCGGTTACTTCTACGCAATCGCCACTATTTCAACAATGTATGTGGAGTGGGAGATGTTGTTTCTTCAGAATCAGAATCAGAAAGGGGTTTATTGCCAAATGTTGAGCAGGTTTACAACATTAGGAAATTGCTGCGGTTCTTGACCTTAGACCTCCTGAATTCAATGACCATTTCTGTTGCATTGGAGGTGTTAAAGACTAGATCATGTGTCCCTAAACCACTCAGTCAGATCAACCCTTTAGAAATTAAATGGAGGTGTCATCAGCAAACTTAATTATTGAACTTTGAGGTGTAGATGGGGATACAGTCATAGGTCAACAAGCTGGAACAAGAATAATGCTGTTGCCACCATTTATACCTGTGTCGTCTGCAATGTGTAAGACTTCTGGGGAGGTGCACGTCAGGTTAGGTGTTGTGTTTCAGAAGGGTTTGGGTTTGCGATGCACTTATAAGTGTAGATTTAACACAGAAATATAAGTCAGAGTTAGAGCTAACTGATCCTTGGGATACTTTAAATAGAACTGAGCAAGAACAATAACAAAAACCTCCAGGAAATGAAACAAAGAAAATTGGCTCAGAGGAATGGCAGAAAATCTTTGTAGGAACTATTTACTTTCCCCCCCCCGACCTGAGAAAGACTGTTAACTCAAATAAAGGTGGACATACAGGGAGTGCAGAATTATTAGGCAAATGAGTATTTTGTCCACATCATCCTCTTCATGCATGTTGTCTTACTCCAAGCTGTATAGGCTCGAAAGCCTACTACCAATTAAGCATATTAGGTAATGTGCATCTCTGTAATGAGAAGGGGTGTGGTCTAATGACATCAACACCCTATATCAGGTGTGCATAATTATTAGGCAACGTCCTTTCCTTTGGCAAAATGGGTCAAAAGAAGGACTTGACAGGCTCAGAAAAGTCAAAAATAGTGAGATATCTTGCAGAGGGATGCAGCAGTCTCAAAATTGCAAAGCTTCTGAAGCGTGATCATCGAACAATCAAGCGTTTCATTCAAAATAGTCAACAGGGTCGCAAGAAGCGTGTGGAAAAACCAAGGCGCAAAATAACTGCCCATGAACTGAGAAAAGTCAAGCGTGCAGCTGCCAAGATGCCACTTGCCACCAGTTTGGCCATATTTCAGAGCTGCAACATCACTGGAGTGCCCAAAAGCACAAGGTGTGCAATACTCAGAGACATAGCCAAGGTAAGAAAGGCTGAAAGACGACCACCACTGAACAAGACACACAAGCTGAAACGTCAAGACTGGGCCAAGAAATATCTCAAGACTGGTTTTTCTAAGGTTTTATGGACTGATGAAATGAGAGTGAGTCTTGATGGGCCAGATGGATGGGCCCGTGGCTGGATTGGTAAAGGGCAGAGAGCTCCAGTCCGACTCAGACGGCAGCAAGGTGGAGGTGGAGTACTGGTTTGGGCTGGTATCATCAAAGATGAGCTTGTGGGGCCTTTTCGGGTTGAGGATGGAGTCAAGCTCAACTCCCAGTCCTACTACCAGTTTCTGGAAGACACCTTCTTCAAGCAGTGGTACAGGAAGAAGTCTGCATCCTTCAAGAAAAACATGATTTTCATGCAGGACAATGCTCCATCACACGCGTCCAAGTACTCCACAGCGTGGCTGGCAAGAAAGGGTATAAAAGAAGAAAAACTAATGACATGGCCTCCTTGTTCACCTGATCTGAACCCCATTGAGAACCTGTGGTCCATCATCAAATGTGAGATTTACAAGGAGGGAAAACAGTACACCTCTCTGAACAGTGTCTGGGAGGCTGTGGTTGCTGCTGCACGCAATGTTGATGGTGAACAGATCAAAACACTGACAGAATCCATGGATGGCAGGCTTTTGAGTGTCCTTGCAAAGAAAGGTGGCTATATTGGTCGCTGATTTGTTTTTGTTTTGTTTTTGAATGTCAGAAATGTATATTTGTGAATGTGGAGATGTTATATTGGTGTCACTGGTAAAAATAAATAATTGAAATGGGTATATATTTGTTTTTTTGTTAAGTTGCCTAATAATTATGCACAGTAATAGTCACCTGCACACACAGATATCCCCCTAAAATAGCTAAAACTAAAAACAAACTAAAAATTACTTCCAAAAACATTCAGCTTTGATATTAATGAGTTTTTTGGGTTCATTGAGAACATGGTTGTTGCTCAATAATAAAATTATTCCTCAAAAATACAACTTGCCTAATAATTCTGCACTCCCTGTAGGAAGCAGGCTGTTGGTGGTGGCTCTCAAACTTCTTCTGAAATTCTCTATTTGAGAAGCCAGGCATTTCCACCATTTTTTAATTGATATGTAAATATTATTTATACTTTATGAGCAATAATCAACGTCTTTTCCAGTAATGTGGACTGGATGGAGTCTGAATTATATCACCTTGAAGTGCAATTAGCAAAGACAGCCCTTGTTCTGCAAATGTGCAAAACAAAATCTGAGCAACGTTTCCACCTGCTCCATTTACACCATCACCAGATGCCATCGGTGGAGCTCATCTGACCCTCGCCTGCTGGTGTGGAAACGTCAGACAGCGAGGCCCAGGGCTAGCAGGTTAGCAGTGAGTCATCTTCGCAAATTAAAATGAGGGCATTGAGGATGGGGTTCTCTCAGATGGATGAATAAAAGTAAAATCTGTTTGTGGGGAACACTACAAAGCAGTCTCACAGATAAAAGGTCAACCTATTTTTATCGCCCAGAGTTCCTGCTTTAACGTAGTAAATCTAAACGGTTTATTTTCATTTTAGAAAAGAGCAAATACCATACTGCTCAGTGTAATGCAATTACTGTAAGATGATACAATTTTGGTTCATCTGACATTTAAGTGATACTGCACAGGACTCACATCTTCTGTAATGTGAGTACATTCTGAGAGGAAGCCCTTCATTTATGTTAAGTCGAACTTCTTGTTTGTGTGGGATCGATACATTAAAGCATAATGGCACTAAAAATAGACCAGCAGCTCGGGGATAACGAGGATGGATACAGAAGTATGGGACAAATGCAATATAAAATTCAATATACACCCTTATATGCATACTTCGTTAAACGTACACCTTCTCGAGATAGCAGACACTGATCAAGAAAACCTTGTTACACACCTGCCTAACCCCAAATATGTTCCCAGCTCCTATCAGCAAGAAGCATGAAGCTAGGCGATGAAGTGTGCCACCCAAATAACTAAATATGTTTCTCTGGATGACAGCGTGTCTCGCTGAGTGACATTTATATGAGGCGATGCTGCTGTGCGTAATTTTCAGCAAAATATAGCTTCGTCTAATTCAATTACACACACAGAGAAACCCTTCATACACTCACACGAGGCAACTGTGAAGATTCAAACCGAGCATTGAAATGTGTTTAATGCGTGTGTCCGTGCAAGTGTGCAAATCTCAAGTGCGCCCATTTCGAGGCGAGTGTGCCGTGTTTAAATCAGGTGAAGGAGCGAGCCGGAGCCCCCCACCCTACCCCTGCACTGTAAAACCCAACAGTGCATCTTACTAAAAGAAGTAAGTTGTTCTTACTCAGTTCTGAAAAATAGTTAAAGTAACTTTCATGAAGTGTGTTAGGTAGACCCAAAAGTATACATATGATATAATAACTTTATTGTAATAAGTACACATTATGTTTTTGTAACGTTTTAAGTACTGTTGCTTTAAACTGTTTAAGTTGTGCTAATTCATTTGTATTAGTCATCATCCACAGCCCCGCCCCCAGTGTTTTGCCTGGACTTGTCGGCCATGAGACAGGAGCCTCGTCAAGAGAGTGGAAAGTACAAGATAAAGTTATTTTTATGTTTTTTTGTTAATGCTTACTTCTAGCATACAAAACGTACATTTATCAGACTGCTTTGTTTTAGTTGTACTTCGTTGTAATTTATCAGACTACTTTGTTGTAGTAGCTCGTAACTTAGCTTGCCAGCACACAATTCCCGCCTAGCGCTGTATGGAGTCTGCCTTCACAATTTAAAAAATTAACGGTTGGTTGCTTGTTTCAATCAATAGTTGGTAAGTAGTCTGATTTTTGCAAACTGCATGCCACAAAACCTTTGGTAAAATCAGTGTTTACGCTTTTCTGACTCTGACCTTTATCAAGTTCAAATGTAGCCTACTTTTGACACAGTGAAAATAGTAGAAAATTTATTTAGTGTTAATTTTAAGAGTTTAACGGACAAGTTCGCCTTCACAAATTTTGAATATGATGGTTAGTGGCATTTTAGTCGCGAAATAATTTACCTTTTCAAAGCTGCACTGCACCAAACCTAAACGTTTCTGACTCTGTACTTTCCAAGGGTTAGCCTATTGTGTACTTCACTTGTGTAAAATTGCTTTATTATTTTATAACGTATAGAGTAGTTGACCAACCTGAATTGAAAATGAACTGTAGTGCAAGAATAAATCTTACTGTTTTCCAAGCTTGTGTTATTCAGATTGACTGTTTTTAAGTGAAGTAAAAGTAAAAACTGTTCTGCTAGCTTTCTGTCCTCATGGCTTTTGTGTTATTACAGTCTGACGATTGAAGGAGCAGTAGCATGCCGAGAGATCATCCAGCACTGCACTAAAGACAACCAGTAAAGGTGATTTTAAAACGATTTGGTATCAAAATGTGGAATTGCAAGTTGTGTAGTTTGTCTAGTTTTTCTACTGCCATAAAAGTCATGTTGTTGAAGCATTATCGGCTCGACCATGGTCAGTACTCCACAATTTCACCCTTACCCTGTCTCTACAACACATGCATGTGTACATTTAATACATTTAATTCATTAAAGATACACATGTCAACAATGCACACTCCCACGCAAAGAAAAGACGGTTCTTATCCAGATTTGAATAATTATGGATTTTGTTGCTCTATGTGTAATTTTAAGCAGCCATTTATTGAAAGCCAAATGTTTATCCATCTGAGGGGGCATTTAAAACGAAAAGAAACTGTTCCATGTCCTTTCAAGAACTGCAATTTTAAAACCAATGTCTACTCAACCTTCAATGCCCACAAATGCAGAGACCACCAAAATTCAACAAGTTACGATGAAGGCATTGTGCAAAGTGTTATAAATGTAGAACAAAAAGATGACATGCAGCTTGATTCAATAGAGTCATCAGATGACAATCAAGTGGCATCCACCAGTGAAATCAGTGGAATTGAGGGTTTAGAAGAGCAGTTGCAATACAATCTGGCTGGATTTTTCTTGAAAATGCAGACCCTTCTCCATGTGTCCCAGAGAGCAACACAGGAGATTATTGAGCATATTGATCAGTTGTTTTTGTTATCACAACCTTTGGTTAGAAAATCAGTTGTAGATATACTGAAAAAGCACAACTGTACATATACGGACAAACTGGTGGATGAGATTTGTCAGGCAGTTTCTGATAGTAATGTTTTACATAAATGTGTCACATCTGAAGGACCACTATCTACAGCAAAGAGGAGGAAATCATATTATGAAGAAAATTTTCCATATGTCAAACCTGTGGAGTATTTAATTGAATCGTCAAAGCACACTTATATGTATGTGCCTATTCTCACATCTTTGCAATTGTTGTTGAAAAAAAATGATGTGCTTGAAGAAATTAAACAAGCACCCACACAGATTCCTGGACATTTCATGTCATTTTGTGATGGATCCTACTACCAGGAAAATGTTCTACTGTCACAAGAGGGACAGAAATTGTCAATGATACTTTATGTGGATGATTTTGATCACAAACCCACTTGGTACCTCAAAGAAAATACATAAAGTCTTTGCAGTTTATTGGACACTGGAAAACTTTCCAGTTAAATCTTGTTCTGCTCTACACTGCACCCAGCTTGCTCTGCTGTGCAATTCCAATGATGTACGCCAGTTTGGGTGTAAGGAAATGCTGTCACCACTCTTAAATGATCTGAAAACTCTTGAAGAAGTAGGTGCCTACATTGAGACTCTTGGTGAATGTCTTAAAGGCACTGTCTACTCTGTTGTGGCAGACAACCTTCTGCCCATGGACTTGCTGGTTTCAATGAGAGTTTCAGGTCTACATATTTCTGTAGGTTTTGTCATGCCACCCAAACAGAAATGCAAACAGAAAATGCTGTTACAGGGAATTATGTAATGAGAACAAAAGATGCTCATGATAATTATTGTGCAAGAGCTTCAGAATGATGACATTAAGGAAAACTATGGTGTTAAAAACCCCTGTGTTCCTTCTGACCATCTCTCTTTCTTTCATCCTGTCACAGGCTTCCCACCTGACTTCCTGCACGACCTGTTTGAAGGTGTCATTTCAGTGGAGTTGGCACATTGTTTAAAGGTTTGATTTCTAAGAGATATTTTAACTTAGAAGACTTAAACAGAGCAATTCTGCACTTTCCATACCAACATTCTGACAAAGTTAATCGCCCTCATCCAATAACCTCAAATTTTGCCAGGTGAGGGACCATGGCCAGCACTCTTTCATGAGACACAGGTAAGTACAACTATGTATATAACATTTGCTGCTCATATAGTATGCTGTGTTTTGCTTATAATATTTCTCTTCAGCTCTACTTTGAATTTCATCGGATCACCAATCAGAATCTGCCACATGTGTTTTATGCTGCGCTGGATGATTATGTTCCTCAGCTGACTGGACTTTACAAAAAGAGGAAAACTGGACGGGTCGGTGAAAGGATGGAGCAGCTTTTGTCGGCATATGGAAAACAGGTATTTAAAAGATACTAATTATTATTCTGCTTGCTTGGCAGTTGCCATTGTTATGTGTTTGTTTATTTATATATATATATATATATATATATATATATATATATATATATATATATATATATATATATATATATATATATATATATATATATATATGTAAGGACACAAACGACATCTATGCAACTAGAACAGCAGTTCTGGCCGGCCTACCAATGTACCTCAAAGATTTTCAAAACATGCAAGGTACTTTGGTATTACAATAATTTGCACATTTGAATTTAGAAAAGGTTGAAAGGAGTTTATAAGTCATCTGGACTTGGGTTGAAAGTTGAAGACGTGAAGTTGAATGACTTATAAACTTCTTTCATCCTTGATTTGACTACCTGGATGAATGAAAAATGAACCTTCACTGTCAACTTAAAACATGTTATGATATATAGAATTTGAAAAACTGAAGAAAGGTGCCTGAACATTTGTATTTATGCTTTTAACAGAGATATTACAGATGAATAATTGTGCACTCTGTATTATATCTTAGGGTGAAATTGAGTTCTATGAAGCCATAGAATTGCTCTGGTTGCTGATGTCGATGAAGAGGAGGTACCTGGAGGAGTTCCTTTCTCACCACGCCAAGTGTTCATAGAACTTGAAGATCAGTTTGTTATGACTCATCACTCATGGACTGATGCCCTGGTGTCTTTGTTTGGGCTAATCTATGCTCTGCATCTGAGCTATCCTATGAAGTATACTGGCTTTTTTGAGTTCATTCAAGTAGTGTTGCTGAAGCTAGACGATGAGAGAAAGCAACTAAAACCAAAATTGCATACACTAAAAAATGAGCTTGTGCAGATGATGTTTGTTTTTCACTGGTCACTATATTCGTGCTTTTTCAGTTATCTGTGAATGGCTTCAATAGTTTTATTTGTTCTGGGTAATTAGCTTTCTAAAAGGCAATGTGGAGAAAGCTAAGAATGAGGAGAAAATCCATATTTGACGTTTTGTTTGTGATTGAAAAAAATCTTCACATAGTGTGTAATCTTAAGCTTATTTCTAAAAACATATTTTAGTTACATGGAAATCTTTTGCGAGATAACTGATAATTAGTCAATATGTACAGTATACTTTCATGCTTTATTTTTTAATTGTGTGATGAGTGCCAGTTCACTCGAGGTCTGGGCAAAACTGTTGCGAAGCCACAAATACCTTTGAGAATACTTTTTGTTAGTGACATCCTTAGTTCAGCTGTTTTCTATAGTTGCATTGCTGTAGTGCATGTGATTTCATTATTATACTAAATGTTACTTAAAATTGTGATTGTTATGGCTCTAATTGCCTCTAGACTATTGTTTTTTTATGATGTACACCTATGTATCAGGTCTACATGACTAAATTTGTGTTTTGTACATTTAATCGATTTTCAAAATGCTACAAAAAACATTCAAAATTCCCTAAAAGTGCAAGTTTTAAAATGCCTAATTATTTGTTATTTGATAATGGCTTTAGCAGTCATAGGTTATGACTGAAAGTATGGTTGTATTCATTCTGTATTTTCTCTGCAGTTAAAGTTAATAAAAACTGAATGGAAAGAATAATAGCTTGGTTTTGTGTTAATAGTACTTGAACCATTTGGTGCAATCGGTTTCCCCAATTGGATTAAGTTGTTTAAATACAACTATTTAAGTTAATTTAACTTAATTTGAATATGAGCATGTAACACTTTAAATAAGTTTGAATAAATACAGCATCTTAGTACAAGAAATTTAATGGTTTAAGTTGAAACATACTAAATACAATGAGTAAATAAACATAATGCATTTGAGTTACATTATCATATTTGCTTTGGGTTCTTGGGACTCTAATAAAGTACTTAAATAACCCCAAACTGTTTAAGTTATAAAACTTGAATCAATTGGTGCAATCGGTTTCCCCAAATCATTTGAGTTAACTTAACTTGTCAGGTTTTACAGTGTGGGGGAGAGAAGGGGGATGTGTGGGTGAGTGCGTGAGACTGAAAAGGAGGGCTAGAGTTAGGAGATCACGCTCCGCCATCAAAAAGGTGGGTGGGAAATCAGCTCAAATGAGAGAAAGTGAAAAGGGGAGGAGGGATGAGGAGGATGACTCACTGTTAGGAGAAGTTCTGGCAGAAAGAAGACAAAAAAAAGGCAGAGGAGTGGGCTAAACAGAAGACAATGAAGTGGCTCCCGTGAAGCCACTCGAAGGCAGTTCACCTTGTGTCAGTGTCTTTCTCCTTCCCTCTCTTTGCCTCAGTCTCCCACCTGCAGTGACGCGCAAAACTTGAAACATCTTTAAGTGAATGACTCACTGAAGGTCTGCCGTGAGTTAAATAATTCCCTTCGCCTGCCGCCGTGCAGGCACAAAGCAAAACAAACGCCCCCGCGGCCCACACGAGAAACCCGAACCGTGAGCCGCTGTGGGGCTTTGATCAAATTTCACTTTGATGGATGAGAGACAAACAAACAGCCCTTCAACCCCCACCCCGGCCCCCAGCCCAGCCACTTCCACAAATTAATGAAATCTTCATCTCGTTGCGGAAATTAGAAATCTATTTGCATCCTAAGTGCGGGTCGTTTTACAAGCTTTATCCGAGAATCAAAGGGGGATATGTTCGACTGGAGCGCTGGTTGAATGTGGAAAATCATGCTTGTGGCAACAAAATAAAGAAAGAAATAACTGCTCAACAAACACAGCAGCGCTGATAAAAACAAAAAAGATTGAATAAACAAAAGGAGGTTTGTGAAAACCCTGAGAGACACATGGGATGGAAGACAGTAGAGACTGAGAGAAGGGCCAATTATCTCCACCATAGAATCATTCGTTACGTGAACGAATCAAAACGCCCTCGTTGTAATCAGTGCTGTATATGCACGCAAGACTAACTGTGCGCCTGTGTATTCGTCTGCCATTAAGAACAATGTTGTCTTTCGCAGCCACGATCGCACAATCCAGGCAACGCTGACAGCTGAATTTCTGCATGGAAGTACGTGATTATTCTACCTTTCATTCAACACTCTCTTTCAGCCGAAAGCACGAGAAGCACTCTGTTTTCATGCCATGCAGTGTCTTCACTGTATGAGTGCATGACCTGGCTTTTGAAAAAATAATTACAAAATATCTTATCTACATAACCCGACTGGGTCCTGAAGCCATAAAATGAAACTATAAAAATAAGCTGTTCTCCCTCAAGATATCCTGCGTGAACTAATGAGAGATTATCAAACACGCCCTCCTCACAGATTTATCCCAAAGCCTTGTCTTCAGGAAATAAATACTAGCAAATAGAAGTAGTTATCCAATCAATAATCCCATAATTTTAGGAGAGAACGTGTGCTCCTTTGTGTGCCTGGAGAGAGCTTTAAATCTGGCAAAGATGAGCGGTGGGTAAGTTGAGGGTGACCCCTGCTGGTTGGACATGGTTACTGTATGAATGAAATGCTGTTTACCTCGAACACGACCGAGGCTTCTGGGGAAACAAATTGCTGGTCTCTCAAAAGCAAACCTCATCCTACAACACCAAGTGTCTAATATTTGATACATGAGGATTTGAGACCTTAACATCACTGGTGCGGTTTATTTTTTCCCTGAAAAAACCTGCAGGTTTTAGCAATAAATTACACAAACATATCAGATGTTGCAAATATTAAACATATGATTTTCTTTTCATTTATCACAATGTTCATTAAACAATAAAGCTTTAAAAAATGAAAATTTCTGGCCATTATAAAATAATTCAAGCTTTATAGGTTTAAATAACTGAATTTTGTCTTCAATGTATCACAAAATCACACTGAAATTACCTGCCTACATGTTTCACAGTATGACCAAACCTATAACACACTGTGAGTAATTAGGATTGTTTTCATTATCAGGTGCTTTGAGATTAGGAAATTATTCATAAATTGGTGAGAAAATGGTGAATTAGTTAAAAAGCTTTTGCTAATATTAATTTCAACACGATGCAAACAAAGTAAACAGCTAAATCCGCACATCAAGCAAATCTTTGATTTTTCTTAATCACAAAAAAAGCAACATTCGAGGAGCGTGATTAAGGCTCAGAGACTTTCAAACTTTTTTAATAACCAGCATTTATTCATTTCTCTGGAAAAAAACAGGGAAATAAATAAATGCAACCAAACCAAATTTTATTCTAGGCTTTGTTATCATTGCAATCACTTAATAGAGATAAAAAAAAACCTGACAGCCCCTTCAAAGAAACCTCTTAACAGTGACTCACAGAGAGACAACAGCTTTGAACAGAAAGGATTGGACAGGGGTGGAAGGTTAGCTTGTTTTTACTGACAAGCCACAAAGCAGCTTAGGAACACTGAGATTAAAAAAAAAGAATAAAAAACATCAAAGTTGTTAAAGAAAAATAGCTTGAGGGCTTAGAGCCATTTAATTCTCATGAGTGTGTGTGTGTGTGTGTGTGTGTGTGTGTGTGTGTGTGTGTGCGTTTGTGTTTGTGTGAATAAGGGAGCAGCCAAAAGTATCTTGTTCAGTATGCATCTGAAATTAAAAAGCCCTCCTACTGCAGTTTTTTCCCATTTTATTCAGCAGACAAGCTCTGGTATCCATGGTATGCTAAAACCTGCTTCACACAGGAGTCCATGTGACTTAATTCACTGCATCCAAAAACAACACTAATATAGCTTCTGGGCCAGAAAAATAAACTAAGTAAACCTGCATTCTATCTGAAAGCCACCAGAGGGCGATAGCTGTGGTTGCAAAAAGATCCTGTAGAAGTTTATGGGAAAACTGCTTTTTCACTTTACCTCTGTAAAAACTTTCCTAATGTAATTATGGGCTGAGTGCCTCATATTAAGTCACACTGAATAAAAAATTAATTCTATTCAATTGAAATTTATTTATATAGCACATATTTACAACAGTCACCTCAAGGCGCTTTATATTCTACAATAAAGATCCTACAATAAGTAAAACCCTCAGACATCCGTCCCCCTATGAGCAAAACCTTGGCGACAGTGGGAAGGAAAAAATCTCTTTTAACAGGAAGAAACCTCCAGCAGAACCAGGATCAGGGAGGGAAAAAAAGACACTGTGGAGTGTAAATCTTGGTCAACTATGTTTTTAAAAGGAGCATATTCCACTGGATGCTAGTGGATGAGCAAACAGGACTTCAAAAACCAGTGGATGACATCACAGTAGCTACCGCCATCTTTTATCTTTTCTGTCTGGTTTTTTTGATGGGGTCTGGAAAGATCTGTAATTGTAAAGTCACTCCTAAAAGGCTAGATCTAATAAAGCCTGAAAACACATTACCTTGCGAGGCAGCTGGACTCTCATGAGATCAGCAAGATCAAAACAAAACAATCCATCTTGCACAACTTCAAGTCACGTAAGCAACAACAGGTAGCTCTGATCATTCAGTAATTTAGGTGACACCATCTACTGTAGAAATTAACTGTCCCGAGAAATACAGCGAGAATCTTCTGAACAAACTACCTGCTTTTCAAACACCTTTCAAGGATCACTTCTTTCATCTCATCTAGCGTATCAGTGAAGAAAACAAAACCAACATGAGGACGTCTTGAACTAAAATATGCTAATAGGTTATGATTACTATTGTTTGCCCAATGAAGCCAAAAGCAAGTTACCGATCTCTGCTACAAAGGCTTTGGTAAAAATCTTCCTACCATGGCAGATAAAATAACACAGACCTTGAGCAATAACAAAGACATCACTCAAGATCTCTGTTATTCAAATGCTGTGGCTCTACTGTTGAGTCATAGCTTTCAATTGTTACTCATCACACTGAGGTGGCATCATACTGGCATCTCGAACAGACTGTAACTTGTTAACTTTAAGCGCATGTCTCGCTGTGACCCAGATTTACATGTTTGTAGAAGGTGTTAGGTACACAGCACCAGGAGAACAAGGGATAAGATGTTCTTTGAGACTAGCTTTCCCTGAGGGTAAACTGATGCTATTGCCAAGAGTCTGACCTCCGTATGTGCACATAATCAGCCTGACACCTGCGTCCCTGCAAAAAAACAAAAAGAAAGTGAAAATACCGCCCCCGACGTAGCTGATTTATTTCTTCCCTTTTATGGCTTACCAATCAAAAGAAAAGCTTCTGACATCTTTAAAGGGTTTTGCAAATCTTGTAATTTTTCATTGCAACAATATAGCAAAACATTCAAATAACTTAAAACACCCATTTCCACTACCCCTGTAAAATAACACTGATCCCCAAGCATCTCACATGAGGGCCATCCATCTAAAGTTTAATAACCTCTATTAATCACTAAAAGAAAAGTCAAACTGATAAATTTAAAAAATCTAACAAACAAACTTGCCTCTAAATACTTTTTAGCCCATTTAATGAGGTCATGACCCTGTTTCAGACTGTGTTAACCCACCACTGCCAGACTGAAACAAACAGGCACTTTCATTATTGATGAATGTGTTGAATGGCTGTCCTTCCATTTAAATACTACAAAAGAGAGATCAGCCACAGACCGACTACTGCACATTTATCTTGACCTTGCTTTCAAACCCTCAAACTGTGTCCAAACAGTAACTGAATAGCAGCATTTACTTAATCATCGCACACATCAGGCCTGCCCCCTGCAGTTAGCCAGATGTTGCTGTCAGCATGTGAAGGATGATAAACGATGTGACTCATGGGTACAGAAAATACTAACAATAATAAAAAATGAAACACAGCAATGGTTCCAATCAGTGGGTGTCAGTATCATGTTAAGAATAATACTACGCCAAGTAAAAACTGGAGATTTAATATATCACTACTTAAAGATGAAGACTTTATTAAATACTTTAAAAAGGAATGGACTTCATATTTAGACTTTAATGACACTCCCGGAATATCTGCTTCTGTTCTATGGGAAGCAGGGAAAGCTGTGATGAGAGGTAAAATAATTTCTTTCTCATCACACAAAAAGAAAGAAGAAAACAAAAATATTCAGGAATTAGAAAAAAACATCAAATCACTAGAAGAAGCCTACGCGTCCCACCAAGATCAGGAAACATTGAACAAAATATGCAAAACAAAACTAGAATTAAATGAAACTATTAATAAAAAAACACAATTCCTTATACAAAGACTTCGCTTGCAGAATTTTGAACACAGTAACAAATCAGGTCGATTTCTAGCTAACCAGCTAAAAATAAATAAAGAAAAAACAACTATATGTGCTGCTAAAGATTTATCGGGGAACACAATATATGATCCTGGAAGAATAAACAACATTTTTAGGGACTTCTATGAAACTTTATACTCACCACAAATAAACCCATCTAAAAATGAAATTGATCTGTTTCTTGACAACGTAACTCTTCCAAAATTACTAGACAGTCAAGCAATGGAACTGGATTCGCCACTGACGCCAAGTGAACTCCAGGAAGCCCTGATAAGTATGCCCAATAATAAGGCTCCAGGTCCAGACGGCTTCCCTGCAGAATTCTACAAAGAATTCTGGACAATTTTGGCACCAGTATTCCACAGCATGTTGCAGGAAATCGAGGAAAAGGGCAGACTACCACCAAATATGAATTCTGCCAACATTAGTCTCCTGCTAAAACCAGGCAAAGACCCTTTATTCCCCTCAAGCTATCGTCCAATTTCTCTTTTAAATGTAGACCTTAAAATAATCTGCAAAGCTCTCTCAAAGAGATTAGAGAAAATGACCCCCCTCTTAATTCATCCTGACCAAACTGGTTTCATAAAAGGTCGGCACTCCTCAACAAACACTCGTAGATTACTTAATTTAATAGACTACTCATACGATAAAAACATCGAAACCATAATATTATCTCTAGATGCAGAAAAAGCATTTGACAGAGTTAATTGGAAATTTTTATTCGCAACTTTACACAAATTTGGTTTCGGAAACTCTTTTATAAACTGGATAAGAATATTATACAATTCCCCAACGGCTCGTATCAGAACAAATGACCAGACATCCTCCAGCTTCTGTCTCCTGAGGGGCACCAGACAGGGATGCCCACTCTCCCCTTCACTTTTTGCAATTTTTATCGAACCTCTAGCAGCAGCATTTAGACAGGCTACAACAATTAAGGGCATAAAATGTAAGAACATAGAACATAAAATCAGTCTCTATGCGGATGATGTGTTGCTTTTTCTGCAAAACACACAAACCAACCTCTCTGAGGTAATTACTTTAATAAACTGGTTTTCAAGAGTTTCAGATTATTCAATTAACTGGCCAAAATCTACAGTTCTCCCCATTAACTGCTCCTTCCATAATTCTTCCTCTGCCCCACTGCAATCCGGAAATATTAAATATTTAGGTATTAATGTCTCTCCTAAGCTTTCAGACTTAACTAAACTAAACCACATCCCACTTCTAAAGAAAGTAGAAGGCGATCTGACTAGATGGAAATCTTTACCCATATCACTCATGGGAAGGGTCGCCACTATAAAAATGATGATCTTGCCAAAAATAAATTACTTATTTTTGATGATCCCTAACAAACCATCACAAGATTGGTTCAGATCTCTGGATTCATATATTTCCAAATTCCTTTGGAAAGATAAACCCCCGCGTATTAGCTTAAAAACGCTACAAAGAACCAAGGATAGAGGAGGATTAGATCTGCCTAATTTTCACCAATACTTCTTAGCCAACAGGCTTCAGTTCATCTCAGAATGGTTAAAACATACCTTCTTAGTTGAGCCCTGGCTAGATGTTGAACAGGCACTATGCAAGGATCTAGAGATTTCAGACCTACCATTTATTAGCTCAAACATCAAAAGACATGAATGCTTTAAAAGTATCAACATCAGCTTTTCTCTAACAGCATGGTGGGAGTTTCTAAAAATAACGGAGTCTTCATTAATCCCATGCAAACGTACACCTATCTGGAATAACCCTGACATATTACAAAACAATAATATGATTAATTTCCCAGAATGGAGTTGTAAAGGAATTAAATACTTAGAACATATATTAGAGGGAACAGAATTTATTCCATTTGACAGACTAGTTGAACAATATGGGATCAACAAGACAAGGTTTTTAGAATATCAACAAATTAAATCCATAGTAAAAAAGAAATTTAACCTCAGCCAAGTTGAATTACAAACACCACTAAGTGCGGCACATTTTCTTACTCTTAAATCCCCCAAATTATTATCTAAAATATACAGAACACTTTCTAAATTAGATGAATCAATATCCCTTCCTACTGCAAAGTGGGAAGCAGATTTATCAGTCAACCTAGACCAAAACTTCTGGTCTCAGATTTGCTTAAAAACTTTTAAATTAATTAAAAATCCCAGTCTGCAATTAATACAATACAAAATACTTCATAGAGTGCACTATACAGGTCATCGGATGTTCAAGATGGGCTTTACATCTTCCAACAACTGCTCACACTGTCAAGGCAATACACCAGACAATTACATCCACGCTCTTTGGTTCTGTCCACCAGTGCAAAAGTTTTGGCGCGAGATATGTGAAGACTTATCAAAGTGTCTGAAATGTAACATTCCAACTTCCCCCTTAGTGTGTTTGTTGGGCAGCTTAGATAATGTCACTTCAGAAAAGAATATAGCCCATATGGTTTTCACTGCCCTATGCATAGCCAAGAAAACAGTCCTCATGAACTGGAAAAATAAAAATAATCTTAATTCTAACCAATATAGAAATTATCTATTAGATTACATTAGTCTTGACACAGCCTCTGCCACCACATTAGATCAATTGCTCTGGGCCCCTTTTATCAGCTCCATCACCTAGTGGGGGTGGGGGGTCATAGTTTGGTCCCGCCTTCACTGTTGTGATTGGTGAGGGGGTAGGGACAGGCTTAGGGCGTCGGGGGGTTCCCCGGAGGCATCTTCCTTGGGGGGCTCAACCCGGGGTAGCGGTCACGTCCGGTTGGGGGCTCTGTTGGCTCTCAGGTGACTGTTTCCTCGCGGCTGCGTGCAGCGGGGCTAGGGGAGGGTCTGTGCTGACGGACGTGGGTTACTGACCTGGCAACCTGGCTGCCCCTGGGTGGGTCCGGGATGGGCGTGAGGTTCTGGGGGCGCTCCGTCTCTGGGCTGGGGCCCAGGCCGGGCCTCGGGGGCTTGGGTCCTGGTTGGTGTGTTGCCGGGGTTGTGGGCGGGTGGGTGCAGGGTGCCGCCGGTGCGTCGAGCCGCCTGGGGGGCTCTTCAACTGGTGGGGGGGATGGTCACATCTTGCAGGAGCTTTCTTCTCTTCAGGAACTCTCTGCAGGAGGGGGAGATACAGGAGAGGTGGAGGAAGATCTCAGCCTGGGCGTTTACCGTCTTATGTAGTCTGGAAGATGTGTGGATGGTGGGGTGGGTGCAGTTTTCTCTGTGGTGGGGTTGGGTGGACTGTCCAGGGCTCTGTGGAGCCGGAGGGCGCTACTGCACTGGGCCCCGGTCTGATGGGCCTGGGCCCCCCTTCCCTGGCGGGTCGCGAAGGGTGGGAGTGCCTACTGGGGTCAGCGGGGGAGCTGGCCCCAGGGAGGGGTTACCTGCCCCTCCCTTCCTTCCCTCCCCATCTCCAGCTGCCTCCCTCTTCCCGCTCCTCCACAACCACTCACACATGCAGGGCCTTGGAGTGGGGGTATGTCACCAGGGTGCAGAGGAGGCTACCCCCCCCCCCCCCCCCTGTCCCCTTCTGGCTGCCTCTGCCTCAATTTTATCCCACAACTTAGACATTCACATTATTCACACTCTCATTACACATACATATAGGATCTTGGGGGTGGGCACAATCACGGAGTCCAAATTACCATCAGGGTGTATACCTCACCCCTGACGTCGTTGCCCACCTCTCAATTTTAAATACACTTAGTCATTGAGGGCTAGCAGGAGGGACTATGCGCTTACCTGCTGCTCCTTGGCAGGTAGCTCCATGCCCTCCTGGGTTTTAATTGCACCTTAGAACACATATGCATCAACACTACAATGAGCGGGTGGAGGGAGGTTTGGAGTCTTCTCCCACCCCCATTCTCTGCGGCCTGCTGGAGCGGGAGGGCTAGTAGGAGGAGTTGGCCGTCCGACTGCGGTCTGGGGTGTGGGGCCTCCCTGCTGCTGCGGAGTCGGGGTGGTCTGCCTCTCCCCACCGCAGGGAAAAGGGTAACACCACCTGGGTCTGGGTGCAATTCCCCCCTCCAGGGGCAAGGGTACCTAGACCCGGTTTGTAGAGTACGCTTGGGGAGTGTGATTGTGTGTACAGCGTCTCTTTATGTCTGTCTCCACGTTGGTTGAGTGTGGAGTGAGTGCATATGAGAGCATGAGGGTGGGAATGGATGTTTGTGTCTGTGGGTGCCTGTATGTCTGTGTCTATATGTCAGGTTGGGTATCAGACGCCACCTCTCTGGGGACACCTCAGGCCCTCCAAGGTTTGGAGGCCTATCTCCACCCACCACCACTTCCCCTGCCGGTGGCGGACTCCCTCAGGTGTCGGTGTGTTGGTGGTTCTTTGTATCTGGGGGTGGGCGTCCGGGTACACACCGGCTCACTCCTTGGCGGCCGCTTGTCGGGGCCTGGGGCCTGGGGCTCGCTCGGGCCCCTTTGGAGGTGGGGTGCCCCCGGCCTCTCGGCCTGGGGCTCGGTCACTCAGGCACAGCTGGGGGCCGGCGGAGCTCACGGGCGCGTCACTGCAACTCCCCCTGACTTCTGCTCCGCGGCTGCTGGGCAAGCCCTCATCTGGGACTCTCCTCAGCTCTTACTGGAACAGTGGCACGGCTGCCCCTCTGTTGGTCTTCCATGGTCTCTTGTGTTCTGGGGGCCTCTGGATGTCTGGAGTTTTGATCTCCTCCATACCCACTTCACACCCTGGAGGACGGGGCTGTGGCCCCCCCCACTCCCTAGCAGATCATTACATGGAGAAACCTTTGGAATGCAAGCATGCTGATCCACACAGGTATGCACACATGGGTATTCACAGACGCGGACTAAAGCTTTCTTGGTTGCTGCCTCAAAGCACACTGTGCGCTGTCTATCTTGCGTGCTGCACAATATCGTTTATTATTTAGTAAATATTGATATCTATGACTAGCTAGTTTATTGTGATGGTGCTTTGTTTTCTCTATTATTATGTTACTCTTTGTTGTTTGCTGTCTCCTCTGTTTGTTTTTTTTGTTTGTTTGTTTTTTTTCTCCATACAGGTGACCCAGGAGTTCTTTTTTTTTTTCTCTCTCTTCCCCCCCCTTCTCACCGTCTCTTCTCCCCTTTGGTTTTCTTTCTTTCTCTCCCCCTCTTTCTCTCATTCATTCCCCCTGTCCTATTTATTAAAAAAAAAAAAAAAAAAAAAAAAAAAAAAGACAAAGGATGAACTGAAGCTCTGCCATCACGTAATGTCGCATACTGCTGTTTCTGATGTCATTTAAAAAAAAAAAAAAAAAAAAGTATCATGTTAATGGAGGAAGTTTAATTTTAATTGGGTTATGACACGTTAAATAATCATGATCTCAGTATTTCTCAAAATGATCATATAATAGCACCTCGGTCTCACTCCTGCAGAGGACTATTTCTCCTGTAATGAAGGAGGACTACTTTTACATGAAGCCTGGCTTGTGTCGTGGCCCCATCTTATTTTCCTGTAAGCTGAGAGGTCCAGCACATTAATGAAAGCAAAGTAAATGAAGCCAAAGTATAAAGCCAACAAACAATGATGCCCTGTGTGTATGTTCAATACACAACAGGCAGGTATTTGCAGTGCACACACAAGAGCAACTTAATAGGTGATGGACAGCGGCATACTGTCTGCTTACAGTTCACACATCCACATGAACACATGCACAGAAGCCATTACTTCGGTCTTATTATCCTTACTGCTTCATAACACACAAGGCAAATAAAGCAGGTGTGATAGGTCTTGCACAGAATCCTCAGTCCAGCACTGACAAACGAGAATGTTACAAGCAAGGAAAAAACAAAACAAGTGTTTGATTACCGCATATCCAGTTTGACCATGTCACCTGACACCAAGGCCAGGAGACAGAGGTGCCCATAGAAAAAAAAACAAACCCTGAAATCTTTATTGAAGACACAGTCTGCTTTCAATCAATTAGACGCATAAGCCCATATATATATTACACACACACACACACACACACTAAGTATGAGCTTATCAGACACTTAAAATCTGGAAGCAGATTTTAAAATTCAGTCGGCTTAATCTTTCCTAACCGCCACTGGTGAACTGACAAAAATGCACTCTCTTTTTAGTCTCATCTATCACAGCACAGCATTAGCCTGAGCAGAAAATAAGCACACGCTACATCAGCACAGCATACCATACAAAAAGAAAATGTAAACGCTAAGTGTTCAAAACCCAGAAAGGTTAAACGTCTTGCTCAGTCGACCTGGCTCATATCTCCCAGCGCTGTGAACAAATACAGCAACAAAACTGTACTCAGAGTCATTTATTGAAGGTCATCACTACAGTGAAAAGCCACAGTGATGCTAAGAATGAATGTAAGTAACTAAATGTGAAATAGAGCCGCTCTGCCTTTTGCTTCGTCGACACTTGACGAATTGAATTTGTGCAAAGGGGATAGTGACAAACGCTTCCTGTGACCAAGCATGACTGAGTGCAATTTGAAACGCTGTCATGCCAGAAATGTTCAAATACTCTTATAACAGTGTCTGCATCACAAATTGAGTAAGGTGAGGAGCACTGACATAAAGTTTGTTTAACTGATATAAACAGGAGCCTTCAGTAGTGCATAACTATAATATAACAACTGCTGTTTAGATAAAGCACAAAAAATGAAATCCAGTGTATAGCTAATGAATCATCAACACATTGATTAACAAATTAAATCTCTAGTAATACCGACAGCCTTGTGGTGCCATTACTACTAACATGAGTGCTGACTCTGGGTAATGACAAAGACATCACTCAGGGTCTGTGTTACAACTTGCAGCTGTGTCCAACAACAGTGCTAAAACAATCCCTCCCTGATGGCGTTCACTGTGACTCGAAAACAATAAAATATGGCAGCTTTTAAAAAGCTGTCAGCAAAACTATTAAGATAAGCATCTACTCACAAAGTGGTAGATGGAGAAACTTTGATTTTATGATGAACACTGTCCATGCATCAAACAGCACATCAAAACAGACAGCTGCAGTCTAAGTCGTCGAAGTTTACCTTGCTCGGGATTCTCAGGTTCTCCACAGGACTGAGGTCTGCCATGCTCTCCTGGGGGCTTTTCAGGCCCTGCCAAAATAAAATCCAAAGTAAAACTACAAACAACAGGTAGCTTTAACATAACTCTTTGTGTTTTTATTTTTAATCTGTAACTTGTCACAGAACTTCATCAGCACACTACTGCATACAGCAAAAAGTGGAACTGAGGGGCAGATTTCTGAAAGCGATATGCTCTGTTGTGTTCAGTTTTGACCAATTGCCAAACACCACTGCATGTGCAGACTGAGAACTTCCTTCTATCCGCCCAGTTCCCATTATTGTGTTGTTATTGTTATTGTGTTAAACTCTCAACTACCGGGGCGTGAGGTAAATTGCTATGTGCATGCCTTATTTGCCTGAGGGAAACAACTGAAACAGCTCTTAGTCTGGCTGAACGTTTCACTTAATGAACCAAACGATGAGCTGTCAAATTAGCCAGTTAGCTTAGCAGGCTGTCGTGCTAACTACCGGCTCCCGTCAGAGACAAACAGCCGGCAGCGTAGTTTCTGTACACCTGCTGTGCTCACCTGACGGGCCATAAGAGACTTGATCTTCTGCATCGTAAGTCCAAGTCGTATCAGCGGCTAAAAAAAATGAGTAAAGCTCCAACTGTGTCTTGTTGTCAACAGTGCACCTCCATCACTACGAGAAGGAAGCCATAGTTGAGTCTCACGTGACTGGCAGGGCAGGAACCAGAACGTTGCAAAGCCTTCTGGGAAATGTATTTTTTAAGAGCCAGAGCTTGTGCTCTTGTTGTCAGGCTTTTCACATGTATAAAAAATGAAAACATCTGGATGAAATCCGATGTACGTGTTGTTATAAACAGAGAAAATGAAATTAAAAAATAAAATATGATCAAATATAAACAAGGCATCAAAGACTGACTCTACAGTAATGTACTGCTGCCATACGCCACTGGATGGTAGTAAACTAACAGAGATATTAGCAGTCATCTAGCCTCCTTGTGCCAAAAATAACGAAAATATGGGTGCAAATGATAACAAATTAAAAAAAACAAAAAACCCACAGTGGCTGTATTGTTTTTCCTAAAACTGAAATGAGGCTGCCATGGGACACTGGAATAAAACTGAGCCATCATTAATGTTCATGGCAACACATATGCTTATTTTTCTGTTACATGGCTTTAGGCTGAATCTCTGTATATGGATTTATTCAATACTTTGCAGAAATCTTGAGTCACACCACATTTATTTATATTTTGCTGGAAAACTGGGAAACAGGTGCAGCAGTTTATTGAGGCGTGTGCAAACATACATAGAAATCCAGTATGTAAGACAAAAATAGGGTTTATATAATTCAAACAAGCCTCAAAGTCAATATTTGGTATTAAAACATTTGTTCTTCAACACACTGTGAACTCTCTTAAGCAATCTTTCTTGTCATTTCTTTAAGTAGTCATCAGGAATAGTCCTCTGTCTGAATGACATTCAAAGCTCTTTTTGTGACTGATAGTGTTTCACTGTGTGTTTCTCTCTCCAGGTTTGCTTTTACTGCACTAGCAGGGTGTTTGGGGTACTTGCCATGCTGAAACATGAAATCTTCACCAATGTGTTTCATTCCACCATGTTGCACGGCAGATCAATGGCTGTACTTTTCTGTGTTCATAATTCCATCAATTTAGACAAAGATCCACAGCACCACGGCCTTAAATAATGCTTCAAACCATGACAGACCCTCTCCTGCTTGCTTGTTTTTGTTACAGATGGCTGTGGACACTCACTGTGGTACCTCCTGCATACATATTGACAACAATATGAATAAAGATCAGATTTGGATTCATCACTCCATAAAAACCTGTTGCCACTGATTTCCAGTCCAGGTCTTGTGTAATTTGGCATTCCTCAGTCATTTCTCTTTGTTGCACTTCCTCAAGAATGGCTTCTTGACGATCACCCTTCCACTGAGACCATCTCTGAGAGCCAGAGAGCAACTGTCAGGTCCTGTGTCAGGTCTTTGCTGATTTTATTTTTAATTATTTTATTGACATGATTTTCAAATGTTCATCTGCTGTAAACAATTTTTAGGCCTTCCACTTCCTCCACTTGTTCAGTTTTCTCATTGCAGATCATCAAGATGTGCCGAATTTTCATCTGACAGCTCTTTGGGAATCACCTTGTTGGTGCAAAAATACTACTTTATGTCTGTCAGCTGTGTTGTCTTTGACATTTTGAATGGACTCAATAAAAGAAATGGGAGCAAATGATGTTTTTAGCCTAGTCTGCTAGTAACAAAGTGCCTAAAGATAAAATTACTTGTTCTAAGCTAAGCTGTGTGCTATGTGCAGACACAACACTGGTTCATCTATTGAGTTTAATATGTCTGAATCATAAATTAATCATAGGTCAGTGTTAAGTGGCCTAACAAGCAAACAAATGGTTGAAGGACGACACGGCAAATGAGTGAAAAAGCAGCCAATGTCGAAAGAAATCCTTTGAAAGACCCCCAGAAAGCCTGAAGAACTATTGCTCAAAAGGACTGGGTGGATCAAGACTTTTACACACTAATGTGCACGCCTTACATATCAACCTATACACATGTTTCTATGCTAATGATTCAATTAAAACAATTAATGAATAAAATATAAGGTGTGTGATAATGTTGAAGTTATTATCAGTACAACACATGGGCCGGTTTCCGAACAGCTCCAGGGTTTGTTTTATTCCTAAGAATAAAGTAGAATTTCCTTTTAATTCTACAGCCACTGTCTGTATATCTGTATTATACACATTATATACATACAGGTTAACACAATAAAGCAGGCTTTCCTTAGTGCAGCAAATTTCCTTTCATGACCAAGAATTTGCCCGCTGTCACCACAGATTCAGTGCCACGCAGGTCCATCTCTGCCAAGCAAGCAGTTATGCCAGGCTCTGCATTGTAAACTGTTCCAAATCATTCCCAAAACAGCACACACAGACCTATTCAGCTTGCTTTGTAATTGCCCCCTTAGGTTTTATGTCGGGCTGTGCTTGGTTAAAAGGAGGCAGCGTGCTGCACACAGCAGGCACTGTGAGCTCTAGTTCCTGGTTAATGATGCCTCAGGCTATTTCCCAGTCAAATGAAGGTGAGGTCGCTCTCCTTAGGTGAATTTACTCCACTGTTGTTTGTCAGGCAGTCATCCACAGTGTGGAGCCTCCCTTTAAGTATACACTGAGACGGAACAGATGGCAACCCCTACCCGGAGATGCCACCACAAAGACACAGCACACTCGGCTGGTCAGTTCAACAGCTAAAATTAGACCAAGATTTAATAAACAACTTGTTGTTATGCAGGAGAGCGTCGTGATATGTCACACCTTAGAATTCAGCAGGAGTTCTAGACTTAATGTTCATGGGATAAAAAAGAAACAACTACAGTTTGATAATAATTTACTATAGTAGCCAGCATTTTGTGCTATAGCATTTCACACACTGAAAAGATGCACTCAGCATGGTACCACATAATGAGTATACAACAGTGTGGTGATAATAAGCTGCATAATAGTTCCTTTACGTGATTCACTCTCCAAGGTTGGCAAACTTGGAGCATTTCTAATGAGCTGCATATAAAAATTTGGCCTCCGCTTTCTAAATGAATCACTCTACTTCTGACTTTCTCTCCACGCTTGCCCCTTTATTTGTATTTCTGTATTTCTTCTTCTGTCCACAACACATATATGTATGCGCGCGCACACAAACAGGAGCAAGCGCACACTCGTTTCTATCTACTCGTGACAAGGTGTCAGCGGGAGCAGGTGGAGGGCACTACGCCACATGCTGAACCATCCGTCTGTCGCTGCCTATCTCTATCAGGTACACAGCATACCAATACAGCGAGGCTGAAAGAAGCTAGCGCTCTGCAGCAGTGTTGGGACTGCAAGCACAACTCTTGCGGGGAGAGAGATTACAGCCAAGACATCAGACAAAGACGGACTGTGAAGCAACAGAACAACTGACAGCTTTGCTGGCTTCAGCTATTCTTTTTTTCCAGGAAGTGTGAAAGAACAAATGTTCATTTCAAGCCATTACTGCTTTTGCCTTTTTACAAAAAAAAAGGCAAACTAAAGCAAAAATACGGACATAATTGCAGAATTCGCAGATTAGAGTACATTGTCCTTGTTTGATGTCAGCAAACAGCGCATACTCCAATTGACCAGAGTAGTAAACAGTTATATTTTTAATAAAGTACAAAACAAACATGTGAATGCAAACTGTACAATAATGAATTACGAATTCCTTATCATTGTCTTTTCATTGAGCATTTCATTGTGTCCATTATGAGAAGAGAGAAAATGCTACATTTGGGGAAGCAGGGCTGAAAGTTTTAATAGGAATAAATAGATTAGAGTGAAACATAGGAATAGAATAATATGTATAAAGAATCTGCTGGATAATCCATGTACAATATTTACAGTTAACCTGAATATATATTTCGTACTGCATTAATTATAACACTTCTCACAAAATATACTCTGTCAGCAGGGAACGCTAAATTAAAATGATAATATTCATGGGGTTTTTTTCATCTACATTTTAAATAATAAATCAAGGAATGTGGCAATTTCGGCACCTTGGATGCATCAGAAAATCTTCAAAATAAGGTAAAACTGAATACTTCTAATTTGCTTAGTTTTATATAATCTTCACCTTAAAACAGAAAACAAAAGGTTTTTAACTTCAGTTATGCTTTCACAGAAAAAATAAAAATGAGCTGAACATACATTTTCATTTCACACCAATGTCAGCAAAATACACTTAACATCCGTCCAAAACTCTCGTCAACAGCAGTGCACTATCAGGTTGTGTAATCCCACAAGTCTCCTTCATCCCTTGTGCAAAAAACCAGGCCACCAAAACCAGTGCTTCAGGCTTTGATAACAGAGACTTAAGAGAATAAAGCTACAACATGAAGTCTTCAAGTTAAACCATTTAAAGTTCCATCTCCGCTCTCCAGCCAGACTTTACTTCAGCAAACTGTGACTCGGAGTTTCAGGAACGTGTCTGATCACATCGTAGATAGTAGTATGCATATCTTGAATCGATTCGAGACGAGCCAAAGATCTGCACGATGCCTGGTGGATTAGTCGTACGTGCAAATTAAAAGCATTATAAAAACAAAGGATTTTGGACAAAATTAGTGTTGCTGCTTCGTTGGTTGTGAAAATACCTGTGTAGATTCCGTCTTCCCAGGTATGGAGACGAACTCGTAGATGCCAAAGTCCTCGGTTGCATCCTCGTGACCTGTTGATACACATTTTGATAAATCAGAGCAAAACATTTGCTACAGTACAGCTGTTAATGTCTAAAGCCTGTCAGACTTTATAATGGCATGGTAAATTATATGATGTCATAAATCTAAAAAAATAAAACTGCTCTAATCTGAGTTAAATTCTCCTTATCTTGTTTGAGTTAAGGTCAGTTAAGTTGTTTAGCTTTCAAACTTGCTTTTTTGAAGCTGATTTGTCCAGTAAATGCCCTGTTCATCTACTATTTCCAATCCAGTTCCTTGTTAAATATGATATAATGCATGTGTATAAATAAATATGAGAGTTATTATGCGGGGATCACTAATAATTAATGTTTTTGACAGTAAGAGGGAAAAATGAATAATCTGTGAACAAAAAAGACGTTTACCTGAACGATGTGGTCGTTTCTGCTCTGAAAACGGTCTGCTCAGAAAAAATAAAAATGTTAATTGAAGCTTATGTGGGGAAAAGACACAATGGTAGATTTTTGAAATAATTTCATAATAAAGGTTCTTACTTGTTGTAAATGCTCATAAGCACTGGTGATAAAAGAGAGGGGAACGGGAATGAGAAAGAGAGAAAAATATAAAGTCACGCATGCAAGCGACAGCATAACAAATGTGACCTTCACTTCCTCAAATAAAGAAGTTACTTTGCCCTTGTTTCCTTTAATCTAACATTTGCAAGTCATTTACATTTTCCCAGTAACATTTTCTTTTTTTTGTTTGTTTTTGTTTTTTCCACATGAAAAAGTAGGCAAACACACGTGTTACTAATGACATTAATTAATACCATTTCTAATTACATTTCAAGTCAAAATGACTGCTGTGGAAAAGGTTTATTAAATTCCACATTCAAGAGCTTGGAAACCAGGGGGAAAGAAAAATTGAACTCACAGGGATTAAAAACAAATATGGTTCTGTAAAAAAAGTGCTTCCCAAAGCAACAGAAGAAAACAGTATCTAACCTCTCTTTGGATGACAGGTTCTCCTGAGGAAGAACAGCAGCATAAGGCCAATGACAAAAAAAGAGCAGACAGTAATGACTGCCAGCGGTGATACAGAGTTACCCTCTTGGGTGTGCTTCTCTTTCCCTGTTAATGAACAACAGTCACATGAATGATACATGAACACACATTTGAAAGTAATCCAGTTTTGTAGGAATGACAGAGTTAACAAGTTGGTCTTGGTGCCGGGGGGCAAAAAACAGCCCCCAACCTGGCCCACTGGACAGCTTTGGAAAACGTAAACTTTATTTTCATAGTTTTCCCAAATTTAAGATTCCTGTGCAGTGGCCCTTTATACTTCAACAAAGTAATTAACTAACAGATAAACAATTAAATTGCAATTTTCATGTTATTTTTTTCACTATTTACTATGTATATTTTATGAATACAGGAAATTCTGGCCAATGAGCTAAAAGAAAGTTTTTTGTAACATTTTCTTTCATTTACTGAAGCAGCATCTGTTTATCACATAGAAATCTGAGATGTGTTATTGAAATCGTGCTTTTGTGTCTTGCAGTGAGATATCTCAGGGATATTGAAGTCGGCTACAAAAACAAGCAAACAAAGGCTTTAGTGAAATTTACTTTTCAGTTTAAAATGTGTTAAATTTTATGTATGATGGTTTTTTTAGTAGCCAGTGAGTTAAGATAAAGGCTAACGGTATCTAGCTAGCTGTCTTTTAGGTAGCACTTTAGCTAAATGAAGTTACTGAACTTGACATTTATAACAGTTTCCTGGAAACTATTGTTTGTTGCAATGTGTTTAAGCTGTGGTCTGTTTTGTTTTTTATTTTTCTTGAGAAATGAAACCAATTTTATTTATGTGTTACCATTAATTAGCAGGTATCTAACCAAACCAAGGTACAATGCTAACTAACCAAGCTAGCAAGCATTAGCTGAAAATATGGAACTACACTCTCTTATCCACAATTTATCTAAATATGATCAGGTCAGGTGCCAAAATAAATACATAAATAAATCATCCTCTTTTACAGACAGTAGATAGTATAGCCTTCCACAGTGGCTAACATGTCTGTAAAATGCTTGAATTTAAAACTGTAATCATCAGAAAAGATTTAAAAGATTTCGATGTCAATAAAAAAAGGGCATCTGTTGTCTCCTTAAACAACGTGTTAAATCAGCCAGTATCAGCAGTAATCATAAATGTCCTTTTCTCAGTATCACCCAGGCAACATATTAATGTTGCATTCAGCACACAGAAACTCCATATGCTATAAAACCTTGTCAACAAACATAACAGCTGTTATCCAGTGTTTACTTTCCCAGCCACTGAACTTAAATACATGCTGCAGGTACTGGAGCCTAGCAACACAGATATAACCTTAGTTTTATAATAATGTACTGTATATTTCATTATAGCCATAACCTGGTCTGACTTGTCAGCTTTTACGCAGTGTAATGCTCCAGTTATAGTATTTTCTCTCCCTAACTGTTCCCAAAAGGTGGTCAGTGCTTATCATTGGCAAGGATTATCTCGAAACGCTCACCCAGCTCTTCTGCGTTTGGCGTGACACACTGTTTGCAGAGTGTTTATCTTAGAGGATTCCCAAAACCTACCCACGCTCTCCTCCCTTTTGCCATGTTCCACCCTCTACCCACCTGTTCCCAAGCTGGCCACCACCAGAGTAAACTGGGCTTCGTCCTGCTTTTGCGTCACGTTGTTGAAGGCACGGCAAAGGTACTCTTCAGCCTGGGCCAGTCTGTAGGAGCGCACCTCTAGCCGAGGGCCCTCTGTGACAATCTGAGTTGCATTGCGGGTCTTGGAGATCCACACATAGTTGTTAGGTGGGTTGGAGTCAGCCTGGCATTCAAAGAAGACCAGCTCCCCAGGGTTGATGGTGAACACCTCCCCTGTGCGCAGGCCCTGGACAGAGTTCACCTCAAGGTTGTAAGGGCCATCTGTGTGGGCCGGTGGAGAGTGAGAAAAACATGACAGTTTGCTGGTGAGATGTTGCTTTGTGGGTAATTTTCATGAACCATCCAGCTCTAAGGCATGATTGGGTAGCAGAGGAAAGCAGGGTAAGAAAAGTGAGTTTCTAAATACAGGGTCACAGGTCTGTACACGGAGTAGTGGGATAAATACGGGTGGGTGTGTTGACAGTGCCAGTGGAGAACACTGAGACCTAGGTGAGGCGGGGGTGGACTAGCACAGCACCGAACGTGGGCTGTCGAGAAAGCGCACTACTCTAACTTAAAATAAGAATTGTCTTTTTCCAACACAGTCAAGCATATTATTCACAAACATGTTAATATACATTTTAGATAAAACCTAACTGTTAAATAAGAAAATTATCTGTTAAACGAGAATTACTGTAGTAGCAATTAGCTATTAGTAGCAAACAGCCCAGTTCACTATCAGCTGGTTTTTTATTGCATTTTCCAGTGAAAGCAAACATTAGAAGGAGACCGGCTTTACTAGAAACTCAATACAGTAAAACTGAAAGAAACCAAGAGTGCTTCCTGCAGGTTGAAACACAAACACGATCTGCCTATGCAAACAAAAATGATGTCACCGCCAAGATGAGAACAACACACAAGACTAAAGAGGTGGAGGTAAAAATGTGCAGGAAGCTGTAGACAAAACCTACGACGCCTTTCTTTTGTCACGCTTCAATACAAAGTCGTCTGTTTTGTAAATATTTAAATGCATTAAAACGAATACCCAGGAAAAATTACGCATGCAGTACGTTCTCAGTTCAGCCTCATACTGGCACATCCAATAAAGTCTATCAGTGCATCTACGCCGTTTATAGTAGAACAGAGGAGCTCTGTAAGATAAGTCTGCTCCCATGCAAATACCATCCCATAACAGGCACATGTTTTTTTTTTTTGTTTTTTTTTAAGCTGATAGTAAGTAGGCTGATCTCACTAAAATTTACACATGACCCAACATTTCCAGCTATTCTGGAGAAGAGAAAACAACAAGGTTTAGGATGAGTACAGGAACACATATGTGACATTTTAGATTTTTAATTGTTTCTATAAAATAAAAACCTTTATAAAGCAGCTCTCAGACGTGAACACAGTCATTACAGGGTTCAGAAACCGAAGAATAAGCTACAGCTACTCACAGTAGACGTTGAGTTCCGCAGCCCTGCTGTGTTGGCCCCGGGTGACCGGGTTGCTGGCCACACAGTGATAACTTCCCTTGTCCTCTTTTCTCACAGGGCTGATTAACAGTGTGGAGTTATCTTGGGAGTAGTGGTATCTGTCACTGGGACCCAATGCAACATTATCCCTGAACCACTTAAACATAACTCTTGTTCCATTCTCAACAGAACAAGTCAAGGTGACGTTTGCTTTGTCCTCAATGACTGCATAGGAAGGGCTCTTCTCAATGGCTGGTTTGGACACGGGAACTAGTCAGGGGTGGAAGGCAAGAAACAATTAATATCTGAGCAATGGCTAATTAATAAAATTAAATTATGGGAAAGATAAGGTCTGAGAAACATGCAACTCACCATCTACGGTTACACGAATGGTTTTCTCCTCTTCAATGTCTCCTGGTTTGTTATCATGCTTTATGTTGATGTTCAAGTGATAATCTCCTTCATCTTTTCTGTTTAAGTTCTTGATTTCCAAAGAAAAGGTGGAGTTGTTGAAGACGAGGTGGTCACGGTGCTTCATGCTTAAGATTGTATTTTTTTTGGTGAATGTCACCAAAATCCTGGGCTTGGTGCTGCTCATCCCGGTGTGACACCAAGTTCCCTGAAATTCTGCTTTGTCCGGTGAAAAGTTGGTTTTCACAGACAGGAACACAGAGTCCCCTTCAGTGACATGCCTCACCGACGGATCAATGTGAATCAGTTCGGAGCTGACCTCTGAGTTGATGCAGGTGGTGGGAGAAGGAATGAAGGAAAACTCAATTACTGCACAACCAGTGAAAGGTAACATGTTAGATTGTCCATGTGACACATCATGTTTCATACAGAGAAACTCTTTGTATACACGATGACTCCAGCAAGCTAATGTCTACAATTAAAACTACAATAGGCTTATGGGGTGGGCAGCACGGTGGCACGGTGTTTAGCACTGTTGCCGCACAGCAAGAAGGTCCTGAGTTCAATTCCACTATCAGGCCGGGGTCTTCCTGTGTGGAGTTTGCATGTCCCCTTGTGTTTGCATGGGTTCCCTCCGGGTACTCCGGCTTCCTCCCACCGTCCAAAGACATGCAGTTTGTGGGGATAGGTTAATTGATTCATCCAAATTGCCCATAAGTGTGAATGCGGGAGTGAGTGCGAATGGTTAGCCCTGCGGTGTACCCCGCCTCTCGCCCTATGACAGCTGGGATAGGCTCCAGTGCCCCCCACAACCCTGAAAAGGATAAGTGGAAGCGAATGGATGGATGGAGGCTTATGGGGTACTTGGAGGTTGAGCAACAAACTGTTCACAAAGTAATAAATTTCACCATCTATAGAGGCAAGATTTGTACTTTTTCCACAGCTTATTTCTGGAGTTTTAGTTGCTACACACTTCACTATGATAGCTAGCTAGTTGCTAACTTATTTAGACTTCCCATGCGTTTCCTACACTCACACTGTAAACTGGACTGATTTTATTTTTCCTTGTTTTCTGTACTAAACTCTTACATTGGTGCATGGCCAAAGTTTCCAATAATGAAGTCAACCCATGTGCAGAGTAAACCCTTTGAAGCCACAACCTCAGGACTCAGACCGCTTGAAACAATCAGCTTCTGACATTTTTTCCCTCTTTTTGGTCTGTATGATGTCCCTCAGAGTAGATAACCTTAATATGGACATATCAGGCACGTATCTCTGGCTGTGAGCAAACCAGCAACACCTACCCCCTGTTTAAACTTTCTCTTCATGAGGAGTCAGAAAAAAATGGAAAATATGGAATAAACAAATGTTTTTAAACTGTGAATAAATAAAAGCTACAGTAGTGGAGTCAAAGAATTGGAGATGGGATTGATAAAGGGTTTTTTTCCCCATGGAAACATGTCAGCTGAATTAGGAACTGACAAAGATCAAACTGAACCAAACTGAGCTCAGAGAGACCGCAAAATCGGGCAACAATCGTCTGTTTTGTTTGACAAGAAATCATATTTTTGCCTGTGGTTATCAATATATGACACTGATATATGAGATGGGCTTTTCTGTGTACCCCACTTTAAAGTTGACACTATCACCCTGTTGTGCATGTCATGTGATAGAGCACTAACATTGATAAAAATACTTTCATTCAAAATTGAAAAATATGACATGCATTAGTGATTACTGGCACTTGGTAACAATCTGATATTATCATTTGACACTGCTTTATTTCAGAATTGTCATTTTGTGGGTTGTTGGAGGATTCAAATGTAAAAACTGGAGAAAATTGAAAGAAAAAGTTGTTTTTTGTAATTATGTAATGCTATAGATGCAATATATCGAGGAGATTTCACTTTAAAGATAAAGTCAGTCCTGTTTTGTCTGCGTAATCTGCAATGATCTGCATCCTAGTCTTCAAAGTTTCCAGGTCCTGAAACTGCTGTGTGTTAATATTGACCTAACTCCCTACGGAGTGACATTGTTGCCAGACAAGGATCAGGCTCTGTCTCTTTTATAGCAACTCGTTGCGAAACAAACACTTGAGCTGTGTGAAGTAACTACAACTGCTGATCTATTGCATCTTGTGGTCTGTTAAAGCTGCGGCAGGTTGCCGGGGCAGTTTGTTACAGACAACCTTGAAAAACACAAACAGCCGATAGAGCTATCAGTGTTTTCCAGCGCATGCTGCCACTTCAGCCGGAAGGTCGAGTGGTTTTACTCAGCCTGATGAATGAATGATGTCATTAATTTACATTTTTAAATGACCACATCTTTCCAAAATGCACTGAATTACATCTGTGCTGCGACCTGTGTTCACTTGACATTTTACATGAGGTGAAATGATTGAGTCCATTTGGATGCCAGGCTGAGTTAAGCAGCAGCATGTGAGTAGGCAGTGCTGCTGTGAAACAAACTCACGAAAACTTCACAGTTTTTGTTCATAGTTATCTCTTTCAACTTCCTCTTTCTGTGCTCGAGTGTCTTTGTCTCGCTTCTGTTTGTGCATCTTCTCTTTTTTCGGCACAGAAGAAATGTCTTGAAGATCGGTCGTGAATAACAGTTTTTATAGGCTGTAGATCAAAAAATGTAAACTTTGAATTCATCAAGACTTAATTATGTTTGTGTTACACATCATACTGCGCAATCACGATAGGAAAAATGGGGCGAAAACTCGAGAAACTTTTGTCTTTCCTGTAAAACCATATTTTCCCCCATGTCCCTTGCTGTTCCTCTGAGCTGTCATGTTTTGCTCATGTTGAACATCACAATAGATCTACTGTCTGCTGTTATGTCCTAAATAATGCATGCAGCACAAACACCACGGTGACACGTCCCATTCTTATAAGACCGCAGGCCAGTTTCGGTGTGTGTGTGTGTGTGTGTGTGTGTGTGTGTGTCTGTGTGTCAGTAGCAGGAGTGTGTCTGTGTTTACACCAGCCGAGATCCGGTGAAAAGGCAGAACGAGGAGGAGTGTGCCGAGCCCGCTCCCTCACTGTTGTCCCCAAACAACATGGATATTGTGGTGGTGATTACAGACACAATGATTACAAACACTCTGAGGTGAGAGGGAAGCTTCGTTTGGTGGCCTTACCCCCCACGTACACACATACACTTTCGTGTGGAGACCCAAAAGCACCTGCCTCTTATCACCCTCACACACATCCAAGTTGTTTGGATACTAAATAGAGTCACCTCACAGCACGTATCCAAACGCCACCATCTTCTGTCCTTTTTCAGATAAGACGAACGGGGCTTCTCAAGGATGGCTGTTGATACAAACATCAAAGTAGACGGGAAGCCAAACTTGGGGGATTTTGCTGTTGGCTTTATCAGGTCACACGACACGCACTATTACACGTTTGTTATCTCATAGTCACACTGCTGTGGCCTAGGTCATTTCTTCTTTCCAAATGACCCTGTTTTTATGTCTACTCACGGCCAACAACAGAACAGAAAAGCTAATTCTGTAGAGTCATGCAGCAACGAGTATGGAAAGGACATGCAAAAGGAACCAGGACGGACTACGTGGAAAACTTTACAGCTCTGAGATTTTAAACACACCGTCGGGAGCTCAGTTTTGTTCAGTTTAAAAAGCTTGTCAACCAGTTTCCCAAATTATTACAAGATATTAATGCCAAGTTTTGCTTTTTTTTAAAAAAAGAAAAACACAAACCCCACTCTGGGTGTTGTTAAATGGAGTTCTTGTGCCTATAAAGATCCATATTTTAAGGTTTACATATGTTGAAAATGTGTTTCTCAAACAAACTACATCAACGATGTGAGTGAACATTTTTGTTACTGTACACCATGAAAGCTTCCTCAGCTCGCCCTTCAGTTTCTACCATACCAACCAAGCAAACACAGTAACCACAGCAGCAGCCATCACTACACCAACACAACACTGACAGCTCGAGCACAACGTCCTGTCGTGACAACTCAACACAAACCCGCACTCACCTGTTAGGATGAACAGAAGGCAGAAGGCAGAGCAGGCACACAGCACAGTTCTTCCTGTGGCCTCCATGGCATCTTATCCTCTGGGGATATGTGGGAATTCTGACAGGCAGTGCAAGGACTGAGGGATGGAGGAAGAGGAGAGGTGTGGAAGAGAAGAGGTGGTGGTGGTGGAGGAGGAGAGAAATGTGACTGGTTGTGGTGACATTTGCCAGGGAAATAAGAGGAGCTGGCTTTCCTGCATGCAGCTCTAGGCTCCTCCCATGTGAACCCAAGAGTACGAAGAGGTCCACATGGCTGAGAGACAACACAGTGTGTTCTCACATACACGCACACACTGAGCTGCCCTCAGGTTGAGGATTTGCACTATATCAAAGGGAAGATGAGACATAAAACTGTGAAAGAGCAGAATGGAAACTGTGTCTACATTAGACCAGCTGTCTGCTGCTTCAGACCCCCGGGCTGTGAAATAAAGCCTTTACCTGCTAACAGCAGTTTTGTTGGCTTAATGCGCTTTCGGCTGACATAACAGTCAGCAAACGCCACTCTGTGTGGAATGATTTTGTAATTCTAGAAATAACAGAAGAAGAAGAAGACAAAGCGAGTGATACTGGGGTAAGACCGAGGAATGTATATGCCTTTAGGACATCTAAAGACTCTCCTCAAAATCAGAGAGATACACATTTTCATATTGTCTGTGAACCCTGAGGACGCTGTGGGGGGAAAACGATTCCTTGGAGAAAAGCTGAAGGTTTCATCTTATGGCATTAATGGCAAATGGGAGTTTTTTTTACATTGCTCTTACTACGAGGAGACTGTGTCACTTTAATTTAGGTCATTTGTAGAGATAATGAGATAAAGCTCTTAAAAAGCACCTTTTTTTCCTGTCAGTCCAGCGATCCCACATAGTCTGAGAAGATGTTAAAAAAGGTTAAAAATAGTCACATGTTAAACACTAACATGCTTTTCCCACAGTGACTTGTGCAGAAGAGTTTTACTTTGTAGATTACCACCCTCATAAAGGGTTGGATTGGGAATGAACTGCACAGTGAATGAATTAAGCCATTGTACGCCGCATAAATGAGTGCCTAGTTTGGTGATGGCACCATTAAAGAAAGTCTCTTTTTTTTCTGCTGTCAAGCACTTAATCATGGGATCCCTATTTACTGAGAAAACTGAAAAGAATGATTAATGGTTAAAAGTGGCTTTATTAATAATAATAATAATAATAATAATAATAATAACAAAGAAAAAAAGTCAATTAAGTTTTTGTTTATCGGAGCACATTCTTCAGCAAATCTGGCACCCCTCAAAGACAGTTTCAAATGGTCCCAGTGAAGAAATCCTAATAAAATAATTCATTTAAAATAGTTGTGGTTGCTGAAAGGTGCTGATAACACCTAAAAGACACAAAACATTGCTGCAATTGTCCTTTTTACTGCACTTTATTACAGAGAGCCTGCAAGTTTTCCATTTCACCTGTAGATGGGGTCAGCGCATCGTCTACAGGACAAAGTCTTACAGTGTCTGCAACAATAAGCTGCACAACCCTTCAAAATAAAGGTTCTAATTTGTCTTGTAAAGTAAGTAAGTAAAAGTTTATTTGTATAGCACATTTCACAGACAGATGTCACAAAGTGCTCCACAAGAGAGCTTATACTGCATTTAAGGATATGTAGCGATCGTGGCTCAAGAGTTGGGTGTTTGTTTTGTAATCGGAAGGTTGCTGGTTCGAGCCCCGGCTCGGACAGTCTTGGTCGTTGTGTCCTTGGGCAAGACACTTCACCTACCGCCTACTGGTGATGGCCAGAGGGACTTATGGCATGATATGGCAGCCTCGCCTCTGTCAGTCTGCCCCAGGGCAGCTGTGGCTACAACTGTAGCTTGCCTCCACCAGTGTGTGAGAGTGAATGAATAGTGGTATTGTAAAGCGCTATATAAATGCAATCCATTATTATTATTATTATAGCACATGTACAGGGTGGGCCATTTATATGGATACACTTTAATAACATGGGAATGGTTGGTGATATTAAAGTCCTGTTTGTGGCACATTAGTATATGTGGGGGGGCAAACTCCTCAAGATGGGCGGTGACCATGGTGGCCATTTAGAAGTCGGCCATCTTGGATACAACTTTTGTTTTTTCAATAGGAAGAGGGCCATGTGACACATCAAACTTATTGGTAATGTCACAAGAAAAACAATGGTGTGCTTGGTTTCAACATAACTTTATTCTTTCATGAGTTATTTACAAGTTTCTGACCACTTATAAAATGTGTTCAATGTCCTGCCCATTGTGTTGGATTGTCAATGCAACCCTCTTCTCCCACTCTTCACACACTGATAGCAACAGCGCAGGAGAAATGCCAGCACAGGCATCCAGTATCCGTAGTTTCAGGTGCTGCACATCTCGTATCTTCACACCATAGACAATTGCCTTCAGATGACCCCAAAGATAAAAGTCTAAGGGGGTCAGATCGGGAGACCTTGGAGGCCATTCAACTGGCCCACGACGACCAATCCACTTTCCAGGAAACTGTTCATCTAGGAATGCTCGGACCTGGCACCCATAATGTGGTGGCGCACCATCTTGCTGGAAAAACTCAGGGAACGTGCCAGCTTCAGTGCATAAAGAGGGAAACACATCATCATGTAGCAATTTCAAATATCCAGTGGCCTTGAGGTTTCCATTGATGAAGAATGGACCCACTATCGTTGTACCCCATATACCACACCATCCATCCAATGTGAGCTAGTGTCAGGTTTTGTTTGTTAACTTCACCATTCACATAAAAGTTTGCCTCATCACTGAACAAAATCTTCTGCGTGAACTGAGGATCCTGTTCCAATTTTTGTTTTGCCCATTCTGCAAATTCTGTGCGCCGATCTGGGTCATCCTCAGGGATGTTCGACTAATGCCACTCTCCAGTGACATGCGGCAAGTGCTACGCTGTGGGCTCTTGCTGAATGAAGCTAGGACAGCCACTGATGTTTCTTCATTAGTGACAGTTTTCTTGCGTCCACATTTTGGCAAATCCAAGACTGAACAAGTTTCACGAAACTTAGCAAGCAGTTTGCTGACTGTAGCATGGGAGATGGGTAGTCTCGTAGAGTGTCTTGCATTGAAATCTGCTGCAATGACCCGGTTACTGCATTCACCAGATATCAACACGATTTCGATCCACTCCTCTTCCTATTGAAAAAACAAAAGTTGTATCCAAGATGGCCGACTTCTAAATGGCCCCCATGGTCACCACCCATCTTGAGGAGTTTGCCCCCTCACATATATTAATGTGCCACAAACAGGACTTTAATATCACCAATCATTCCCATGTTATTAAAGTGTATCCATATAAATGGCCCACCCTGATTCATGTTTTTTTAAAGGACTTAAAATTTTGTATTTTCTTTAATTTTGAGATTCTTACCTGACACCCCCACCCTTCCCCCACCAAAAAAAAAAAAAAAAGATAAATAAATACCTTAATTCAATTCAGTTAATTAAGTTAAAGACCCTACAGTATTGGGGGGGGGGGGGGGGTACCTATTAGCAAGCACTTGGGAAGAAAAAGCTCCCTTCTAACAGGAAGTAATCTCAGGCTAACCAGGCTCAGGAAGTAGCAGCCATCTGCCCTGACTGGTTGAGGAGAAGGCGACAAGAAAAAGGGAGCATTAAAGCTCACAACTGTTTGTTCAAATCTGTGACATTTTGCAGCTACATTGCTTGTGCAAGTAAGTAAGTTCCTAATAGGTCATAATATTTTGACAGCTCCTGATTATTCCAGCTGTGACTAATAGCAAGAGCACTACGTGCAAAATGGGGGGTATTTGCATTCAAAACAGAACAACAGATTGTCACAAGACCAAAGGATATTGAGAAACTAAACAGAGGTTGCCTAATGGCTAGGTTAGGATGGGTTTTTGGTTTACACCCTGACCTTTTGACTTGACAGGCCTGGTGAGTGATGCTATAGAAAAGCAGAGCCATCCTTCCTTGACCGGAGAGCTACTGTCACGGTTTGCGGGGCAAGCCGTGTGGAGTTGAAATAGGACCCAAAATGCGGCAGCTCTGGTGCAGATGAGTGTTTATTTGACAACCGAAAATACAAACAGCAACGGTGTGGGTACCATGAAACAGGAAAACCTAAACTGGGTAGAACTAATAACACAAACCAGAAACGAGGATGCAGGGAGGTCCGGGGAAATACATACGGGAAGACGCAGGGAGACCGAGGGGAAACAACACAGACGAACCAGCAACTACCATGACAGAAGACACAACTTAAATACACTCAGAGAACACAGGGAGATTACACACAGGTGGGGAACACAGGTGACACTGATAAACATAACGAGACAGGGCAGGAGTGAACACAACATGACGCATACTGACGAGAGACTGTCAAAGTAAAACAGGAAGTACACAGAGGTTCAGACAGGAGGAGAGAGAGCACGGGGAGAACACAGACATAACAGGCTGGGGGAAACATGGACTAAACACAAAGAGAGACGAGAGCTCATAAATACACAGAGGGGCACAAAGGGGGTAAGAGTCACAAAGGGAAAACACTTAGGGAACACCACAACAGGACACCTCAGAAAACATGGCCTAAATAAGGAGCGAAAATACAAGGAACCAAGAATACTGGGCCAACATGGCCCAGGACCATGACAGCTACAGGATTAAAAGGGATCAAGATCATGTCAAACTAGCCAGCATACGCAAATGTCACTTATGACAGAATAAGAAGTGCTCCTGCTTTACTGCCTTCGACATTTGGTAAAAAGGTGATCCACTCTGACCTAACAAGGCTTGCACCAGTATATAATTTGCATATAGTGCATCAGGGTCTGATATGGCCTTTTTGGACCACCTTACCAAAACCAAGACTCAGCAGCTGAGTGACACACCCACACAGCCTAAAATGGGGGCCCTTTGGTTGTGCTACGACATGTCACATTTTCCATTTTCAGCCTCCCAGCCCATGTCTGCCACATTTCAACATGAGTCTACCCCTCTGGGCTCCTTGCCTCCTGCAGCCTCCAACTCTTCACCAAACTCTGATTGCTTTTTTTTTTTTTTTAGTTCTCTTCATTCCTCATTAATTTAAAAATTCAGCCAAACGTCTATATATTTTTGTTCTCCCTACCTCCTTCACCATTTTTTATTACCCTTCTCCTCTCTTCTCCTTCATTCCTCCTCTCTCCTAGCAGCCTTGGTTTCCAGCTGCAGACACTCAGAGCAGACACAGCACACTAGCCCACATCAAGGCTGCACTACTGGCACTCATGTGCATGTATGCGTGTGTGTGTGTGTGTGTGTGTGTGTGTGTGTGTGTGTGTGTGTGTGTGTGTGTGTGTGTGTCTGGAGCAGTCATTACAGTGAAGCCACACTGGGTTGTCATAGGCCCATTTGATATACTATAGGCTACCATCCATACTGATTTCTCACTTCCTTGTAGGAAATAAAAATAAATAAATAAAAAATAAAGCTCTGATGTAATGCCAGAGGCTGCTTTGGTTTCAAAAGAAAGGATGTGGAAGTGTACAGATGTGAGGTCTCAAATATGCCTTATTTATCTCATAACACAGACGAGGTCACAGGAAGAGCCAGCAGTTTATAGAGCAGCCGTGCACAGTCTGAGTCCGTCGATCAGCGCATGTCACACCTTGGATAAAAAAAATGTAAATACTTGTCAGTTTCACATGTAGAAATGTAAGTCTGTAGCTGAAAGAAAACAAGAAAGAAAGCGCGGGGTTAAGCGGAACCAAACGGGGGGGAGGGGGCGGGGGACGGCTGCACAGCATTGAGCGTTGCGATTGGATGACGAAGTTTCATTCACTCATAGATTTATAACGGTGGGAAAACACTGAATGTTGGACACACACGTGCGTGAGTGAGTGTGAGTGCACACCCGTGTGTGTGTGGGCGGATTCAGACGCATGTTTCACTTTAAGTTGACATGTGAGTGGCTTTTTTTTTCATGCTGAACCCTTTAATCACTCTAGATCTAGTGTGGCACTTTTATCAGGCCCAGAGTGCTCTGATAAAGTAAGTGCGACTCCTGAAGAATACATCATCATCCTCCACCCTAAAGCAGTCAAAACAGTGTGAGAAGCTTTCAACAGTGTGTGTGTGTCTGTGTGTGTGCATTCAGGCTTCTTCTGCTTTCCACACATCCGACCTCTATCTGCATGACGACCAGATATCCTTCAACAAGCCACTCAATTGTATGTCTTCCTTTGGTGCAGCTTGTATACCAAGTGTTCCTGTGTGTGTGTGTGTGTGTGTGTGTGTGTGTGTGTCACTGTGGCAAGAGCCTCACCCCTTTAACGCATTCCAGTATCCAGCACCCACGCACTCACCATGTGACCACAGTCAATGACAGGAAATAAGCTGATGTCAAATCTTGCTGCCTGCAACCCAGATCCTCTTCAGCTTCCAGTTAAACACTCAGCTTTGTATGCCTGAAACACACCCAGAGCATAGAGCTCAGTGTAAATCTATAGGAAAAGGGGTGGCATTTTTATGCAGTTCTCTTTTTTCCTATATAATGCTGCTGTTGTTTTCCCTCGCTTGAGTAATTCAAAAGACATGCTGTGGATGTGATTGAGCACATACCTCTTTTATATGCCCTTCTTAAAAGCCCATTCACTGTAGCGCATGCGGCAAAGTGTCTGTCAAAGGCAGGTGTAGCTCTGATAAAAACTTTCCTCAACAGTTATGTTTACATAGTTGACACCTGTACACACACAGACATATTATCTTGTTTCCTGTTCTCCGGTCTAGAGCCCCTTAGAGAGATTAGAATTCAAAGATTGCTGTTTAGAATATAAGTTCTTTTTTTTTTCATCTGAGACATGTGTCATACTGGGAGGAAAAGAAAAATACACAGACTAGATTTCATTAGTGTTCAGACGTGATTAAGTAAAACGTCTGCGTGGTGCAAAGTGTATGCTTTCTAAGCTAGAGAAATTAAAGTGCACAAGTTATTCCACTGCAGTCATTCCTCACTGCTTAATTAATTCTTCAGCAGCATTTGGTTCAACACATGCACCTCTGTGAGAAAAAAAATCAGTGTTTACATCACACGTGCCACAAACCAAACTAGAGTGTATGTGTGTGTGTGTGTGGGTGGGTGGGTGCACGTGCATGCATACAGAGTTGAATGAACACAGCCACTTCTATGTTCTCTCCAGCAGTAAACTGTTGGCTGTTAAGACAGAGCATGATCCCAAACTGAAAGTCAGTACTCCCTTTGCTCAGGTCTGTGCTTGTCTGCTTTGCTTAGTGCAGAATAAGAGAAAACTACACAATGCTTACAACAATCCAGGAGAAAAAGGGTGTATATTAAGCCTATATGACCAGTGATGGTGGTTTGGTATGTAGTATCTGTCAGGCGCAGTGGCCCGTGGACATGGGATGGACTCAAGTGCAGATTCAAAACCGGAGGCCAGGGGTGAGGTGTAACGAAAAGAGATTTTATTTTACAATGCTCAGAGGCTAACAGAAAGTGCAGACTAGAATCAATGAACATAAACTAGATGTCTGAGGCGAGAGAAAAATACTGTGATGATAACTAGATGGCAGGGATAACTGGGTGCAGGTACTGGGCAGGGGAAACTGTGGCGGGCCAGGGCACTGAAACAGAGGACAGAGCAGTCAGGGGAATTCCACAGAGGGTTGCGAGTGAATCTAAGGATAGTACACTGAGCTGTCTTACAAGCTTGCAGGTGGGGGTTGCGTGGAGGGGGGAGGCAGGAGAGGTCCAGGTGGGTGCTGCATGCAATGCAGGGAGGCAGGCAGGAGAGAATGGCAGCTCCAAAACGGAGAGGGATTACCGGCGGCAGCAAACTGGTATCCAGGAGAGCTTGCTAGGTGGGTTTCAGAGGCTGACGAGAAAAACAGAGATACGGTTAATACACACGATTAGTCACCAAGGAACGGACGTGAGGCCGAGAACTGACTAAAGTTGGCAGATAATCTGGCGAAGACCAGTTGAGTGCGCTGGTCATAAATACTGCTGGTACGATTGCCATCAGGTGAGGAACAACAAAGACTCCACCCAGTGGGGAGGAGCTGATGCTGTGGAAAACCACCCAGACCACGACAGTATCTTGCAGTGTGCTTTTCATTTCCTGATGGCACAGTTTTAGACTTTGGAGTTACCATTGGAAGCAGTGGCCAAAAATATAAACTAGCTGGTGGCAGTAAATGTGTAGCTGTCTTTTCTGCCACATACTCCTTAGCAATGTTAGCATTGTTGCCTCACAGCAAGCTAGTCCTGGTTTTGAAGCCGCCATCTTTCTTTGTGGCATTTGCATGTTCTCCCCATGGGTTCGGTCTGGGTTCTCTGGGTTCCTCCTACAGTCCAAAGACATGCAGTTAGTGGGGTTGGGTTCATTAGTGATTCTAAATTGGTGTCAGACCCAGGGTCCATGAGCAGTTTTGGACTTGTTTATATGTTGCTGGTGTGCACCGTGATTATGTGTTGTGTTTGTGTCCCTGGGTTCCCTTTGTACTGTGTGTGTGCGTGTGTGTGGTGTCCTGGTTTTCCTGGTGTGTCCCGTTGGGAGGCTGGAGGAGGAACACACACACCTGCAGATGATCAGGATCATCTGGGAGCAACATAGCAGTGTGGCTGAGCGCTCCTCGACGCTGGATTGTTACGTGACTACCCGTCAGCGTTTTCAGCAAAATCAATGAGTGTTAGTCTGTCGCTAGTTAACGGCTACCTCTGTGGATTTTCCAGCAGGAGTGCGGGAACAAGAGTGCAATGAGCACAAGTATCACAGGAGCGGAGACACGGAGCACGAGCACTGGGAAGAAGACACGACACTGGAGTTGGAAATGCAGGGGATTTATTGTTGTGTACTATGTACTTCACCGTAAATAAACCCAATGCATTCATCGCACTGCGTTTTGGGTCATATTTTCCCCACATTCCCACAGTCTGCCAGCTCAACGTGGCAGAACAAGCCAGCCACAATGGGCCCAGCGGACTCAGGAGTCGCCACGGAGGAGGAACTGCTCTCACAGCTATGGGATTACTGACAGAGCATAATCCGGGCTGCGGACCCAACCAAGAGACACGTACAGGTCGTGTTCTTTGATGAGTTTCTGTCCTCCACATCTTTTCCCCTGAACTTTATGGGTTTTAAAAAAATAACACGTATTGTAATGGATCTGAGGGCAAGCTCCTGTTTGAGTTGTTGGCGGCCCGAGGAAGGAGGATTCTGCCGTGCTCCTGGGAGCCCTTGCCGCATGGGTTTTCCAGCATCTCCGGCTGGCATTCCAGTCAATGTTTGCTGCCAAATCGCTCCATCCTCCCTTACGGGAGAGACGGCGCCCTCACCATCATTATCCCACTACACCTCCACCCACTCCTGCGGCTTCAGCCCAGTCAGCTGGTGACGGACCCACGGCCCTCATCACTGCAGTGAGTAAACCGGACTCTGTTATTTTTATTAATCCTTCCACAAGGGATTTACATGCCAAAGTACCGGAGTTGACCTTTTCCCCTAATGTGGTCCCACCTTCATGGAGGAGATGGCGCCTGTGCCTTCGTCACACCACCAATCAACCCACTATTGTGGCTTTTGAAGAATCAGCTGACTCTGGGCCAACCGCGCAAGGAGCCACAGTGAGTAAAACAGACTCTGTTGTTGGAGAAAATGTTTTTGCAGAGATACAAGAAAGAGAGACAGCTTCATCTAAACCCAAGGACAGTGCCCAGTCTGTTAATAATAAAAAGAGGCCCACACTGGAGCCTCTTTTTACTTAAAAGCTTAAAACCTCTGTGTTGCCAGAAAATGAACATGAACTGACAGCTAATTCTGAGTCCGTGTTTGGTGACTGTTCTCCTTGTGCCCCTCTGAGTCCAGAGTAGCAGAGCCTGTAGCTCAGTCAGTAGCTCAGTCACCGGATCAGCAACTCTCATCCTCTGCTGGATGTTCTGAGAAGCTCATTCAGACAACTGAGGGCTGCATATCACTGCCATTACTAGAACAGACTATCTGCACTGCACAGCCCCAGCTGCAGCATCCCAAGCCGGCTGTGTGCCCTGTGCAGTGGCAGTTAGCGTTGCTTCAGCCAGAGGATTCTGCACCTTCTGGTCCTGCGTCTACTCCTGCTGGACGGTCCGAGGGGCCCATTCAGCCCCACCATCATCTCACTTGCCTGCAGCTGCTACACCACCATCATCTGTTCAACCGACTGAAGCTGCCGCTCCAACATCATCACAAACACCTGTGGCATCTTCTGCTCATCCGTCTGCAGCTGCTACCCCACCATCACCTCACCTGCCTGCAGCTGCTGCACCATCGTCATCTCCACCGCCAGCAGTCACTACGCCACCGCCAGGACCTGCTCAGCCCAAGTCGGAGGTCTGTGCGGCAGAGGGACCCGTTCAGCCCAAGCTGGAGGTTGCCACGTCACCTGACAGACCTCCTCTGCCTAAGCCGGAGGTCACCATGTCGCCTGAGGGACCTGCTCAGCCCAAGCTGGAGGTCAGCACGTCATCAAAACCTGCCACAAAACCTGACGTGAGGAGGTCACGCCACCTGAACTGCTTTGTTGCCACTGCTGGATCGGCAGCTGCCCTCCAGTGTCGCTATGTCGCCACCACCGGACCCATGGCAGGCCACTGGAGCTGCAATGCTGCCCATGGTCGGCCGCCTGAGCCACTAAGTTGCTGCCACCAGCAGAGATGGGCAGTAACGCATTACTGTAATCCGATTACTTTTTTCAAGTAACGAGTAAAGTAAGGGATTACTATTGCAAAAAAGGTAATTAGATTACTGTAAGCACGCTGCATTACTGCGTTACTAAAACCGTGATTTTCTTGTGAGAGTGTCTCATGACAATGATGTAAGCGAGTGCGACGTTTGTGGCAACAGCTGTCTGCAGATCAACAGTGGATAATATATCGAGTGCGGGAGAGAGTATCAGCATGCAGCGTTTAAAGCATGGAAGTACTGACCTTACTTTGAGTTTGATTCCGTAAAAAGTGACAAAAACATTAGTGTCCGTTGTGCAGTGTGTGGGAAGAAAACTTCTTTTTACAGTGAAAAAAACCCCCTAAAATTCCGAGCAAGCACCGAGTGCGCTGCCACGAAATGGGAAATTCACAGAGAAACTCGTGGATTTTTCCACTGCCTGCTGCGACACACCTTCACCAGGGCAAACCTCTGCCTGCCCTACTCCTGCAATACAGGTGAAAATAGAACAACAGTCTGAGTCTTTGATTTTATTTATTTTCTGCTGTGTTTCACTTGCACTTGTTTGAAAGACTGAGTGTAAACACAAAAAAACTATTTTATTTTATGTGCTGGAATGTGCAGAAAATAGGTTTAAATATTAAACAAATTTCTTCCAGTCAGAGAATGTTGCATATAATTTAATTTTTGCTTGATGCATAAAGTTAAAAGATTAAAACTAATAAAACAAGTTTTAAAAAGAGACTTTTTCATTTGATTAAATTTTGTATGATGGAGTATGCATAAAAAGTAGAATTGGGCTGAAAGATCTATTGCTTTATTACCTATTCAGGTTGTAAATCCTGTTTTTAAAAAGTAACTAAGTAACTAATTACTTTTGAAAATAAGTAATCAGTAAAGTAACAGGATTACTTTTTTGGGGGAAGCAATCAGTAGTTAGTTACTGATTACTTTTTGCAAGTAACTTGACCAACACTGGTGGCCAGATCCGCCGCCGCCCACCAGAGCTGCTATGTCACTCCTGTTGAGAAACCGAGGAGCCGGGGTTTTCTCCCTGGAGGTATCAGGCAGAAAATGTTCTCCATGACCGAAGGTAGACTGGGTCATCCACCAGTCAGAAGTCGGAGGTTTGATTTCCAGTTTCTCCACTATGCATGATGAAGTATCCTTGAACACGACACTGAGTTGCTCTTGATGGATCCGTGTATGTACAGGCATCGAAAAAAGCACTTGCATGAATACATGTGTGTGACTGGGTTTGGCTTTTAGAAATCATGTTGTGTACTCAATAAGAGTAGAAATTAGCACCAGTCGTTTTCCATATGTGGAAATAATAGCAGCTTCTATTGTGTATACAAGCAGCAGAAATAAGCTTTCTCCAAAGAGTGAATGGCCTCTCTCTTAGAGATCGGGTGAGGAGTGGCCATACAGAAGGGGCTCAGAGTAGAGCCGCTAGTCCTCCACATCGAAAAGAGCCAGTTGAGGTGGTTCGGGGCTTTGACAAGGATGCCTCCTGGGCACCTCCTCGGTGAGGTATTCCGGGTATGTCCCACTGGGAAGAACTCCAGGATCAGACCCAGGACACTCTGGAGCGATTATATCTCTTGGCTGGCCTGGGAATGCCTTGGTGCCTTGGAGGGAAGTCTGGGCTTCTCTGCTTCGGCTGCTGCCCCCGCGACCCAGCCCCAGATAAGCAGAAGAAAATGAATGGAAGGAAATAATGACTTGATGATGTTTTTTAAGGGTACTTCCATAGGACACCCTGCAGTGGGGCAAGAAGTGGGAAGTAAAACAAGCTCTGGTGATTTGAGTTTCAGTGGCAATGAGGAGTTATTTTTAATCCACAAAGAGACACTTTTACAGCCACTTTCCAATATGTCAAGTGGAGGCTAGATGATCCTGAAGCTAGCTCTCTCAGTACACTTATGACTGTTTCAAACATGCTTTTTTTCCCGCCATAAATAACCTTAGCTTTCCTAGTATATGTATAGGCGAACACATGGCTAATCAAAGGCAAAGGCTTAAAATCCAAAGATTTTCGGACTCTTTCAGGCTAAAAATAATAAATAAATAAATATCTGGGACAGTTTAAAAGTGATAGAAACAGGATGTGATATGTTAATCTGTAAACTTTTTTTCACCTTTGAACAGAATTTACCAAGTCTGTGCTAACGTAACCACCTGCTGGCAGTAGCTTTAACGGACACGTATGAGGATCTCTCACTCTAACAGAAAGCAAAAAGAGGTATTTCACAATGCAAAAAGGGGTATTTCTCACTGTGTTAACCTTTTCCTGTTATCAAATTCTGGCAAAGTAAACTCCAGAGTTATGAACATCTGCTACTTATTTGTATCTTTTTTTAGGAGGACTCCCTGCACTACCACTATTGTAAATCAAAAAACTAAAACTGCAGGCTCAAAATGAGCCACACATACACTGAGCCAGTAACCAGTACACGCCTATTCGAACATCAGCCAATGAGTTTTTGACAAGGCAGTGGGGCGGCTGAAGTCGCTTGTGGTGTGTCAGCTTTTAAAAACCTAGAATGGTTGCAATGCTACTGGAGGAAAAACTCAAAAATTTGTGTTGATGCACTGCAAAAGTGCAAAAGCAAAGAGGAACTATGCTCAACCATCACCCACATATGGTATGAGGGGAATTACTTTGTTCACTACAGTCTCAAAAGTAACCACTCTCAGGCTTAACCAAAACTCATTATTATAAGGCTTACCCTGCAGGTACGAGCTCCAAGGCTGTTAATTTGCTTTGCAAGATGGTACTGCGGTTGCATCCATCTTTGGATGCACACTAGAAATCAAAAGCTGGGATGTAAAATATGTGTTTATGTGTGTGGAAAAAGAAAAAAGAGAGAAAGGGGTTTGGCAAGACCCTTTAATTGAAGGTGATCTGGAAAGAATCCACCACGTTACCAGTAATTAGATCCCACCTGTGTTCAAGAAGCACAGCAGTAAAGGGCACATGACCCTCAGTAACCTGTGCTCGCACAGCAGGCACAAACAGTATCTGTGACCACTCAGCTGATTACAGATAAGGCGAGATAACCGTTTCCATGTGACAGAATAACAGTTCTTCACAATACACTGAAAGAGCTGCAAATGCTAATGAAACACCAGCGGTGCTTTTGAAAGACCTTGTTAAAGTGCCGTACGCGGTAAGATGAAGCTTAAAGATTTCTTTAAAGTCCGATGCTGTAAAACAATATAGCTGTAAGGATGATACAGGTTTGAATTACTGATAGTGATTACTATACTTTTGCTTTTGCAGTGAGTGATTCCAGAGTAAGAAGGCAGAAAAGGATTTAGACATTCAACAGAATGCATGGTGCGATTGCGTGCAGATAATTTTCATTTTATTTTCTTTTTTCTTTATTCTGTTGTTTCTTTATGCAGGTTAATTAGGATTAGCTCTCATTTTCCCACAGGAGTAAAGCCAAGATTCATATCCTGTACATTTTCTCCAAATGCCACTTTAAATTGCACATTAAATAGCAGTTATAAACTCTTCTTTCTTGGCTCCAGCTATTTCATCAGAAGAGTCAGTCCGCAGGTCTTTCCCAGGTAAAAACACGCCAACCGAAAATTTCTTGAATACAGCCCAGCACAATAAAAGGAGACGGCATGGCAATAAAGGCTTTGATATGGATGATAAACTCCCACACACAGCAGACTTTTGCTCATCGCGTATAACCCCAATCATACATTTTCTTTAACTGATTTCACCTCTAATCGGCCACGTGTTCGGACATTGTTTGGCGTCTTTCAGTTTAACAGTAAAATTGCTGAGTTCATTTGCTTCACATCCCCTGAATGACTAAGGGCCAACACAGCTAAATTTATCTGTCCTTCTGTCTTCCGCTTACTTAACTGTAAAAAGGCGCAGACTTGAAATAATCCCTCTGATCCACCCTTTAATCACCAGCCGTCCTTTTAAAAGACAAAAGAAACCTGTCAAATTTTATTTATCTTTTCCCGGCTTGTTTTCCGGTCTCTGCGGTTAATTTTTTGTGGAATGTGAAGAGCAGCTGTCACTTTAGCACATGAATGGAGCCAGTTTAGTGGCCCGGAGGCATCGGAGTGGATCAACGGCAGAGGAGGGACAGCTGGGCCTGAGGGGACAATAGCACTCTCAGTTAATCATTAATACTCTTAAATAACAGCAGCCAGGCACCAGAGGTTCACTCAGCAGTCTCTCCAGAATATTCCACCGGCAACAGGAGGACGCAGGAAGCCTCGGCTTGGAGGGTGACCCCAAACTGACACTTGTTAATTGGGTCCTTTGATGGGTCTGCTGGAGCTTTAAATTGCTGTCTGTTTGATGAGATTTCACCCATTGGCCATGAGCAGAATGACAACAGAATGATTTGATGTATTATAATGTTGGAAAGTGGTATTTAGGCCTATATTGTCTTCTTCTCAAAGTGCATCTGGTTGCCACGAAACTGACACTTGTGATTTGCCCCGAAGGATAAGAAAGTCATGTTAAAAAGGTGGGGGGTTTCCAGAAAAAGGCTGTTTATGCACATTTAATAGAGAGGAGTCTGATAACTGAAGGTTCTGCGTCCCGTTGTACTTTTAGAAAATCTAGGAACGGTTGGGATACTGTTGATGTTGGAACTCTGGTGGGATAATAGGACACCAAAAGTCTGTAAGTTGTGCTAGTCCCAGATTTCAAAATCAATTCTTGGCAAATCCGGACTTCGGGAGAAGCTAACATAGGAAAAATATAATGTCTTCTTCTAGTAGCAGCATTTTGGATCTATTGAAGTGTAATTTAATGAGATTTTTTTAACGATATGAAAATTACAAGTTTAAATAGGCCCGATCTAGATCCTATAACTTAGTCTATGTACCGTATTTTTCGTACCTTAAGGCACACATATAAGGCGCACTGTCGATGAACGGGTCTGTTTTCATACATAAGGTGGACCAGATTATAAGGCGCATTATGTGAAACAAAACAGTCAGATAAGTCAAATTTTACTCAACTCATTCTTCTTGCTTCCTCCACTTCCGTACCATTGATTGATTAGTGTTGAATTCTCTCGCAGCTGCTCTATTCCCATGTTGTTGCAGTATATTAATGACTAACCTCGTATTGTGGATGGATTATCTCAGTTGTTCTCCTGGCTGAAGTTTGGTCTGTTTACAGCATCCTGCCATGCTATTGCATTTGTCCTTAACCATCGGGAACCCTTACGTTAACTTTTCTTGAATCGAAAAAAGTTAGCATGCATCCTCCAGCTTCACTTATGTTATGCTAACATAGCTGTGTCGCTAGCGATCACATAGCACATAATTATATATACCAGCTAGTCCAACTTCAGTAACCCAAGAAACGTCACTGCTGTTTAGTTTTCTGTCTTCATTTATGTTGGAAGTGGTAGCAGAGCTGTACATCATAATTTTAAGTTTTCATGGATGCCAGGATGTTAAACTTAATTTAGACAGTTTTTAACTCTCAATGATGCTGCAGTGTTCGTTTGACTTTAGACACAGCTATAGTTTGGACCCAGATTACTCAGCGAGGCTCCTGACTAGTGTATACTATGACTTCTAATAATAATAGCTGCAGGCTGTGTTGACATAATGTCTAGTTGCATTTCTAGGGAGGTGGATGTCAGACTATTCCCAAAGGTTGCATCATGGCGTAGGGTTCAGAGGGGTTTGTTCAGTTACAGCATAAATGACGGCATATATTTCATAATGAAGCATAAATCCCCAGTAACTAACTCTCAGAAACTTTTTCAATTTTACATTACGTCCCCAGCTGAAGCTAGTTGCAGAATGGGAAAAGTGCATCACAGAAAACTGATACTGACATTGAATCCTGTACAATTAAGTGCCATTTAGTGCTCATAATTACACATAATCATAATACACATGTTTTGAAACGTTTATCAGTCAGGCACACAACCTTCACGTTAATATACTACTATAATTGCAAGTACGAGATCAATAGATAGATAGTGCAAAATAGTACAAATTTGCAGGTTTATGACATGTGTGTATATTTAATAACAGATTAGTTTTGTTTAAATTTGTTCTAACTGATGAAAATATAATATGGCCTGATATAAACTTCCTTTTGCTGGGCAGACAAGGAAGAAAGTCTGGGATGCTTTCATTTTGGAGCCACATTCATCAGCCAACTTGCTAGTGCCAGTTTGAATCTCTTTTTGGCTTCAGTGCTACCTTAATTCTTCATGGCACGAATTCAACAAGGTGCTGAAAACATTCCTTGGAGATTTTGTTCTATATTGGTATGATAGCATCGTACAGCTGCTCCAAATTTATCATCTGCATGTCCATAATGTGAATCTGCTCTTCCACCACATCCCAAAGGTGCTCTATTGGACTGAGATCTGATGATTGTGGAAACAGTTTGAGTGCAGTGAACTAGAGCCATGCTTTCATGTTGTTTACATTAAATTCTGACCCTACCATCTGAATGCTGCAGCAGATATCGAGACTCATCAGACCAAGTAATATCTTGATGCATGCTCAATCATCCAGGTAAATAAATCCCTAAAGCTTGATTCTGTTCATCTGGATGTAGCGTTTTCAGTGGGAGAAACGTTTTGTCACTCATCCAAGTGACTTCTTCAGTCTCAGCTGACTGCACGTTTCCCTAATCTTATAAACTAGTTTCACTCATTATGCAAATGTACTATTTATAAGATTGGGAAAACCTGCAGTCAGCTGAGACTGAAGAAGTCACTTGGATGAGTGACGAAACGTTTCTCCCACTGAAAACGCTACATCCAGATAAACAGAATAAAACTTTGGGGACAGACCAAGTAATGTTTTTCCAATCCACAATTATCAAATTTTGGGGTAGCCCATGGGAATTGTAGCCTCAGTTTCTTGTTTTGAGTTGGCAGGAGTGTGGTCTTCTGCTGCTGTAGCCCATCTTCTTCAAGGAGCAGCACCTACAGAGATGTTCTTCTGCATACTTTGATTGTAACGAGTTACTGTTGCCCTATCAGCTTGAAACAGTATGGCCATTCTCTACTGACCTCTGGCATTAACAAAGCATTTTCACTCAGATAGCTACCGCTCTCTGGTATGTTCAAGATCACTTAAATCAGCTTTCTTCCTTATTGTGATCCTCACTTTGATCTTCAGCAGGTCGACTTGACCATGACTACATGCCTAAACATTTGGGTTGCTGGCATATGTTTGGCTGTTTAAATTTTTGCATTAATGAGCAGTTGGGGAGTTGTGCCTAACGAAGTGTATTTTTCAAGACTGGACTTTCGGGTGAGAGTTATTCAATGCTGAAATGTTTGCTGGGGTTGATGAGGTGAACTGTTACATAGAAATTCAGTATTTTGATGGATATTGTATAGAAAACCTAGACGGTAAGCAGAGCAGGTGCATGCCAGTCCCTTAGAACCTTTTTTTTTGTTTGCTAGAGAAACTACTGTTGTCTAAAAAGATAGAAGCTTACAAAGATTGAGACATTAAAAAAATTTGTAGACTAAAACTAACAATCAGCCTTTTGTTTCCATTGAACTCTTTCTTTTTTTCCTTTTACCATAACATATAAAAGCCACCAAAACAACCTGAAATGTTATTGGAAGATAGATTAGCGTCCAAAGGGGAGCAGATGCTAGCTTGAGGCCTCATTTGAATGTCACACTGACCCTCTGTTTATGTTTGTGCGGAAATGTGTGCGCGTTTGTGACCACATGAATTTGTATGTGATTGTGTCTGCACGTGGCTCTGCGTCCAGGCCCAGGCCCTCCCCAACGGCGGAGGTAGCAGGTGTCCCTGTGTCCCCTAAAAGAGCAGGTTTTTATGTCGTCTCCTCAAGTTAGTGGCTTGGTTGCCATGGGGATGCCCCAACAGAAAGAGGCTTGTGTCTGGGGGCCGGTGGCGGGGAGAAGAGGAGGACAGGGGAAGAAGAGAGAAGGAGCTTTAGTTCTACCAAACACTCTGGACTTAACACTGGTTGGACGAGAGAAAGGAAATCAAGTCAGAGACGCAGAACAGAGTCGGATTGTCTGCTCGCATCACGCCAGCCTCTGTCTTCACGCTCAAAATGTCACTTAAATATCAAGCTGCTGACGGCTGGTTCAAAACTGCAGACTAAGTGATGCTTGTAAATCCCAACAATGGGACTGAGGGCTTAGAAAGGCATCCGATATCACACATCATATCAGCTTTCTCCCCAGGTGAGACAGCTGTTTGCCTAAAGGCTAAATTTTACTGTACCCCCTGCCTTGTGATATGGACATCCCCCTCTGTTATAGTGGGATGTGGTAGACCAGCCCACAATCAATCTCTCCCTCTGTGTGTGTGTGTGTGTGTGTGTGTGTGTGTGTGTGTGTGTGTGTGTGTGTGTGTGTGTGTGGATGGGTGGGTGGGTGTAAGGAGATCTGGGAGAGACTAGGAGTCACCTGTCCCTTGTTGGCCCCTCTCTCTTCCCCCACGGGAGGGCCGTAATTCTCTCTTGGCTAGGCTGATCAGCAGCTGCCGTGCGGACACACACACACATACACACACACACACGCACGCACACAAACATACTGCATTCTCTTTTACGTTTTAGAGTCAGAGTGAAAGATAGAAATGGCCTTGTTGGGGCGCTTAAAGCAGCAGTTTGGTATGACTACTTCAAATCGACTTCAAATTGCAGTGTGAACTGGTTTCAATTAAGGCCGTGTTCTGGGTTTCTTCTTCTTCATGACAGTTAATAAATGATTTGTCTTCTCTTTTGACGTTTTCTCTTTTTTTCCTCTTAATCCAAATGTAACTAATACAGATTTTAAATACGTATATATTTTTTAATCTTTTTTATAAAAGTAATCTAAAAGCAACTGCTTGCAGTGATTAACCTACAGGGGGACCCACTGGAGTGTTTTGCTGACTTAATCCTTTAAGCTTTTTTTAATGTCCTGTACATTTCCTTTTTTATTCTTTTTCATTTTAGTTGAACCCTTTAATGAGTTTAAGAGGGGGAAAAGCCGTATACCTTTATAGATAATTTACCAGGAGTTATTAGAAAGTTTAACAGAGCCTGCCTGATACTTGATTCCTTGTTTGGTTTCACCTTTTCCTGATTCAGCAGTCCTGCCCCAAACCTCTCACACTGTGTTATCACAGACAGACAAAGCTGCCAGCTGTTCATACCTGAGAAAATGTCCCGACAACCTTTCGTAACAATTGTGCGAACCTGTCAATAAATAGGGTCGCACAATGGTACGGTAATAAGGAATTTTACTTGCTAAATCCCCAAACTTTTTTGTTGTTGTTCTTGTTTTCAAGAACATGAAAGGAGTGGCTCTGTTAAGAAACATTCCTCCACGATACGAATGCCAAATGTAAATTCTCAGGAAAATTGAGATGAAAAGCAAGCTCGGGTGTTTGGCTTTGCTTCAGCATAAACTCAGTTTCTTAATAGTTACACATTCTCAGAGATGAAACTGGTGGTTTCAGGCTTTTTGTCTTAAAAAAAATCCTTTACAGCAAATGCATGCTGCCTTTTGTCTGGTTTTCTTGTGAGTGTTAGCAACATCCCCCAAAACTTCCTAGTTAACTTCCCTAAATTATCTAATATTTCATAAAATAGGGAAGTTCAAAAAAATCTGCAACCCTATGATGCCGAATGTAGGCTCATCATAGAAAATAGCAACAGCCAAATATTGTTAAATGCCTAATATTTTCACACAGAATAAGACCCTTATAGGTATTTTTTTTCTTTTGTTACAGAATATCATTTTACTACACAACTACAAATATTTGAGTGCAATTTAGTGTCGCAACTACTAAACTTTAAATTAAAGTAGAATTTTGAATGCAGAACATTTACTTATAATGAAAAATAATCCTTTTTGAGTTTTCTAGTTTTTCTGAAGGAAACTGTGGTTATTCTGATTAACACAGCATGAACGCCTTTATTTAAAAAAACTATTAAAAATGAGAAATTGGAGAAATTTTTAAAAATGAGTATCATCCACATTGTTTTCTGTAAATTAAGATTAGCAAGCGTGTATCAGAATCCTGTACACTGCCACTGGTTTTATTTTGAAAAAGGAGGGGAAATTTAATTTTTTCATAATAAAGTCTTAATAATAAATTCAGAAAATTAGAGTGTTTAAAGATGTCTCTATATAAGAGCAGCTAAACTGAGTGTGGCGAAAGTTAGCATAAATGAAATCCTTGGCCAATCTTTTTTCCAATTTCTTATTTTTATGAAAAAGTACGTGTATTCATACATGCATTAAACATCAAATCAGATCAAATTCCGATCGTGCTAGTCCCAAAGGAGGATGTTCTTAATTGGACCATCCTGTCATTGACAGTTCCTGCATGAGAAAAAAACAAAAACAAAACAAGCTTGGGAACTTTATGAATTAGCTATTGAGTAATTTGTAGAAGTCGTGGAGTTACACGGTTACAGTTTCAGAAAGTGTGTTTGTGTGTGTGAACGTTTGAGGTTTGTGTCACTCTCTCATCTCTATACTGCAGTCAACATATCTAGTTGGTTTGTTTTCCAGCCAGATCAGAAGTATGTTTGCTAATGTATTCAATCTGGGCGATGGCTCTCAGAGCTGATTTCACACGAACAATGATGATGAAAAAATGTAAACGTCCCCATTTACAGTAATTGGTCTGGGACACTCTGTCGGCACTGTGCGTTTTTTGTGATGCAAATTATTTAAATGTGGGGTTGCGTACAAGGCTGGGCGGAGGGAGATTGACATAGATACTTCCATGTCATTATCCCCCCCAAAGTTTTACCTTTTCACAGGGAATCGGGGAACTCTGCAAACAGCATGGAAGACAAGTTTGCATGAAAATCATAGCACCGGGATAATGACCTTCTTGTGATCATCTATGACTCTCTGAAAACATGGGTTCCAATGAAAGCATGATCATGGGGGGGCTTACTTACAAGCCTGTAATTGGCTATTCATTGGGACAATCTGACATCAAGTGCTGTCACATCTAAACTTTGTCCAGAAGTAGAAGGAAAAAAGCAAAACAATACATTTTTGACTCTTTCATACAAAAAAGTAAAAATTTGATCATTTACATGAAATTGTTGGAATTTGAAACTAATTTAAATATTTAAGCACGAGAGTTAAAAAAAGAGGAAATTTACCATAATAATTGTCAAATTTATAGCTTTTAAAGCTTGAAACTACTTCTTGTTTTTAAAATTTGTTTTTAGTGGTTTCTTTAAATTTTCTTAATATTATTGATTTATATGTATTCACTATAAATAAGTTTTGAAGATGAAAATAAACTTAGCTCTACTAATATTTAATTATAAAAGATAAATATATACATTTATCTGTACAAATGTATTTTTATTTATTTTTTTAAGAAAATATTCAGATGTCAGAAAAAACGGGGACTAACATGAATCTCAAATAAAGCAGTAACTAATGATAAATTCTACAATTTGCTGATTGACTTACAAATCTTTCTGAAGATGCTGGTACAATTTTAAGATCAGAAAAAACTTAATAATAATTCTTTTAATGCATAAAAACGGATTTGTAGATTTTTCTTAACGTCTCCTTTTAGGTGAAATAAATCAGAGGTTCATCCTGATGTGAAGATGAAGCTGATACTCTGTAGAAATGTCCAACTTCTAAAATAAATAAACAAACAGGTTCATTAGTTATGCCTTGCAAACGACCACCGGAGCAGAGGGGGGTTCCCCCTGCCACAGATCAAGCCACCGGGCCTTGAACCTGACCCCTCCGGCTCATCTAGGGCGAGCTTGTCACATTGCATTCTTGCTGGTGCATTGTTGCCGCAGGAGCTCCTCAATAGTTTTGAGGGAGATAGTGTGGCCGTCCATCTAACAAACCTCCTCTCTCCCCTCCCCGATCTCTGCGTGCTCCCGGTTTTGACACAGGAGACAAAACCCGCGGAGAGGACTATGAATGGTAAAGCACCGAGGAGGCCGAGGGAGAGCAAAAGGAGGCGGTGTGCCTTTGTAGTCGGGGAGGAATGCGGAAATGTCCCCGCTCCGTGTCAAACCTCTCTGAAGGGGGTCAGGCCACATTCAGCCGGCGTGGGAAAGCCAGGCAGAGACGGAGCTCACACAAGGCGAGCGAGGCTGCAGTTGCATAGGCCTATCCGCGGATATATGGAAGAAGAAAAAAAACGAAGAAAGAAAGAAAGGAGAAAATCCAAAGAAGAGCGTGGTTCTGGAGGGCTATATCACGCGTTTGCCTTTGTCCTATGACCCCCCCCCCTCCCCAATCATACACCCCCTCCCCTCCACACACAAACTTGAAGTGAGAGTGTGTGCGCGCAAGTTTGCGTACGGCCCACCACCACCGCCGCCACCTCCTCCTCCGCTCGATTTTGGTGTCTGCCTGGGCTGGTGTAGTCTGAGGGGATGGGGGGTTAGAGCCTGCACCGTCAACTACCTGTGTGGCCCCGGCATGGAGGAAAGTGGACAGGGATGCATTTGACGGAGCAGTTTTTATCCGACACACGAAAGCGTCCTCAGCGTTATACCGGGCATGCCGACGTTGCGACGTTGTATTGACAACATAAAACAAGGTAAACGCTGAAAGTGGGCATATTTATGCAGATATTTGTGCAAAACAAAGTGTCTTTATGAGCCTGACAATGCTTGCTTTGCAACCCAATGAGGTTTTAAACGGTGACATGATCAATTCCCCGATTTATTAGAATGTAAGCCATTATTTGGCACACTTTGCGTCCACGCACAAAATAAATTGGAAAAAAATTCGGGAAAGCCACCCAGGCTAATGAAAACACACTTGAAACTCGGATGCGGTGTCGTTTCACACATTTCGAACCGTTTCGGGCTCGGAAAGCGACATTTAAGGGGTTTTAAATGGATTGTTGCTGTAGGAAGTTTAGACAATGCAGCCACGTGCTCGCAAGTTTGGGTGTCCTCAAAGAGAAACTTTGACAAATCAGCACAGGGAGGGCTGCTAGTTTGATCTTGTTGCTGGCGTAAAACGAAGAAGCGGGTGAAATATATGGTCATTTTTGCATGTTGTGATAACAAATAATTTTTTTTAAAAAACCCGAGACAGCTCGTGCGAAGATTACATGAGCAACACCGCATGCGGGGTGAATTATTGATTGCACGAGACAAATTATTGGATGCAAAGCAAGCCTTGAAAGGGGTTAACTGGGATTAATTTTAATTATTTTTCACATTAGTTTTATGTTAGAGGTAGGAGGACATGAGCTGCAGTGCGTAATAGGAGGAGGAGTGGAACTTGGGACGCAGCGGTTCTTTTCTTTTTTTTTTCATTTTGATAGTCGGAATAAAACATCATGACAGTCTTTTTATTGCCTACCTGGAGCACTCTTTGACCAAATCTGACAAAGATGGTGTCTTCCCCCATCTGTGTCTCCCTGTCATCTAGGCATTGCATGTGCCAACTTTTTTCTCTGAAAATGCCTTTGTAAGAGAGTCTGGCTCGTCATCCTCGCCCGGGATTCCCCGCAATATTTTCAACAAGAGAAGAAGAAGAAGAAGGGGGTGGGGGGGGGGGAAATTCTGCAAAAATGGACAAAGAAAGTGTTGGTACTCAGTATGAGCCTGTGGCCGAGATTGGAGAAGGCGCCTACGGGAAAGTGTACAAGGCGAGAGATTTGAAGAACGGGGGACGCTTTGTTGCCCTAAAAAGAGTTCGTGTCCAGACGGAGGAAGAAGGCATGCCGCTCTCCACCATCCGCGAGGTGGCGGTGCTGAGGCAGCTTGAAGCCTTTGAGCACCCCAATGTTGTCAGGTAAGTGAGGGGTGAGCGGAGGTGGGGAACCAACCTGCTTTATGTTTAAGAGACAGGATGGAGGGGAGGGGTGGGGGGATCGTGGTGGTGGAGGTGAAAGAAATATGCATATGAGACTAAGTATACATTACTTCCTTTTTGATGGTCTCTTGTGGCAGCTGTGATGGCTCATATGACCTTTGGTGGCAAAGCCTGCTTGCAGACTTGTCTGAAGCTGGTGGCCCTTTTAGTTTCCTGCAGGCAACACAGGCTCCACAACAACACACTGGAGGCTGTCACTATCAGCAGGTTTTAGGCGCACACCTGTGCATTCTCAACTTCCTGTTTAGTTCAAAAGCCCGCCCCGGTTTATCTTGATTGGTTGGCACCAGTCACATTTGTCACCTCATGCATATTTCATGTGTGCAAATCTTCATCTATAGATAAGATGCAGCAGCATCCTTCGGAAGCGGTGGTTTTCCACTACCCTAGCCTCTATTATCGCTGACTTGCAGAATGAAGCGAGACCTGCATGCTTATGTGTTTAGGGGTGCTTGGTCAAGATCCCTTTGATATTAGGAATGGTGAAGACATGTGAGGTTCCATCGGACATACAATGTAGCCGTTCAACATTCGGACCTCCTTTCACATTTTGGAATATTTATAAAAATACTGATATCTTCAAAAAGACAAAACAAAACTGAAATTACCTGCTTAGAAATCCATACTCTTAAGAACACTCAAAATATTTCTCATCCCAGGATTACTTGATACAAGACATTGCATTCAGTGAAACCTTTAAGTTTCCACGTGACATTACGTTGCCTACTAGGTGAGGATTGTTGTAACATTTCTCAGTCAATTGTTTTGCTTAACCAGCAGTTACCTTTTTTTTTTTCTTTAACTGTTACAACAGAAGCTAAACAGAAACGCTTAATTTTCCTATTTAAGATGACTCTGTTAGGTATGTGAAACCCTGGCAATCTGAATCCACGTGTTTGAAACTGGCAAGCCTGCGCAGCCATGCCGTTGACTGCTTATGCACTCATGACGAAAGGGGAGTAGTCAACAACACCATAATCACATGTTAACACGTGTGCATGTAACGATTTTCATTGGACGAAGTCTTTAAAATGGTCTGTGCTATGTGATATGTACTCAGTTTTTGTTTTTTTTAAATGGGTATACATGATTTTCCAACCAGCGAGATACATTTGATCTAGAGAGCCTACAGAAATGTGACAAACAAAATAAAAGCATGAAATAAATAAAAAGTTTAAGAGCAAATGTTTTGAATTTTACAGTTAACAATCAAATAAACATCCCGCCATGTTCTGGCATGCGTGGTAATGCTGATTATGATTCTGCATCAAGAAGATAAAAAGATCTAAGCGACTTTGAACAATTTCATTGTAGGGCTACTGATTGCAAATACATCAGAAAGACTCCTCAGTTGGCAAGCCTGCATTTAAATCTAGATGAACAGTAGTTAATATGGTTGGAAATTGTGGTCTACATTGCACATTTAATGAATTATGCATGCAATGTGATATGCCAGGAAAAAACGATGAGCCACTCTTCCTTAGGTGACTAAGCACAAACGGTCTATTACTGATTACTTAAACAGCAGAGTATAAATCCTTCGTTAAATCGATATATCCACAGCCACTGGTTTGTATTTGATAAGTGAGACATGGCTTCTTGGAGTGAAATTTGACCACAAATCAACCTTAAAGACCAACTTTCTCTCGGTGTGATTTCTGTAGCATGGCAGTGATCCCTTCCAGGATGACCCTTGTCTGCAGGGTTCCAGGGATCACCAAGGGTTTGGGCTTTTTGCCCAACTAAACACCTTTTGGAGATTTTTGCCTGGTCTTCATAATCATCATCACAACACCAGGTCTTTCAGAAGAATGGTGTCCATCCCCCCAGTACAGTTTCTAAGACTTGTAGGATCAATGTGAACGCACATTAAAGCTGTTCCCATGTTGATTTAGTGAGATCATGTGCTGGCGTTTCCATAACTGTCTCTGTAGTTAAACTCATGTGCCCATCAGTACTGTTCTATCCTATCCAAATGGCCTCCAGTATGACACTTGGCACGATCAATGCCAGTTGGCAATACTGCATATTTAAAAACAAAAGAAGCTATATTTTTCTAGTTTTCCTTCTGACTGTTTTGCACACAGATGCCATTTTCTTTTGGTTTTTGTAATGACTTTTCACTGAGAGAGCAGGACTCTGATACTGCGTCACATGCTGGCACAAGCCAAGGTCTGACCTTGTGCTTGTTTTAGTCTGAATATCGAGTGCTTTGGGATTGAAGGGGAAGCTCTAAATGGATGTTTTAGAGGCATGGCTTGTGCCCTTGTGACTCTAACAATAATTCCCCAACGTATCAATGAATAATGGAGGATAATGGTTGTGGCTTTCGCTTAATGGGTCCACAGTGCGGGTTTGTCCTTACTGGAAGACGGACATGTAAGCAAGTATTAAAACGATCTTTGGTCAGTTATATTTATGGATGGATACACTTTGCTTCACTAGACGCTTTCCATATTATGCAGCAACATTTGTTTGTTAAAGCACGTAAACCAGCAGCTCTTTAAAGCATCGGAGAAACTCCTCTACCCTTGAGTTTAGCCAACTAGCATAGCCAAGCAGCACAGGGCCAGGAAAAGTGCATTGTGGGCCTTCTGTGTGACTCCAGGCAACCCCTGGATGTTTGTAATGAGGCCCATTATTCATTCCATATGTTCAGTGTCTGCTAAAAGCCTCCATTGTAGGCCAACAATCGAGCTGTGAGGGGCGTTTAACCCCAGTGCTTCAGAAGGAGGGCGCCTTCTATTCTCTGACATCATGCACAGTACTAATACCTTGAATGAATCGCCTCTCACTCACTCCTCTGACTCCAGCATGACCAAACCCATTGATTACCAGGTTGTTGGCAAGGACAAATGATGCCTCTCTGAGGAGTAAACAAGTTTCCAGGGAGATTTAGTTATTTCTTTTCTGTGCTTTTACAACTGTAGGTAAGTTAAATGAGTGCCTGCATTAAAGTGTAAGATGTTTTCACACTGGATTAATACGGTACCTCATGAATATAACGAGTACAGCAACGATCATGAATGAAGCCAGTGAGCTTTTCTTATTTCATTATTTTTTTATCTCCAGTTTTTTGGCAGCTTAAGTCAAAACTTTTTCCTCCACAGGACTAAATGTTTACTTTTTAGTTTCCGTCTTCATAACTAATGCAAACTTCCAAACTTTGAGTTTAATTAGGGCTTGTAATAATTTTATACTTGTCCATTAGGACAACTCAAAGTTAAAATAAACTCTGAATATTAGGATAACTCAAAATATCTTTTAAACGAGCAACACTTAAAATGTAACTTTAACCTGTTAATTTAAACTTTTTTTTTTTGCTAAAAAAACTATATCGTAGACTGAAGAAGAGAAAGAAAATAATGGTTTAGTTTTTGCTCTCTTGCATATATTAACCCCCTTAATGACAATGCAACATGTGCTCGGTGGAGATCCATCAAGGCGCTTTTCGTCTTCTATGTTGTCACGATGAAAGATGCTGCCTTTGCAGGCAGGCTCCACTAGACATCCCATAGCGTGTCAGGAGTTGTCATAGTGCTGGTTGAGGAATGCTGCTTGTAGTCCCGTGCTCTTTGAAGAGGACACACTGGATAGATTTTTTTTTTTTTCCTTTCCAGCTTTTCATCAAAGCCTTCCTTGGCAGGTCTACTGACATAATTTGGATGCTTGGCCTTAGTTGGTCGCCTTGGGAAACCAAGGCGCTCGTGTTTAAGGCTCAATAGTCTTAAAGTTTTAAAAGGCTTGCAAAAAAGCAGTGGCCGTAGCTGGAGATGTTGTTATCGTCCCATAGGATAAATCGGGGGTCCAGATTTATGAGTTCATATCCCAGCTTTTATGATGGTTTTATTGGAGGATTTTTTTTCATAGGGGTGTTTTAAACCATCTCAAAAGACAAAAACAGGACGATCCTGTGTCTTAAGGCACAAAAATGACAAGGTATGAACCAACCTGTGGTTTTGAAGTATTGTTACACCCCTACTGATTTCAGCAAGATGATGACAAACCACATTCTACGCATATTACAACAGCGTGGCTCAGTGAAAGAGACCAGGTGCTAAACTGGCTTCCATGCAGCCCAGACCTGTCACCCACTTAAAACATCTGGCACATTATTGAGTGAAATAAATATGACAAAGAACACCTGGAAGTGTTGATCAGGCCAATTTCTGCATCGAGCGAGAATGGAAAAAACCTTTTAATTTCAAAAGTAAAACAACTGAGTGTTGTTAAAAGAAAAGGTCATGAAACACAGTGGAAAACATGAGCAGTCCCGTTCTTTAAAACTTGGCGATGGTGGTAGATACAGATTCATTTCTTGGTTTTAATATGAGCAACATTTTTATTCAAAGCTAGGTTGTTAATACATTTTAATTATTATCTTTTTATCTATTTAAGAAAACTGGTTGTGCTTTTGCATTAGCACTTGTCATAGCAGGAAACACACTGACATTTAGCTATCATAATGACCCTGATCAGTTACTGATAATAGGTGTTGGGAAGGTTACTTTTAAAATGTATTCCACTACAGATTACAGAATACATGCCCCAGAAAGCATTTTGTAACGTATTCCGTTACGTTACTCAATGAGAGTAACGTATTCTGAATACTTTGGATTACATAATATATTATCATGCTTTTTACAACTACATGAATGTACTATTGCTGTGTGATTTATTACCATTACTGAAGGATACTTGCCATACCAATACCAACTAGATTTTAAATCTTAATATAAAATGACTAACAGTAGGGTGGACATTAGGTAAAGCTGCACTTTTTGCAGCCATCTTGTATAGAAAACTGTTTCCCGCGTATATAAAACAGGTCTGCGGCTCCAAACCGTAGTAAAGTTAATACGTCGGGTCAGTGTCGGGCTCGTAGCCAAAAACTAGCTTTACTTTGTTGTCTGGGTCAACTTTGCTAGCGAGAGACAGAGAGAGGAGTTAATGTATTCCGTTACTCCCCAACACTGCTGATAATATCTTTAGTTACACCGTTGTCTGGTATCATAAACTTCTTATTTAAAATACTATATTACAATATTAATAATATATTGTTGTGTTCATACTCTAAAACAAATGCAGTACCCTACCTACTTCACTGATGGGGCATAAGAATCTGAAATCTTAAATTACAGTCTGTTATAGAAGGTGATTAATTATAGTCTATATAGTAATAAGAGCCTGTGGGCAATATTTGATGTTGTGTAGATGTACTCTTACCTTGTGTAGCAGCAGTGAGCTTAGCCTAGTGCACCCCCGTTCAATCAGTTGTATTGATCTGGTCCATCTGTTCTCCTATCCTAGGTTGTTTGATGTGTGCACAGTCTCTCGGACTGACCGAGAAACCAAACTCACTCTGGTCTTTGAGCATGTAGATCAGGACCTGACCACCTACCTGGAAAAGGCTCCTGACCCTGGAGTACCGCCTGAGACCATCAAGGTAACCGCTGTCGTTCTAATTTAGGTTTACAGTGGAATGTAAATGCAGTTTGTTTTGTTTTTTTCCATTTTAATGATCACTATAAATGTGTGTGTGCTTGCCTATTGCACAATATTCTAATAAAAAAAACCCCAAGGAGGCTTATTTTAAATATTATTTCTGTTTGAAGTGTATATAGGAAGCGCCTGGTTAATCTCCTGCGGCTGTAGCATTGGTTGAACACAGCCATGTTTCTATGGTTCTGAGTGGGTTTTCTTGGCCAGAGACCCAGAAGGCAGAGCAGTTCCCTCCAACATCAGAGTTACTGGGGCACTCTGAGGGGCAGCACATGTGGCAGATGGGCTCCAAATTAAAGGATCCCTGCCTTCTCTATTTTCACCCTTCTCTCCGACTTTACACAATATTACAGACACAGAGCCAGTTTTAAAAATCTTCCATGTGTGTCTTTGAAAACAGAGCCCTCTAAGTTGTGTGCTAAAAGTTGTTGAATAGGGAAATTTGTTAAATAAATCCACTGAGCATCCAGTTACACTTTGCCAAAAGGTCGGAAGTAGCTCCTTTCCTCTGTTATGGTCTCTTTTTTTTTTTTTTTTAAAGTGGAGTTCGTGTGGGAAACATTTAAAAAGAAAAAAAAAAGATCTTTATCAGGTTTCACCCCAAGGTCAGTTGATGTGTCATGAATAATATTGGAAAGGTATATCTCTTTTTTTTTTTTTTAGACAGAGGAGCCTCGAGAGTTTGAAGTGTCAAATTTGAAACGTAGAGGTTCGGGTGCTACGGCAACCGCTGATCATCACCCCGGGCCTGGGTTCGCTTGTGAAAGCTTTGTGTCGAGCCACGCCGTCAGTGGGATGCAGTGCAAGCGTAGACGAGTCGGGTAGATCACACCTGAGGCTTTCCCATGACTTTTGCCGAAGTTGATACAGACTGTGGTTTCTGTGATGTGTGCGCCGATCACGTCTGCAGCAGATATTATAATACTGCAGCGTTTTTCTGGAAACTCGACGCTTCAGAAATTTTCACAATCATTATGTATAGCTACTTTCAGTTTTTGAGTCCGTTTCAGCAGAAGGTTAATCCTTATTAGCTAGTCAGTTGTTTTGAGTCCCATGAAGCTGTATTAACTAATTATATTTTATTTTTTTTAATAAACTGAAAATAAGGACATAGCCCAAGGGGATTTAATGGAAGTAAAGGGTGGGAAGAAAGGTCCTTTTCTCGGTTAGAATTTAGCTAATTTAATTTAAAAACAACTCCTTAATAATTGTAGTGCCAGTGGATGGAGTAAAAATGTGCAGTTTTATCAAAAGATTGTTGCTTATTTGTCTTGTTAAATGGCCGAACCAATGGTTGCAGATCTCTGACCACTTGTCGCATAGGACTCAACGAATTAATCAACGAAAGGACTGATCATAAACCCCGAATGACTCAGATTCTTTCTGTGGCAGTGTAGAGGCTACTGCACTGAATACGACTGTAGTGAACAAGTGCTCCCCTCTTTTAGTCTCAGACCACGTGTGAAGATGTGTCAACGGTCTGTTCACATTTGAAGCCGTGTTGAAACATCTGGACACTGGTACATACCTCCACTAAGAAGCCTGTGTTGTTGTGCTCAGTATTCAAGAAAAGATGAGGAAGTGGTTTGTACTGGAAAGGAAAGAAGACAGAGAAGTTACATTTCGGCCAGCTTTCTTAACTCTGCAAACCTGGCCTGACAATACTTGAAGTAGGCTTACTTGTGGGATTGCCAGTTTTATAAGATGTCAACCCGTCCAACCATCTACGCTATCCATGCTTGGACATATCTGACGTTGGAAAAGTTTGAGGAGGCGTTTTGGGGCTCTGAACAATGTGGCCACCCCTTAAGCCCCCTCCCAGGCTCTGCTTTCTCCTAACAGCTGAGGCCTCAAGGAACAAAAGGACAGCGACAATGCTACAGAGGCAGCCAGGCACCATCCCGTGTTATTGCTGGGACAGTGGACACTCCACAGTAACTCGAAGGGGATCCCCTCCCCCCAAAACAACTCCAGATTTTGAATCCCAGTCCAGACGTGTGTCACCGGTGCCCATCTGATTAAATGGCAGTTACCCTTGAGTGTGAACGTGTCCACCTTTAACCGTGAAAAAACATTTACCTTCAACCAGTGGCCCTAAACTCCGAAAGGAGAGGCATAGTTTTTCTCAAAGTCGGTCTTACCGCAGCACGAAGCACCCCACCCTGACCTAGCCTGTCCACTTCAGCCCTCCGCCCAACACCACCCACTCAGGCTCGAGACCCACCACATGGTCATTGATGCAAGGGGCCCTCCTCCAGGAATCAAATGAGCTGGAAGGACATCAAGCAGCCAGGTTGCCCCAACCTCAGCGCTCGTCAGCCGGGCCACCGCTTGGGGCTCGCCCACCCTCCTCCGCCACCATCATCCAAGCTTCCACAACTCTATTCTGTGGGTCCACGAAGAAGGGGGAGAAGAGAGGTTAATGAAGCATGGGGAGGGAATTACACTAACGCTAACCGGCAGATGTCCCATATTGTGCCTGGCTACAATAAACAATATGGCTGCCTCTGCTACATTTGCATTAGAAAAGGAGGCGCACTCAGAAAGCCATGTTTTTGACTGCTTTTTGCATGGGCTGACTACTTTTTTTCCCTCCCTCCCTGGACCTCTTTTTCTTTTCTTTTTTCTTTTTTTCAGGGTCAGATCTGTTGCTTTTTTTTTTGTGTGATTTATTTATTTATTTTTATTTTTATTTATTTATTTCCTCCTGGCCAAGTTGTTTGTGGAGCTTTTTAGTTTGAAGCGTTGCCAGCTGAAGACAGTTGTGTGAGCCACTTTTATCTCTCTGCAGCTGGAATCAGCTTTGAGGGAGGTGGATCGCTTTGTGCCACAAGTGGCCTTTATATTTTTAAGAAGTTATAAACGATATTTTTGTATGCATAAACTTAATGTTTGCCCGCTGTCAGTGGTTATATTGACCATGTAGAACGTAGCTGAAATATTTTGCATTACTCAGCTGTGACTCTACCTGATAGTGCAGAGAAGATGACACTCAGGCCGCGGAGGCCAAGACTGTTTATGTGTTTGTCCAAAGGTCACACTTGTGAGATAATTAGTATTTACTAGGAAATGCTGTTGAAAGGAAGCATGGTGAAATGGCTATTTAAAGCACAGAGGAACTGATGGGTGGGGGGGCCGTGCTATTGTGTCAGCCCCCCCCCCCCCTCCCCACCCTGTATATACACACACAGACACAAAATAACCAACTGCCTGCCTCTGTCCTATGGTCCTGTCTGTCTGCTGCCCTCCTCGGGAGGTCATGGCTCAATGGAGATGTAGAAAGGAAGGTCTGTTTATACATCCTGCCTGTCCTTGGTCAGAGGGCACCCACACACTGATGCACCCTCACACAGACCGAGGTGCACACACACACACACACACACACATACACAGGGATTTGGAAATGGATGCGCTCATACTTGCACCAAGCCAGGGGGAACATTGTTAGTTTGTGTATACAAACACACACACTCACATCACTCCCCATCTGCACAGTATTGTGAGCAGGGTGCCCTGTCTCCTCCTCTGTGGCCCGCACAGCAGCCAGCCCCACACTGCTCGCTAATGTTTTCTGCTTCAGTGTGCAGACCCCTTTGACTCACTCACCAGCTGGTCGGCCACTGAATAGAGCTGCGGGCTCAGGTCCATGTCACTTGTGAGGTCTTGGCGGAGTGCTTTTTGGGTTGTTTTTTTTTGGGGGGGGGGGGGGGTGTCTTGTGAGTAGGAGGGAGTATGGGTGCTGTAGAAAGGGGTGTTCAAACATGGATCGCAAACCTTGGCTATTTCTAGAGGGTACCCGATCGGAGATCCAAGAGCACAACCGTGGGGATCGTTCTGTCTTTTCGCTAAACAGACTTGAACTTGCAGCTCCCTTTATACGAAGTCTGCTTAATGCCCGCTTGAGCACGGACCAGGTAATTGTCCAGAACAAATGGGTCTACTCAGGTGTTGCCCCCATCTCACCTAAACCAAATGAAGTATTTTCAGCAGAGAAGGTGCCTGAAGCTCTTCTGCTGTGTGCTACATGTAAGCGAGGCTAAAAAAAGAAACACGCACACACACTTTTAAGTTGGTCTTAGGATTCAACCTGAAATACCACTCCCTCGACTTTTATTTACTTAAACAGCCTTTGCCAAAACTACCTGATCACAATCCCTTGGAATGACTTGTTTTTTTGTTTACAGGTGTGGCACCTGTTTGAGAGTATTCCTATTTGAAAAGAACAAGTCTTAGCTTGCTTTGTTCATTCCTGCTCATGCCAGTTTACCTTCCCCTTTGTGTCGTGGGCGATGCGGTGCCTATGGCTATTTTCTGAGGTCAGCTTTGGGGCATTGAAAGAAAAAAAAGAGGGGAAAAAAAAACGAGCGAGTGCCAATTAAATCTAGCAGGACAGCTGCTGAGTAACAGAGATCTGTGCTTGTACAAAGCAGGGGCCTCTTTCTGCCTCTATCGTGTGTGTGTGTGTGTGTGTGTGTGTGTCAGTTATCAAACATCTGCCACAGTCGACGAGAAAAGACGCAGGCCTCCTCTAGTTAACTCCCTCCGTACCACAATGCTTTTCACTGCAGGCTGTTGTCACTCTGGCCTTTCGTTGCTCAGGGCAAAGGAGAAATGGATTCAAATCTTTGTAGCTGTGCAAGGTTTTGCAGCCTAGACTTTGTGTAGACAGTTAGCACGAACTGTTTCGGAAGTGACGATCCAACAGGTCAGACGTAATCATATTGCAAATGTAATCAACATCCACGACCATCCGCTCAGCCCTTTTTGCTCCGTATGCGTTCAATAGTGCCGTTGCTGTACTAGTCTCATAATTAAACCATCCATTTTTAAACTTCATATTAAGTTTATGTCCTTGCTGCCCCTCTGTTTCCCTCTTTGGCTCTTTTACAGGATATGATGTACCAGCTGCTCCAGGGGTTAGACTTCCTGCACTCGCACCGCGTGGTTCACCGTGACCTAAAACCCCAAAACATCCTGGTCACCAGCGGAGGACAGATCAAACTGGCCGACTTTGGTCTAGCTCGCATCTACAGCTTCCAGATGGCGCTCACGTCAGTGGTGAGTTATGGTCGTCATATTTTTAAACGCTGTTGGTCTCATCCAGTGGAGGCCTTCAAAACAAATACTCGCAAAACTGTAAGCGCATGGGTTCCCGACTGAATGAGCGCGTCAAGACTTCTCACCATGAAATATGGTGATTTTTGTTTTTTAAATTTATTTTCTTCTTCTTTTGAGTTGCAATCACACTACTACTGAAGAAAAATAGCTGGATTTATTGGCAATTAATAATTATAGACCTACTTCTGATCTTATCTTTCAAAGCAAAATATTTCATAGTTAAATTTTTTTTTTTTTTTTAACTAAACAACTGAAGCACCTGAACTGAATCAGGTTTCAGAACCAATAGAAGCACAGAAACTGCCTTTATTAAAGTCATCAGTGACCTGAAGATCAACATTGATCCACAGACTGTTTCTTTGTTGTGCTTGATGCCATTGTTGACTTTGTGGCTCTTGATTGTAATGATTTAATTAAACAGCTTTGCGATTTAATTGGTTTTAACGTGTCGGGCTCTCAGCTGGTTGCCATCATACCTAATGGATACAAGTTTTCATGTTTCAATTAGCAGTTTTAGATCTGCACAATGAAAATTCCATTGGGAGTTCCTCAAGGGTCCTTCTTTGGTCCATCGCTCTTTAACCTTCACATGCTCCTGCTTGGTACAGCGTTCCCTCGTTTTTCGCGGGAGTTACGTTCTGAAAATAGTATTATATTATAGAATTATATTATAGAATGAAACCAAAGATCAAACCCTGTTTTCAGGTCCAGAACATGGGAATAGAGCAGCTGCCAGAGAATCCAACATTAATGAATCAATGGTACAGAAGTAGAGGAAGCAAGAAGAATGAGTTGAGTAAAGTTTGACTTATCTGATTGTGTCCAGAAGTCCAACTTTTTGTGCGATGGTTAGCATCTTCCTCTGCCTTTCGGTGCCTTTGACAGTGCAAAATGCTTCGTCGACAGTGTTGTGTTTGTTGGGGAGAAGACTTACAGTACAGCACTTCTGAGTAACACTGTTAGCGATCGAAGATCTATGTAAATTTGACAAGGTGAACGTATTCTGTACTGGACAGGAGACTTCGCACGAGATTGACAGTGTAAAAAAACTCAAAGCATTCAAAATTGCACAAAAAAAAAAAAATCGCCGAAACACAGAAAGGTGAACTGTTATACTGCTATAGCGATCACAAATGAATAAGATCCGTTGATGACATTATTTGCTGGAAGTCAGAAACGTTTCTGAATTGAACAGAAACGAGATGGAAATATTTGTTGTTCTAAAAATAGGAGAGAAAATCTGTTCATATTTATCACCACTTTTTCTCAAACACAGTCAGCAGGTTAAAACATTGGCATTATTTTGGACAGTCATCTCAGTCATGTTGATAAAGTCACGAGGACTGTTTACATCCACCTAAATTGATAAAAACAAAATTGAAAATCCTTCTCTCAAACTGACTTTGAGTAATTGATCCATGCATTCATATCTAGCAGGTTAGACTGTTGTAAGTCTTTATTTATTTAATACTGACTATTAGAATCATCAGTAGAATGACTTAAGCTCACTGCACCAGCTACAGTCCTTACATGTACATGCAAACTTGAACATATTATTCCAGTACTGAAGGCATTTCATTGGTTCCCAGTTTAACAGAGAATTACCTTTAAAATCCTTTGACTGGTTTAGTGCCTATAACCCAGTCAGACCTCTTAGGTCATTAGGTGCAGGTATTTTAACTGTTTCCAGAATTAGATCCTAAGTTTCATGAGGTTCTGTCAGTTACTGTGATGCTGTTTGGAAACAACCTGCCTGCTGACCTGAAGTCAGTTACAGCTGTAACTACATTCAAAAACTGACTCGAAACCTTTTTCTTTTCTTTTCTACAGGGTTTCACTTAGTGTGTGTGTTGTCTTTTATTTATTTGTACCAACCATCCTCGAACATGCACTTTGTAGTAGGATCTTCATAAAATGTGTGTGTGGATACTTCAAACTCATGCCGACGTTGTCTTCAAGGCTTTTTGGTGGATCCCACTCCTGACCCCAAAGCCCAACACAAGACACACTGCCTTGAACTTCCCTCCCATCCCCTGAGAGTTGGATGAAAAGCGTCTAATGTGTTGTAGCGGGCACTTACAGGGCATCAACGGGTAGCTCGGCAGAACAGCGCCAAATGATAGGATTTCTCTGTGTAAATTGAGAGCCAAGGGGCCCCGTGGCCTGCCTCAGGAATCCCTCAGTGGCTGTCGCAGACAGGGATGGAACAGGCAAGGAGAGACAGACACCCCTCCCGTCCCGCTGTCGGGACTTTGATGCCTAACTGCTGAGCTCTGGGCTCTGATGACCAGATAATATATATAGAGAGGGACTGAAAAGAGTCTTTGGAAGAGTTTAAAATGAGGAGAGATGAGACTTTCAAGATCAAGGTAGGCAGCAACAGTAGCTCAGTACTTTGGGTTTCTTTTTCCTTTTTAAAAAAAACTTTTATTCAAAGCTTTTCTGATCTGCCCGCCTTTTAGGAAATTTCATCATTAATGTGTCTGGACTTTTTGAGTCCATTGGGATAGTGTCATTACCTTATGTTAAGGCTTGTTGAAGGCTCATGTGAGTGGGGCAAAAACCTAATTTATTTTTTCTTTTGGCAGAAATATGTCAGAAGAAAAAAGTGCATGCACCTGGATAGGCTGGTGTTGTACTTTTCTGCATCCACCATAATCCACCTGGGTGCAGGTGACATAAATGTCGAGAAAGCTGAGCTGATAGAGGACAAGCTTTGATTCTGCTCGTCTGTGGCATTGTCATTGGTGCTCTTCTCTGTGTAACAGCCAAAGCCGACATGCTTACATCTACTGCACAGTAACAACTTCTGGTGCTCTGTAGGCAATTTTATGGAGAAATACCATTTCTGGTGGTTTTAAAGGCAGTTTAATGAAACAAATCTCCAGATTCAAGAAAAACCCCAAACCCATTAAAAATGTCAAGTAAGCTGACCATCCCAGCATGCATGCCCCAGTGACCTTTGTGTACGTTGTCTTCTCAAAGTCCAGATGTGATATTTTCAGTCATCAGTTTCACACTCTGTTGGCAATAATGTCAGGCATGTACATGAGCTTGGACTTGCTCCTAATAGAAGAGTATAAAATGTGCTCTGGTCAGCTACGTGTTGGTGGCGACTTTAATAAATAAGAATGGAGGGCGTGTCTGTTGGTAGATCCACTGTGGATGGCATTGTTGTTCAATTTTAAGTTAATAATTAAATTAAATGCTAAGATTACTCAACAAATACCCTGGGAGGCATTCACATAAGTGGGCAGATTGGCAGGTAAAGTGTTTGTCTTGGAAACACTGATGTGAACTTGCACTTTCATTATTAAGGCAGCAGTTATTGGAAAGTACAGATGAGTTACGGTTCCAAAGGTTACACCTGATAGCTGCTTTTAACTGGGTTAGTCTTTAAGAGGAAAGAAATTCAGTTTGAGTAATGATCGTAGGCCACGCCATAAACATATAATTTCTCAGTATTATCATACAGGGTAAGTTTTTTAGATTAAGATAAGTATTTCCTCAGTTATCTATCATCCTGACTGATGATTATTCATAGTAGATGAAGACATGATTAACCATAGAATTTGCATAGTGTTACACAATATTTAGTGTGTATGTGGTTGTACTGAGGATTTGTCTCAAGTAGGTGTGATAGTTTCTTTTCTTTTTTTATGACTAGACGGGGGCATTTTTGTCGAGGAAAGAATACTTGCTAGGGGATTCACCTTCACATATGAGCAGCAGTTATGAAGTCCCCGAAACTACTCGCGCACACACACAGAGCAGCACATAACATGTTAATCTGTTTGCAGTCACACTCGAGCACTCATTTCCTTCCTCGGTTAGATTGGGCCACAAAACGAGATGGGGTGTGTGTGTGTGTGTCTCAGCACATGCACGCGCTGGTGTGGAGCTGCGAGGACGGGGTCTTCGGTTCCAGATGAATGTTCCTGCATCTGGAATCCCCCTATCAGCCCAACACACACACAAACAAACGCGCACACATACACAATCTCCATTCATCCATTCATTGTTTCCTCTTGCTAATAATAAAGCGCACAATCTACACTGTATGCAACACACACACAGTGTTTAAGAGGATCTTCCCCTTTGCCCAACAGACCAACAGTTACATATTTAGTCACCTAATGCCACCGTTACTGGTAGACAGATGGGCTTTAGAGAACTGCTGTTGCTTAAGCGAATGAGGTTCTCTCTCACTTTCAAAGTGATTCATTTAGCACTTCTAGAATGACAAGATGACTGAAATGAACATTTGCATGAAGTTGTCAAAGAGTCCCTCACTCACTCTTATGGGTTTTTTTTTTTTTTTTTTTTTTTTTTTTCCCCCCCAGTGTTGCTAACTGAAAGTAGCACTGCTGTACTTTCTGCTGATGATTTACCAGCATTGCCTGAACTTCTCTTTTTGTGATGAATTTGCTGCCTCACATAGCAACATGGTGGCTTGCTAATACACGTGCATTAAAAATGGGTCATGGAGTCCGGGTGCATGCATGAATGAATATGAGTGATTGCCCCCCAACCCAACCAAATCGGCTTCTCGTAGAAAGGAGGTGGAGAGTAAAAAGAGGGAGAGGGGAGGGAGACCACCCAAAGGGTTTGTGTGGGGGTCCAGATTAGGGTGCCCCCCGGCAGTCCCTGAGGGACCATTGCTTTGTTGATGGGTTTTTTTTATGACCCTAGTTTGGCTACAGCCTCATTGTACTGCCTTGAGTGACAGGCAGATGGGAAAAGCTGATGGGTTAATCTGACATAACAGGAAAGAGTGCAGAGGGCTCTTTAAGATCCTCCTTCTGCCAAAGCACTTGAAGCAAAATCTTTTTGGAAATGGGAAGAAGTGTCACATCATTTTAATACAAAACAAACCAACTCACAGAGTAGCACAACTTTTTCTTGCATCTTAAATGCATAAAGTGACAGAAAACATGTAATGAGATTATTAATGGACTTAGTAAACGCTGGGTTTGTTAGCAGGATGACAACACTGGTAGGGTTCTCCAAAAGTTGATTCTGTTCATCTGGATGTAGCGTTTTCCGTGGGAGAAACGTTTCGTCAGTCATCCAAGTGACTTCTTCAGTCTCAGCTGACTGCAGGTTTCCCCAGTCTTATAAAAGCTGCAGGAAAATGCTACATCCAGATGAACAGAATCAACTTTTGGAGAATTACTTACCTGGATGATTGAGAATGCATCAAGACGTTTAAATCACTGGTAGGGTCTTTATCTCAGAATATGAAATGCTTTGGGATGACTGTTGTTTAATTTGTAAAACTAAAAGACTTTGCACATAGTCTTTGCAGAGATGCAGTAATTTGTGACTTCTCAGTGTCGGCCCTTCTTCGGGCCAGTGGGTTTAGAGAAAAAGAGAAACCACGTTAAACAGGGAGTGGCTGTAAATGTAAAAACTGTGACATTCTTAAAATTCATTCCACTCAGAGTTCAGTTGAGCTGTCAAAAGTAGAAATTTATACTATATTCTACTTTATAGATGTTACAAACATGCAATACACTCTCAGAGAATCTGTCATAAATGTGCACAACGTTCATTTCATTCAACATCTAAAATGAATACTCGAGTTCTTAAAGGCCTGACCGGCTTCCAGTGTGACAGCGTCCTAAACCCTGCAGGTGACGCGTGTCAGTGAACCTTCTAGGAATCATTTGCATCACCAGTACAGTGAGTGAACAGAAAACATAAAGAAGAATCTATAATAAATTCACCAAAAAGCACTAAAAGAGTGCCAACACATGGCATAACACATTTACTTTTAATACACAAACATTTTGTAGGAGTAGGTAGTAGATGATTGATAAGATAAGATAAGATAACCTTTATTAGTCCCACACTTGGGAAATTTGTTTTGTCACAGCAGGAAGTGGACAGTGCAAAAGTTATGAGGCAAAAATTAGAATACAATAAGAATAAATACAGTACACAACTGTACAGAATAGAATAAAATAAAATACTATATACAGTAGAATAAAATAAAATAAATATACAATAAGATAAAAATAGAATACAAATACAAATTCTATATACAACTGAGTAAAAATACAACGATGACAGAAAGGATTATTGCACTTAGTATTATTGCATATGTATGGATGTGTGTGCTTGATCAGTTAAAGTCTTTATTATGGAGTCTGACAGCAGTGGGGAGGAAAGACCTGCGAAATCTCTCCGTCCCACACCGTGGGTGCCGCAGTCTCCCACTGAAGGAGCTGCTCAGTGCTGTCACAGTCTGCTGCATGGGGTGGGAGATGTTGTCCATCAGGGATGACAGCTTAGCCGCCGTTCTCCTGTCACTCACCACCTCCACTGGGTCCAGAGGGCATCCTAGAACAGAGCTGGCCCTTCGGATCACCCTGTTCAGTCTCTTCCTGTCCCCAGCAGAGATGCTGCCGCCCCAGCAGACCACGCCATAAAAGATAGCAGAAGCCACCACAGAGTCATAGAATTTCTTCAGGAGTGGGCCCTCCACTCCAAACGACCTGAGTCTCCGCAGCAGGTACAGCCTGCTCTGCCCTTTCCTGTAGAGGGCGTCTGAGTTATGAGTCCAGTCCAGTCTATTGTTCAGATGAACACCAAGGTACCTGTAGCTGTCCACAGCCTCAATGTCCATACCTTGGATGTTCAGTGGTTGCAGTGGAGAATGCTTGTGCCTGCGGAAGTCTACCACCAGTTCCTTGGTTTTACTGGCGTTGATCTGGAGGTAGTTCAGCTGGCACCAGTCCACAAAGTCTTGGGTCAGACCTCTGTACTCCTTGTCGTCCCCATCAGTGATGAGGCCGACTATTGCAGAGTCATCAGAGAACTTCTGCAGGAAGCACTGGGTGGAATTGTGGGAGAAGTCTGCAGTGTAGATGGTGAAGAGGAACGGAGCCAGAACCGTTCCCTGTGGGGCCCCCGTACTGCAGACGACCCTGTCCGACACACAGCCCTGAGTCCTCACATACTGTGGTCGGTCGGTGAGGTAGTCCAGGATCCAGGTAGTGAGGTGATGGTCCACTCCAGAGTTCACCAGCTTGTCCTTTAGAACCGAGGGAAGAATAGTGTTGAAGGCACTGGAGAAATCAAAGAACATGATTCTCACAGTGCTTCCAGCGGTCTCCAGGTGAGCGAGGGAACGATGTAGGAGGTGAATGACGGCATCATCCGCTCCAATGCCAGGCTGGTAGGCAAACTGAAGTGGGTCCAGTGATGAGCTTATTAGGCGCCGAAGCTGAGCCAGGACCAACTGCTCCAGGGTCTTCATCAGGTGGGATGTCAGAGCCACCGGCCTGTAGCTGTTGAGGTCCTTGGGGCGTGAAGTCTTTGGCACTGGTACAACACAGGAGGTTTTCCAGAGCTGTGGGACTCTTCCCAACCTCAGGCTCAGGTTGAAGAGGTGCTCCATCACCCCACACAGTTGGTCCGCGCAGGACCTGACGACCCTCGAGCTGATGCCATCTGGACCCGCTGCCTTCTTGCCATTAATCCTCCTCAGTTCCCTCCTAACCTGGGTGGTTGAGAGAGACAGGCTGGAGCCTTGTGTTGAGTGTGTATTGGATGCTGTTGTTGGGGGTGGGGGGGAGTGAGCAGGGTGAATAGAGGAGGTGTGAAGTGTCTGAGGTGGAACAGCAGCAGTGGGGGTGGGTGAGTCTGCAGCCGATGTTGCAGACTGCCTCATGGCTGAGTCAAATCTGTTGAAGAAATGATTCAGTTCATTTGCCCATCTCACATCCCTCCCAGGCAGAGAGTTCTGCTGTTTGTGGCCCGAGATGGTTCTGAGGCCTCTCCAGACTTCACCAACGTTGTTTTGTTGAAGCTGGTTCTCCATCTTCTGCCTGTAGCTCTCCTTCCCATTCCTTATCAGTCCCCTCAGCTCTCTCTGCACCCTTTTCAACTCCTCTTTGTCTCTTTGGTATTTATTTGTAACTGGGCATGAATAACTTGATCTTATGATCTTATATTATGCTGCAGTACGTTTAACTAGCTCTTTCTGTTGTCATAACTTTACAGATATAGCAGATTTTAAGGTCAACTTGAAAGAAAGGGACGTGAAATGTAAAAATGAGGTGAAACGTCAAATGTGACACCCCACATACCGGTATCACGTCCTTCATGTTGCAGAGCCCATGAGAAACCGTTTTAAATATCACATGTTACATGTATTAATTGTTGTGACATATTTTAGATCTTTGCACAGTACTTTCTACAGTTTGACAATACACATCACATCTAAGTCTTTTCGCCAATTTTTGTAACAAATCATGAAGTTGGCGTGGAAGACCTTCGCTGGATGTAGGCCACATTTTAATGGATTGTTAGCATGACCCCACTCGACACCCGCTACAAAGTTTTATCAGGATTCATTCAAAACCTTTCGACCTATTATGTTAACAGACGGGAAATCATGCAAATGCTAAACATAACCTCCTTGGCGAAGGTTATAACTTCAAGTAGGTAAATATAAATAAATCTCGAGAGGCAGTTGCAACGAAAAGCACATGCAACAGATTCACATAAAATATCATGAAATACAAACTATGTATTTCATGAGTCACAGCAGTGTTTTGAAACAGACGTGCAAAGTGTTTCTCTGAACAAATACAGCTTAAAGAGGCTTTCTCTGCACACAAGAGTCTGCACATCAGACAGTTTCCACATGTCAGCACCAACACTAGGCCATAAACATTGGAGCACACAAACAAGAGCACGCATGCCTTTAGTTGACAGACACAGTTTGTAACGTGTAAATTATTTGGTAGAGAGCACCATAACTGCTGGATGTTAGTAAGACTCTGATCTATTTTAATAAAGGCAGAGATCTTTTTTTTCCTGTCATTTCAAGAGTTTTATTATGGAGAATTTTCCATTTCAGTCTCACAGGATATGAACTCTAACCATTAAAATAACTACCAAAAAAGGCAACAGGTAGCCTAGTAACAATGAAAACACACTTTATGGTGTCTTGTAATAGCTGTGGGTGGATGAATTTTGAATGTTTAGGAAATAACTAATGCACGGTGGATTTTTGGGGCTGGTTATTGTTGATTATGCATCTGAGTGAATCTCTTTTTCCCTTCAAACACACCACAGCATCTGCTCTGCCCACTTAGGATCAACAGGATGTTGGTATAACTTCATCTCCTACACTAAACTCTTACACTTTTCGTTAACACTCCCACTAAAGTTCTGGGAAATGAAGCCATTCTAGCAGAAAAGTCCTTTAAATCTGCCTCCAACATCTGAGCATTAATCGATCCTCTCCTGCTTATCCAGCTCAGGGCTCTGTAACAAATCAGCAACTCTGCATAACTGGAATGATGGAAATGGATGCACGTTGAGGAACTCATCTCTCTCTCTTCACTCCTGTGCATTAATGAATGTTTTATTTAATTAATGAAAAGGTCAGCTAATCCCTATTGACCATATACGTAATGCATGAAACATATCAGTTCATGTTAAACCTTGAGCTTGAGGAGAAATCCAGCTCAGTGTTTTTAAGAAAATTCCTAACGGTAAGATAAGGGAATCCCCTCAGCTTCATGTGACTCATGCAGGTCAAGTTAGGTGAAGCTTCCAATAAATAACTTCCTGTAACCTGACCATAGGGGTCTTTCCATTGTTGCCATCCACACATTGATAATCATCGTCATACAAGGCTCGACAGGATGATCCCATGATGCCCATTGCGTTCCGCTCTTATGTCTGTCACGCGCATGTCGTTGCCACTCAAATTGAATTTGGAAAACTGAAGGGGAATGCCAGCAGACTTTGATGTGAGCGGTGTCTGTTGAACTCTTGTGTTTTTCTAGCTTTAACTGAAAAGACATGGAGCGCGCAGCCATCATTTACTGGGAATGACAAGATAAGCTTATTAGTGGTGAAAATGTTTTTTGTCTTGCCTCTGATCTTATCTTACATCCGTGTGTTGAGAGACATGGGAGCCGAAGGGAATTTTATGTCCTGGCTAAACTGAGGCTTACTTGTTTTGAATACAAACACTGTTTTTTTGTTTTTTTTTACTCATTGCTGCTTTTCTGATTTGCATAATTTTGAATAGACTCGTCTCAAACAATCTGCACGTTGACAGCCACCACTTCCCGTAAAATGTTGGTTGGTGACATGCAGGGGACTGTAACTGTTACCTGATCAAAGGTGTTTTCCCACTTCTTCCCCCCGGTTCCCTCTCGCAGCCCTCCCACTACCCGTACCAGAATTAGACACCCATATCTCAGACGACATTAAACAAATTGAAACCAGATTTCCTGCCCATGCTCAAACGGCAGACGTGCTTTTAACTCTACAAGACTTTCAAGAGCAGTCTGACTGTATTCAGTCTGCATTTGCATTTTCACTATGAAAGTGTCTCCCACCTCTGCACGCTCGTTTGACTACAAATATCAGTTAAAATCTGTTGGCGGGAAAAAGTGTCATGATGTTCTTAGAAGATAGTGATGATCATGCAAATAAGGTGTGTCGTGCCCCCCCCCCCCCCCCCCCCCCCCCCCTTAAACCAAATGCAATGTTTAAAAAAAACAACAAAAAAAAAGCCTCTTTCCAAAACATGCTGTAGGGGCCGATGCAATCGTCCAACTATGTCAGACATCAGCTGTGCACCGCCACTGTTTAATGCAGCAGAGCTCAGAAACATTCGGGCGAAAATGAAATAACTCGGCGATGACAAAGTATGAAGCGGATCGTCATGTCTGTGAATTTGTCCTCATGCCAAACAATGTGTTTCTGCTCTGGACAGGCAAGAAATGAGAGAGAGAGAGAGACAGAGGCAAGCAGGCTGGGCGAGGGAGGGAGGGGAAAAAGTCCTCGCAGTGCACGCAGGAGAGCACGTGCAGCACTGAATGTGGGAATGTTTAGATATCTCCTCAAACGGCTCCACATGGGAAAAAAGGAAAAGTCATCCTCTATGCTTTGACTGCAGCCGGCTGGAGCAAAGGGGTTGGCCTCAGTTTGACATAAGCAAACACTCGCAGGGTTTCACACACACACACTGACACACACATACATATATGATTAGAGATCCCATCCCCCCCCTCCCGCCCCCCCCCCCCCCCCCACACACACACACACACACACACTTTCGTACTACTGCACATTGCTGTATTAATTGTTGCCGATGTCTTGGCAACCCAGCAGGTGCGGAAAAGGAGGCTACTGACTGGTGCGTGTGGATCACATGTGCACATGCACCAGTCACCTGGATTTTAAAGCCTAGTCTGTACCAGCAGCAGCAAGAGGAATAGGAGGGGGGGGGATTACAGCATATATCAGGAATTTTCCAGTTAATGATGTGCGGATGTGGTAGCACTGGGGAGAGAGAGCCACTGACTGTGCTGTCTTTGTTTTGTGTGCCGAGGGCCCCGTGCTGCATTCCTGTACGCTGTGCATACTTTGGCAGCAGTCTCACTGCCCCTCGTTTTACTGTATACAGTTTGTGTGCTGCTCTTGCACTTTTCTTTTTTGTGCCCCTGTAGTTCTCTCGCGCTCTCTCAGTCCATCCCACAGGCGTCTCTGTCTCCATGAACCTTTTCTCCCCCCCACCTCATTTTTCTTTTAAATTTTCTCCTTTATTTTCTTTCCTGGTCTGGGCAGAGTGATTATCGGAGGCTGTGAATTTTTTTTCTTTTTTTTGCAGAACAAAAAAAAGGGAGCGAGAGGAAAAGTGAAGGAGGAATGAAATAATGGTGTTTACAAGATGGCTGACTGCTGACGTTTCTCTGGAGACACAATGCTGTTTAATGCTTATTATTATGACATCCGCTCTGCTTCACCCAAATGTTGGCCAGCCCACATACACCGGAGTCTTTATACGTTTTCCTCTGAGGTTCTCTTAGGAAGACTTCAACTTGTTGTGGATTGTTTTCAGGAATGTGCTCAAACCTAAGTGCACTCCACTCTATTCCGGTTGATTCAGCAACTGAAAATATCGACTTTCGACAATCCTGCTCTTTTCGATTACGTGTGTGTGTGTGTGTGTGTGTGGAGGGCGTGTATCACTGTGCAGTGGTGCTCTTTCATCCTAGGCTTCCTCAGTGACAGGGAATGTAAACATGGGCCCCGAGCCAAGCGCCATCAGCCTCCTCGCCTCTGGCGCTGCAGCCCCTTATGACATCAGGTCACGCTGACTGACAGGAAGACGTCTGGAGATTTGAAGAAGAATGGGATGAGGAATGAAGCATGTGGTCTCCAATAGTTCAAAAAAACGTTCTGCTCACCTAAAAGAATGACTGACTCTGGTTATTACAGTGTAGGTCCTGTTTTTCTAGCCGAGCTATAGTGTTTATGGCTTATTTTGTTACTTTGTGCAACCGCAGCCAATATTTGTGATTCTAACGACATTGGCAAAGAGGCGAGCGTAGGTTTCACACGTGTTTAACAAAAGTGCAGACCCTGCACAATATTCTGGACTTTTGGAACATACTTTTAAAGACATCCTTCAGCTCAGCGATATTGTGACGTGTGGTATGAGCAGCTTCCATGAGGGCATTTCACCGCATCTCTTTTTGGATTAAGATTGAGATTGCCCCGCACCCAATTTCAAGCCATTCTGCAGTAGATTTACTTCAGATAAGAGTTGCTGTTGTTTACCAAAAAGTCACTTTGACCTTATTTTGAAAGCTACCTCGATTGAATTTTCGGCACCGTGATGGCGTGGGGGGTGATGGCCTGTCCCAGAGTTCATTGTTCATAATTGTTACTCAGATGTTATATATTTCTGATTCGATGGAAAGTTGCCATTTCGAAATGTTGCTTCAGTTAACTGGTAAACACACGGGCTAATCACTGACAACAAAGATGCACTAATCTGGGAAAAATAAAGCCCAGGCTGTAATAAACTGACTTATCCCTTAAACATCAAACACATGCTGCAGATGACTTGCATGCATTTGCAGTTACACACTCTAGCACAAGAAGGTTCTTGGCACTGAAGCATACTCATCCAAGCTAAAGCAGGTGCTCTCTAAGTCGCATGCAAATACTCACACATAGCTCAAACCAAATGCCCCTACTTCCAACCCCACCCTTGCTCACGTGCATGCACCTTATTGTCATACAAGCCCCCCCGTACATGCAGCATGCACTGGCAGCACTGGAACGGATGTTGCAAGGCGGACAGGCTTGGAGGTCTGACCTAGGAGGTCTGGAGGTCCTCGGGGGTAGGAGAAGCCATTTCCTCCCTGATGAGGAGCCGGGAGGAAAGAGCAGCAGGCAGGGCTGAGGACGATGGTCTCAGCAGAAAGGAATTCCGAGAATGTTGTCCTTTAATCTGGAGTCAGCCTCGTGCACTCACTACATCTCTCTCTCTCGCTGTGTTGCTCTTAGCTTGCTCTGTCTTTTTTCTCATTTGGCTTTATCTGACCACCTCCTGGGTTTTCTGTTTCCGTGCCATAGGCGAAGAAGGGTTTCAGATGGACGCAGGCAGATTGAAAATGCAAAACGACCGACCCATTTTTTTGACTTTTCGTTATACTGCGTGCATGAGTTTGTGTGTGTTTATTGTAGCCCGTGCAGAAAAAGGAGAGCAGGAGTGTATAATGAGGGTATTTGTGAAGCAGAACAGAGAATAAGAAGGGTGAGAAAGCGAGACTAAGGAAGGAGGAATGCAAACGTGGTCGGAAGAAGATTGCGGGGGGGGGGCAAAAGGGAACATTACAAGTGTGGAATGTCCTTTTTTCATTTTGTAGCAGACACATGTTGTTATAATCATCTCTGTGAAAACAGTTATTTGGTTGTGTGTTTAGGCCTCGTCTCAAAGCATTGTAGGGATGAGTTGTTGTTTTTTATTTCTTTCAAGGGGTTGGATGCAACAGGCTTGAGCATTCCATGCATAGTGTCAAACTGTGTGTGATCTAAACCCACTCATGCACACAGTAGGTTCTCCAACTTAAGTCTGGGCTGTACTGCATTTTAGACACGTGTGTTTTATAGACTTACAGAAACAGAGAAATAGGCTTTTTTTTATAGAGATGAGGGAGGATGTATGGAGAAAAGGGAGCTGGTGCTCTAAACACTATCTAGTGCAAAGAATATGGATGGAAATGATCTATAAATATGTTTTTAAATATGTGACTTTTTTATGTCTTGAGCAGGAATAAATTTAAGTGTCAAAGATGGAGTAAGGGAAATTGGAAAGTACTGAAAAATCATCTGCTTTTGGTTTTAGTTTCCTTTATGATGACCATTGACAAAAAACACAAATCTAGAGTAAATGCTGGCTTATCCTTCAGTGCAGGCATGCAAGGCCATAAATACACGGCTACAAAAATGGTTTAGTATTTTGCAAGTGGCTGGGGTGTAATTTCATATTTGAAATAAAGCTTAATACAGCTATCTTCCGGTGTGTCTGCAAGTGCATGCATGTGTTATGTATATGCCTTAATCTGCAGTTGTGGCTGGGTTTTCGAATAACTGCATTTCACTGAGGCGGATATACCCCGAGCTCTAGGTCTGTGGTTCTTCCTAGAAGGCTTTGTGAGAGTGTGAGTTTGTGTGCATGTGTGCGTGCGTGCATACGTGTATATTGGAGTCCTGACTTTTGACTTTGCAGGGTGACAAATCCATGCAATAGACTGAGGTCACATGCATTTTAGCCTGCAACTGCAAGCGTAAGAGGAAGACGTGGAGCGGGCCATTTGTCGGTTAAGCATCTATCCATGTTTAAAAATGGCGACCTGCATTTAAACGTCTCATGGCAATATCTCCATAGGCGCCAGATGCAGATATGCTGTAACTGAAGATTGAGCTCAGTACTTTGCTGCAAACTTAAAATCTCTTTTAAAAAATTAAAAAATTCCAACAAAAATGTAGCAATGCTGTGTTGAGTCCTGTCCTTGATTAAAATGAAAGTATGTAGCCCGGCTCTATGGGAAGCTGTGCGACTTCCATTCATGATTTTCTTTGAGGTTTCACTGTTCTAAAATTCGTCAATGACCCTAACACTTAGTGTGCTCACTTGGCAGATGCGTGTCTCATTTCTGGTCACGTGACTCGCCCGACGGATCTCAGCCAACTAGCCTCAACTTCCGCCCTATTTCCACTGAAGCAGGAAGTAGAGATGAGAAAGTATCACACATCTGCAAAATGCGGCCCCCGGCTCTATTAATAGTCTCATTCACTTTAGAAAAAATGCGGCTCAGGTTTTTATTCCTCTTATCAATCTCACTTGTCGGCTTGGAGATTTGCTCACTTGCTCAGTTCACCTCACATATCCAGGACAACTTCTCGTGCCACTGTCATATATAAAGTGATTTCCGTGGAATTCCTATTCCATGGCCGGATGACCTGGTAATTGATTGGCCTAGAATATTTATTTAGGCTGCCAGTAATGTATTTAAATCCAGTTGTACACTACCTGCGACTCCTGACGCAGCACTGCACAAGGAAACCCCTACACATGTGTTCTGCAGACCTTTGCACACCCTTATCTTCGTAGTTGTGTATGTGCACCCGATGGCATTGTCACATATGTAGAGCAAACTGTAATCTGGGCTACCTGTGTTTGTTTGTGTTTGTGCTATTGTTGGTCCCTTTAGCTACCACCCCCGGCCCTCCCTGCTGTGGAGAAGACATAACAGAGAAAGAAGTTTAAATATTGAAGTGAAACCGAGTGCTTGAAAACAATGAAAACTGTCCTCTGCAGCCACTGTTGCTGCTTATAATGCATGCATTTTTAATCTTGAACGTGCTTTGATTACATTTCCACAATCCTTCTTTTCTGTGCAGGTAAAGATCTATGCAAATAGACACCAGCCCAGCAACCATAAACCCTTTATTCACTGCAGTACTTTAAACTAATACTGTCTGATTACTTGTAGCATGTTTTGTGGAGTTTTTGGATGTAATTTAGGCTAGTTGGCAATCAACTGAAAGCCCACCTGGGACTTATGAGGATTTCATTAGCTTTCCAGTAATAAACCCTCATCATCCAAATCAGAGTCTGTGAAAGTGTCACCTGGTTGCTGTGAGTGTCTGAAAGTTTTAGAGCAGTTTCAGAGGTTTTTGAAAAATACTGAAAGCAAAGTGTGGAGCATCAGACCCAACATGAGTTTCCTTTCACCACAATCCTGCAAGTCAGAAACACACAAGCAACTTGTGCCGGTCACATAAACAATGACCCAGTTCATTCACTAATAGTTTATATTTAACTGCGTACTTCTTTTGAAGATCATTCCTCTCAAATTACCTATTCAAGCATATTTTAAGACTGAATAAGATCTTATAAGAAAAGGGGGAGAATCCAATGATTGTTCCTTCATACTTGTGCAGAGCCAGCCAAGTCTATAAATATATCTACGTGACAGTGCATCCTCTTTGCTTACATACATTCGTCCCTGACTTGAAGATCCAGATAAGCAGCCTGCAGTGCCTGGAGGGGGAACTGCAGCCAAAAGCTGTAGGAAAAATCTGGAGTTTAGGAAAGCACCTGGAACCCGTCCACTCTCTTACTAGGGGTCACTGAGTTTTGTCTGGAGGCTTTCCCTACTGTAGCTGTTAACAATGCTGCTGCTTTCCTGCAGGCTCATGGCTCCACACACACAAACTGCGAGGTCCCAGGGAGAGTTACAGGGACAAATTTGGAAAACATGCTTAGTTTGAAGTAGCACAAAATGGCTGCTGTTGATGCTTCAGGTGGATGTAGGGTAGTCTGATAAAAGACAGGAAGTGTTCTTTTTTTCCTCTCTCTCTATTTTGACAGGAAGGAGGGGTAGAGCGGGGCGGTTGATATCAGTTAATCACCCCCTTTTCATTTCCCATGCACATGTTGTCTGCCAGGTTTGAGACATGTATTGTGCGTCTTTGTAATAGGTGCTCCTCTGTACTGACGTTCACGCTGCAATTGTAAATAAAAGTACAGTTCTGAGTTTCCCCAGTGGATTGATGTGGAAAGATTGTGTGAAGTGGGTACACCAGAATGGGAACAGGGAGGCCTGTCCTGCCAGATATGATTTCATGTCTTACGTAAGCTCAAGATGGGGGCAGAGAAGCATTAACCCTGTGCATTAGTGACTTGTGTGTCTGTGTGTGTATTTTGTGCAGTAAAACCTGACGGGTTTTCTGCTGTGTTACAGGTGGTGACGCTGTGGTACAGAGCCCCAGAAGTGCTGCTCCAGTCAAGTTACGCTACACCGGTGGACCTGTGGAGTGTCGGCTGTATCTTCGCTGAGATGTTCAGGAGAAGGTGAGGCCGATGGGCAAAGCTATCTGGGCTTTATACTTGTTTAAATCTGGACTGACTTTGAACGTCAGTTAAAGTCTCTAAGCATTTCTCGTATTCCTTTGTTTCTTCCACTAATGTTGATTCTGGTACTTTTACTGTTGAGCAGTGTACCATACAATAAACATAATGTGGAAGGATTCTGTCGAAGTTTTCACAAATGCTTCCCGAGTCACACGATCACATTTCATTCAGAGGTTTAGTGTTGACGCACCTTGGCGGTAAAGTCTAAACACATGTTAGACTTTGGTCTTCAAATTCAGACTCTTTGTGAGCGTCATGTTGTCTTGATTGTTTTCACTGGTATCTTTTTTTAATAGCACTTTGCTGGGTCTTACTAACCACATCACCTATTTGCACACACATCTGTGTGTCTTTATCTGTGATATACACACTTAGGCTAACGGTTATATAAGAGACAATTTGGGATTCGGGGCTGTGCTTAAGGCCATGTAGACCTTATAGATGACCCGCTTTCCTGTTGCCAAGATGTGACGTTGCATGGTATAGAGACTTCTAGCCACTATATTGGGTATACCTGCTTAATTTCTTGTTTATACGAATTAGCCGATCACATAGCAGGGAATCGGTGCTTTTAGACGTGTTGACATGGTCAAGACGACCGATCAACATGTCCAATCTGAAAGCAGATGAGCTTTAATAACAGAAGACCACCTATTCAGCCAAAAAAAAGGAAACTGAGGCTATAGTTTACACAAGTTCACCAAGTTTAAACCACAGATAATTGGAAAAATGTTGCTCGATCTGATGAGTCTCTATTTCTGCTGCAGCATTCGGATGTTAGCGTCATAATTTGGGGTGAACATGAAAGCATAAATCCATCCTGCCTAGTATCAAAGGTTTAGTCTGCTGGTTATGGTGTGATGGTGTGTGGGATATTTTTGTGCCATTTAAAATTATGCTCAATGCCAAATAAGTATGGTTGAAATGCCACAGCCTACCTGAATATTATGACCACAGACCACAGAGTACCCATCTTCTGATGGCAGATAAAGTGCTATGTTACAAAGCTCATATCGTCATAACAATGATTTCACTGTACTCAAATGGCCTCCATAGACACCAGATATCAATCCAATGCAGCATTTTGGCATGTGGTGCAGCGGAAGATTAACCTCGTGGGTGTGCAGCCGACAAATCTGCACCAACTGAATGACTCCGTAATGTCAACGTGGAGCAAAAACTCTGAGGAATTTTTAGAGCCACTTGTTGAATCTGTGCCACAAGCAATTAAGGCATTTCTGAAGGGAAAAGGGTGTCCAACCCAAGACTGATGAAGTTTTATTTCTGTTCCAACAAACTCTTGATAGCTATTGTAATTTCTCTTATTTGGGTTACGCCAAAGCAGTGTGGAAGGGAAAATACCCACCAAAGTCCCTTTACTGTGTTGTTAAGTAATGATTGAGTAATGATGACATTCCTCAGTGAGCACAGCACTTTAACCGAATCACTTGGGGAGGTTACAGACATGAGAAGTGATATGGGGGACTGGAACAAAGTCATTGTGTCATTAATATTAAATACTCCTTCATACTTGTTTGCAATAAAATCTGATAACTGAGTCACGGAGGCAAAAAAAAAAAAAAGTCTCTGTAGCCCCCCTCATAAATTATCTGACTGTTCATTTTATCATATAAGTTGCAGTAATAGTAAGAATTAAATAATATAATAGACACATTTTTGGGGCAGTATAAGACATCAAAACGTCTTCTTTACTGGTGGGTTGACCACATTTACGGTTTAAAAAAAATAAATTCAAAAATCCAGTTATTATCTGTGACCCAAGTTTGATTTTTACCCCTTGTGTCAATACTCATAAAAATGTTCCCATGTAAACAGATGAAAAAGCTTTAAGTTTTCTTTGACTGTTGTATTTACGATCGCTCACAAAGGAGCAGCTCGACGAAGAGGGCCACGGGCGTCCTTTGTATCATTGCTCTAATTTAACTTGAAAAACACGAACTGAAATCACTCGTCACAATCGGTTATTTGGGAGTTTCTTACTGTAGTCATCTTTTCCTCAAATGACACCTGTCAGATGCGTTATGAGCAGCGAGGAATCACATTTCGGTTGGCTTATCAAGCCATTACAGTAACACTGCTGTCTGCTGTGGTTGCAGCATGCAAGTCTAGATTCTACTTCTACTTCTACTTGGTGTAGGTATTTGTCAGTTTGTGGTCTAACGAACTTCATGCTGGCGAGCCAAGCTAATAACGGACAGTTTTCACCCAAAAAAAAAAAGAGTTACAACTGCCTGTTTTTGGTCTTTTGGAAGAAAGAAAAGACGGGGGCAAAAAGATGCAGTTTTATCCTCGTCAAATTAAGACGACGTTGATTTAATGTTTTTAAGGTGCTATAGTATGTATAAAATGTATGCTTTAATTGAGAGTAGAGAGGCCGCGCCAGGCTGTGGTGTGTTCTACAGTAGATAATAACAGTCTTTCTGAGGTAGGGCTAAGTGCCAAGAGAAGCAGCCCTGCTTCCTTCCCCAAACGACTCCTTACCCCAGCATGCAAGGCCGCACACAGCAACCCACGCTCTGTACTTGGGACCTGATGGGAATGTATAGGTTCCTCTATCAAAAGGTTACCCAAGGCTAACATCTAGTCGTGCTGCACAAAAACACGCAGAGGCACTTTCGGAGTATCTTGTTGACAAATGGTGCCGTGATGAAACTTGATCTAAGAGTTGTTTGATCAAGCTCAATTTGTTTGCCGGCTATTTAAATCTTGGCAGGTGACCGTATTTTAATGATGCTTTACAAGTTTTCACGCATAGGACAAAAAGATGGGTCTTTTGGGACTGTGAGAGACTGCTTTGATACTTAGTTTTATAATTAGGATTAAGGTTTCATTCTCTTAGTTTGCAACATTTAAATCGAGACCACTTCACAGTATAGCTTCTCTTCGAACTTACGTTCCCACGTCATTTGACATCTTTCAAACTGTTTCAAGTTTCCTTATTTTCCTGTTGTTCATATATTTATCAAAAAACAAAACACATACACACGCCATATGTGCACTTTCATAATGATGTGTAATCGTGAAACATGGCCAAAGTTTCATGAGGTCAGCGTATGCAGAGGTTTCGGTGAGAGCAGAGATCCCTTGTATGGTCATCTGAATGACACAGCTGTGGTCACAGAAGTCCCCCTCTGCTGTCAAAAGTTTCTCATAGTCGGCCTTGAAGGGTGGGGGGAACGGAGACCGGTGATGAATTAAAGGGGGCCGCGGTCCAAAAATAAGCAGGATTATTTCAAACTCCGAATCATGCAAAGCAGGTGAAGCATTTACAGGTTTTCAGTTTGTGGCGCCAGGTATAAAACGTTATCCTCGTCATTGGCGTTCAGAAATTGTGTCTGTGCACCGCATTTCAAATATTTTCAGCGGTTTATGGGTGAATTTCGAATAAGTTTTAGAGGTAATGTATTCACAGTCATGCTCGTAACTACTTCATTCAATGTCAGTGATGTATGGTACTTTCCATACTTGTGGCAAGGTCAAGCTGGAATTTTTTATTGAAGGTCAGGCTTTAAATGAAGAGAACAAAGCAAAGTTTATTTCCCATCAATGCGTCTTTTACAGTCGTGAAAAAACTGATCTTGATCTGTAATCAAACATTTTTAAGTCAAATAGTAGAAACAATGTGTGCTTAATCTGTGTACAAAAGGTCTGTCCTTGTGTTATATGGTGCTCATTTAAAAGCACAGACTGGTTCTGCCTGCAGCCCTGATCAGAGTGAGCAGTTGAATGCAGTACATCTCCTCGCACCCTGACACAATAAACTTTGAAGTGTGTTGGTTTGTGTAGTTCATTTTCAAAATCTGGCATCTGCCCAACTTTGCTTTAAGGTAGAAGGTAAGGCGAAGCTCTTTGATGGCCACAAACGCACACGAACACGCACTTCTCTGCTCAGTCTCAGCGGGTGATTAAGATGGCTTTTAAAAGGCCACCTGTCAGAGATTAAAGGGCACCTGAGAGAAGAGAAAGAAAGCAAGATATTGAGAGAAAGCAGTGTTTGTTAGTTTTGCAGTTATATTGAAATTGAGATTAGAAATGCTGACAGCTCACGGGCACAAAAGCAGACCTCTATGCTCACAATTAAGCTGTTTTTCAGAATAATTGTTTACCACTTTTAAAGGAGATCTGTTATGCTCATTGCTAGCTAAACATTTTTATTCCTTGCTCCACTAGAGAAAATCTTTGCATGATTGAAAGTCAAATTTGTCTTATACTAGAACTTGTTGGAGCCCCCTTCATTCGTCCATCATCCTTTAAGTCAGCTTTCTTCTGATTGGGTGCCCCCTCGGAAACAGATAGTTGGTCAGGTAAAGCGACTGCTCAGAACCAGAGTTGTGACGACATAAAGAGCTCTGACATCCTAGAATCAAGAGTAGTAAAAAAGATTAGCTGAAGCATTTTGAGCTGTTAACCCTGATCTTTTGGTTTATACTCACCACTGTGAGCATCTACACTGCAGGACTAAACCGTCTGTACATATATGATAGAAAACAAAGGAAAAATAATTGGTCTCCTGTTTTCTGTCGCTTACTTTGATTTTGTTTGGTTTGCAAGATGTCGGGTTGGACTTTGCATTATTGTAGCATCTTCACTTTGCAATATCAGAGGAAAACCCCAACAATCAACCTCTATGAGCAAGCACCTAGAGAAAGTGGCAAGGAAAAACTCCCTTTTAACAGGAAGAAACCTCCAACACAAACTGTCTCAGAGAGGGCCAGCCATCTGACTCGACTGGTTAAGATGCCCTGTGGAAGAACACCAGAGATTCATAACTAATGATTTAAATGCAGAGTAGTTTATAAGCACAGAGTGAAAAAGGCTGAGTGAAGAAGAAACAGTCAGTTCATAGGTTAGATGTAATTTTGAAAGTAAGCCTAAAACCCCCCACGAGCAGCCATGACCCCCATTTTTGACGCACCACGTCACGTCTCAGGCCAGAAACATGTGAAGTCTTTCTTTGAGTCATGAGACTTCAAAGGTTTCATGACTCATAAGCACATTCTTCTTCACTTTCACCACCAAACATGCTATTAGAGTACATGATCATTAAAAGTCTTTTTAATGACTATGTACTGTAGTGAGAATAGTTGCTCTCAAAGGAATTTGAGCAAATATTATACAAGTCTGCATCTGCATGGCTGGGATGGTGTTGGGTGAGTCACAGTTCGAATGAATTTTGGAGAGAGCTTGTGCTTGTTGACATTCCCCTAACCAAAAAGGTTGAACGCGGTTCGTTAATGGCCCGGGAGAGGCCCCACATCCGTGTTGACTTTCTCACAGTTTGGAACTCGATTGATAAATTCTCAAAAGCACACCCTTGCATGCACGCGTGCATGCAGTACAGCGCGGGATAGCCTGCGTGAAAAGTCCGCAGTCCAACACACACACCTCATTTCTTTCCAGCTCCCACTTAGATAGTTCGAGACGCTCACGTGCAAACATGCGAATTCACACGCGCATTCCAGAGGTTCTCTCAAAGGAATGTGGGACGACGCCGTGCTGGCACTAAAGGATGCGTGACTCAGCTGCCTGTCCCAACTCGGTCTCGGCCTTTTCACTGCAGCCACTTGTGTGGCGTTGTGCATGGGCATTGGGATTTGTACGTGCAAATCTCAGGGTGGGGAAACGATGCCAGGGCGCGAGCACTCGCACTCAGCTGCTGACTGTGTGTGCATGCCAGCGGCCAGCTCTGTGTGAATCCAGTTATCCCCCTTCAACAAACCAACAAACCACTCCAGGTTTAAAAATGGACCTCTCGGAATTATCAGCCCTACTTGTTTTGGCATGATAACTTTGCTGTAGGTGATTTTTTTTTTTCTCTTTTTTTCGTTTGCAACAGTCAGAAACTGGTTTGGTCTGATCTTACATGCCTTTCAAAGTTCTCAGTGCGGTGCCTTGCCCTAAAAGACCTGCATATGCAATCATTTTTGAGACATCCGTTACTCAAGGACACCATTTCTGAACACTGGAAAGAAACTAAGATCTTAATTCCACTTCCAAACTTAAGCCTGTGACAGGGAGTCTGCTGTCACAGTAAAAATGTTCCAAACACCTTTTGTGTGACTAATATCCCCAGTGTCTCCACTGTAGGAAAGTGTGGGTGTAAGCTATGCAAAGCTTCCTGCAAGTGGGAAAGCACAAGGAGCACATGGTGGCTAAACCAGTCTCTGTTGAGTTCAGTTAAGTGGGGTGCACTTGAGGTGTACTAAGGCCTGGATACAAAATGCAGACAGGCATGCATAAAGGCACATCTATATGATGATACCCTGGCACTACATTGACATCTGCTGGTGAGCAAACACAGTAAAGAAGTGGAATGTATTTTTAAAAAAGAAACAGAGAGAGAGCTGTTTCCCCTTCTGAGCCTTGTGTGTTCGTTTTGTGAGGAACACTTAGAAATATTAATCTCGTTTAGCCTAAAAGTGGTGGTGTGTGCAATGTTAAACAAGTCCCCTCTTGTGACAACAGGACCTCCTTATTTCCCCTCAGAGGAACTTTGACAGGAAGCTCCAGCTCCTATACCTCTTTCTCTGTTAGGATAATCCAACTTTTCTTTCAAACGCCTTTTCCTCCCAATTTCCTCCACGCTTTCAGTCAGCAAGAGCAAAAGCAGACATTCGCACTCTCTCTCACACACACACACACACACACACACACACACACACACACACACACACACACACACACACGGGATAAAAAGGCTTTTTCTGTCCCGTGTGGCGACTGCCAGGCTTGTGCTGATGATGACTACTGGAATCTGTGCTGATCCCATGCCAAGCACGGGCACCCGAAGACTGCCCAAAGCCACAGGAACCACCAGCAGCCCTGCTGCCGCTCTCCTCCCTCCTTTCATCCCCCGTTTCCTTCCCTCCCCATCCTCAGCAGCACCACCAACACTGCTCCACAATCCCTGTTTCCTGGGATGGAGCTGCGAGCGTGTGGCTACTTCAAAACGTTCACATCGGAGTCCCACATTCCTCGAGCCAAAAGCTTATATGTCAGGGCTGTTGGTCTTACAGCGTACCATGGGAAAATGACTCCTATCTAAAGCAGGTTACAAAAGAGAGAACCGAATCTTTACATTTTACTTTTTCTGCATTTCCGGGTTTTGTTTTGTTTTTGCAACATAATATGTAGAAACTAAACTAACCCTTTTTATAATTTCTGTTTTCTAGGCCGCTGTTTAGAGGAAACTCGGATGTTGATCAGCTTGGAAAGATTTTTGAGTAAGTAATGACTACTCTTGTTTTCCATTTCTCCTCAGGCTCGGTTATATTTTCTTTCAACTCAGTGGAATTTTGGAAGATTCAGTCAAACCTTTGCCTAAACATTAAGGGCAGAACATGCACTCATCTACTGTTTTTCTAATTAATGAAAAACCCATCAGATGAACCCACACTGCTTTTCTGGGGTGCATGTATTCGTGCCCCCCCAGTCTTTACCAACACTCATGGATAATCCTTAAAAATGCTCTGAACTGGAATTAAGTGGTGAATGCTTCCCATTGCCGATGATGAAGACACTGATGATCTGTATGATTCCACAGTGTTGTTGGGGTACCCTCGGCAGAAGACTGGCCCCAGGAAGTAGCCCTGCCACAGAGTGCCTTCACACCCCGGCCCCCGAAACCAATAGAAGACCTAGTTCCAGACATGGACGAGCAGGGACGGGCCTTGTTAATGGTTTGTAGTGTAACTCTCATGTGTGTCCCCAAAAGATTGCATGGAAAATGTTTTTAAAGCTGTCACTTGCGCATCACTGTCACCTTTATGGCATCGTGCACATTTATTTATGTGCCAAAGCGCTACGAGGAGCTAAGCTAACAAAACAACTTCTGTCAGTAACCTTGACGACCTTGTACCATTTTATTGTTTTTTTTTTAATATACATTTTATATCTTCTAACTCCTTGTTTTTTCTGAACATGGAGCCTGAAATCCTCATGTGTGGAAAATAAATGCATGAAGCAAAGCGCTTACTTCACCATCGAGCAGATTTATACCCAACTTGTAGTTCGGCTTGTAGTTCAGCACAAATATAATCGATCATTCATCAGGATTATTGCATTTTGGAGCATCGATTTTGATTTTAAAAACAGCGTGGGAACCGAGCTGCACGCAATATTTTATTCAACCTAGAAATGTAAACAAGCATCTATACTTGGTGGTCTCTCATTATCTTCTTTTCCTCTCCCTCCCCGCAGCAATTCTTCACCTTCAACCCGTCCAGGAGAATATCGGCCTTCACTGCGCTGAGTCACCCCTACTTTCAAAGCGTGGACAGCCACAGCAGAAGTGTGTACGCAGCCCAGCCCATCCCCAGCAACAAGTCCACGATGGAGGAGAGGAGTGCCTGAAAGTCCTCTTTTTTTCCCCTTTAACCCCCCCCCCCCCCCCCCCCCCCCCACGTTCCCCTGGCTATAAGTAGTATTTACCGTACCGTTCCTAAAAAGTTTGTCATGTTTTATTTCAGCGTTAAATCAAAGTACATTAAAGTTTTTTTTGGCACTGATTACCAAAAAAAGGTTTCCCTTTCAACAAATCCACTCAAATCAAGTAAAAACAAAACAGCTGGTTACAGGAGAGCTCACCATCTCAAGAAAATATTTAAGAGTCCAGAAAAGGCATCAGTGTTTGAGTACTGCAGCTTTTCTCCATCATGATGACGCCACACTGTGATGAGGTTTACATTGTGAATTTCAAAATCTATCCTTTGCTTCATTGATCTCTCTCCTCAAGGCCTCAGTGGCCTCCTGCAAAGATGCGTCACCACCAACCTATAGCACTTAGTTATTGGTCAGAAAGCTTTAATTGAGGGCGATTGCCGAGCTGTGTTTTAATGTTTGCCCTAAGTGCCAAATACAGGCTGACAAGTAATGAGATTTTCCAGCTGTTGGGCCCTGCAGGCGTGATCTTAACTAAACAACAGCACATCTGGGTCTCCATCAGCAGCGCTCAGCCACATTAGTTCAATTCAGTTTTATTTATTCCGGAAAGATAAAGGCCAAATCACAACAGCAGTCACCTGGAGATACTTTATTTTGAAAGGTAGAGACCCTTGATACCAGAAACCTGATAAGCAATGAGTTGTATGAGCTGATGCAAAGTGTGACACGGTTTAGAGCGGTAACATTCGCACTCCTTAATAGGTAGCTTCGTTAAATGTTCTGTCTTTATGGCTTTTTTTCTGATAATCAGTGTCAAAAAAAGCATCATTAATGTTGGTTTTACGTTACATATAAAACGAAGCCTAAAACAGACTGCAGTGGGCAAATACTTTCCCCCTGGGGCGTATAAAACGCTCTGGGGAGCAGGGAGCGGGTGAAGATGGCGTCAAACGGATGGCACCAAATGCCCCCCAGAACCCTGCACACACAAGCTGTCATCCTTCCACGAACTGATGGATTGTAAATGCTGCTTTCAGGATGTGAAATGTTGTGTAACAATGCAAAGTGACCCAATCCTCATATGGATTTGGAGTTGAGACTGTAGAGTCCGAAGAGCGGAAACCTCCTTATGCCCAGTGTTTATCCTTATCAATGGAAAAAAAAAAAAAAGACTCTGGACTGCAGGAGAGAGAGATAGAGGACCAGACCAGAGCCTGGATGGATCTCACCTGCCTCTTTATTTTTGTTGTCTTGTTTGTTTGTTTTTATAAATAGCTTGCTTACTGCTGGTGTGTGCAGTGAGAAGACGAACGTTTCACACGCACATTTATTGTCCCCACTGCCGCTGACATAAGCACGCTCATGTACCCGTGTACTCACTCAGACATTGTTAGGCATCACAAACCAGCCACCCACTGCCATGTCCATTATCATTCCAGTTTTACCTATAATAATGGTGCCACCTTGTGGAAGTGTAGAGTAACTGCAGACCAGTAGCGGGATTCTAATGGTTTCTGCACACATTGAGGAACTCCTAACGGGGCTGATATCGGTGCTGAGACAATGAGACATCTTGGAGTTGTTCCTACCACTTACATAGACTTTGACTTTTTAATGACTTTTAGCTGTACCATCGTGAACTCTTTGTTTTATAATTATTGTGAAATCCAATTATTTCTTTCCAAATCATACCGTAATGCACAGACAGATCTGCAGGAAGTGTCAAAGAGAGACCCACAAGCACTATTCATTCAACATGGTAGAATTTTTGGCACACTTTTGTGTCACTAATATTCTGTATTTAATTTTAATTTTATTGACGAGTCTTATATACTTGTAACTTGATTTTTTTTTTTTAATTTTTTTAATGCTGGGGTATACAGTATTCTTACACCAGTGATGCCAACTCGTTAAAGGATTGTAGAGTCCGTGTAAGAATAGTTTGACGTTGTAAGGAATGTATAAAGGAAAAGCATTGGTACTGTACAGTAAATTGTGCTAGTTCTAAAGTACAAGCTGTAACAATAGAAACCTTTTGATATGTGCGTTTGTCAGCACATAGACATGTCGTTAAAACGGATAGACGTAGAGTAGCGAGGGTCTGCAGAATGTTGCATGGCAAGAGGTGTTTCTTTGTTTTCTGTTTTATTTGCGTGGGGTGGGTTGTTCCGATGGATTTCTTTTACCATGTGTTGAGAACTACTACGGATTTTCCAGTAGTTTTGATGACGATGTGATGCACAATATTTTGTGTACAGTTTCTGCTTTATTTTACCTTGGCGTGCCGTTCTATCCAAGTTAAGTTTTGACCCGCGAGGTAAAAGCAAGTTTTTCCAGAGTTGTATTTTTGTATTTAGTAGTTCTTGCAGAACAGTAACTTTGTAACACTGGTTTTTGTTTTTGGGTTTCGTAACAGGTAGTGCTTTTAGCACACAGACACAGACACACACAGACTCGATCTCTGACTTTCTCAGGTTCTCTCCACGGACGTCCGAAACCTTTCGGGCACAGTTTGCACATCTCTGGGTTACTGAATGACTACAATACAACTTCTTCAGGTTCTCTGTCAAGCTGTCTAAGGATCGTATCATTGATCACAATCTACTGTCTTTACTATTTATCAAATATATGTTACTGTAGTTCTTACTGTCTGAAGATAACTGCCTGTATAAACTGTTCTTGCCACAAACTAATGGCCAGGTGGCAAACATGACAGAAATACATGTCTGCTTAACACTGTGTGATTTATTCTTTTTTTTTTTCTATTTGATAACGACTCATTTCTGGTGTAACTGGCATCTACAATGCAATGAAAGCTACAAATGCGTTAGACACGGAGGTTTACATTTAAAATATTGACTGCTTTAATCTCATTACAGTTAATACAGTCACTGTGTGCTTTCTTATGATTTAACCGATCTGTAATGCTCTTCAGTCTCATAACAACTGAACTCCACTGCTGAACTCTAAGCAGTGTCACTATTTTTGAACGTCGCTTCATCCATCACTCAGATTGGCATTATACTTGTGTATGAATGCATCGGTGTCTTATTATTATGTTGCACCAGCTGAATAAAAAGCAGCTTTTTATTAATGTTGTTTGGACTTATTTATCAGGGTTGGAGTAAATACAGAGGGATAATGCTCGTGAGGCATACATGAAGAAATGGGAAAGAGGCGATTAGTGAGCAGGAGTGTGGCTTCATGTTGAGAAAGAGCGCTACGAATCTGTTTGCTTTCAGTGCTGATGGAGAAGGTCAGGAAATGCACGGACTTTGTGGGACTAGAGAAAGTACTGAAACAACAGAATACATGTTCAGGTTCACTTCTCGACCTCACCGATCTGTTTGATATCCCAGCTGGAGAAGAAGAGTCAGATGAGGCTGAAGTTTTCGTTCATCAAAGCTTTATTACCAATGCGTGTTGGGAGATCACACTACATGCAGCCACAGCAAGCACCAAGTGGATCTGAGGAGCAATTCCTCAATCTGTTCATTATAAAGGCTCTGGGCGCTCCCTTAAGGGACTTGCCCTATATTTATCTAGTAGTCCCACAAGCATCTTGCAACCTTTAAATCACATGATTAGACACGGGGGTTACAGGTGAGCCCACCCTACGCCCACTACAGTCAGCAAACCGAGTCATACAAAGAATACGTTGTTTCCTTATCAATGACATTCAAGGCCACACCCCCTAACGTTCACAAAGAAAGGTACACTCCCCAACTGTTCCTTTGTAGTTTCCTGCTTTCTATTCTTCTTTACAACCTACTCCTTATCTCTGCATATCATAGGGGAACTGAAACATGCCACCTGCTTTAATACTTTCTCACAATGTGTATGAATGAGAGGGAAACAGGTGTAACAGTGAAACAGCAAAGAGCAGAGATAGTGAGGGTAGATGAGTTTAAATGCCTGGGGTCAACCATGCGAAGCAACAGGCAGTGCACAAGAGAGGCGAAAAAGGGGTTAGGCAGGGAGGAGAATGTCGTAGGGATCATTTGTGACAGAAGAATAACCTCAAGAGTAAAGAGAAGGTTTACAAGATGATAATGAAACCTGCTATGATGTATGAGTGACAAAAAGACGGGAGGTGGAGATGAAGATGTCAACCTGGTAGTGAGCAGAGTGGACATGATTAGAAATTAGTATATCAGACGGACAGCTCAGGTTCAGCAGTTAGAGTTAGAGAGGCGAGGCTGAGATGGTTTGGACCTGTACAGTAGAGGCATAGTGGATATAGTGGACAAAGGATGTTGAAGATGGAGCTGCAAGGCAAGAAGAAAAAAGGAAGACATGCAGAGAGTTGGTGTGACAGAGGAGGATGCTTGCGATAGGGTGAGATGGGGGAAAGAGGATCAGCTATGGTGACCTCTAAACGGAGCGGCCAGAAGAAGAAGTAAAATAAAAGTATTAGTAATAGCATTAATTTCTGGCTTATTTCGCAATGTCGCACAACACTACTTGGATTCTGACACAAAATCCTACTCTTTTCCAGAAGGGGGCAGTAGTGTAGTATTTGCGACGGCAGCCGCCTATTGTGCAGCCGAAGAAGAAGAATCAGTCGAGCTTTTATCAACTCGAAGTGGCTACGTAAATGTTAGCAAGGTGACACAAATGGTTGTTCTTTCTTTTGGATATTGTTCCCCATTGCTGACTCGACATGGGCAAGAGAGACAATCGAGTGGTGAGTGGTGCCGCATAATTTGATTAAAATTATTTGCATATATACCGCGTGACATTTAGTAAACAAGATAAAAATAAACGGGCTAGCGCTGCAGTTAGCATTGGTTAGCTTACGTACGTGTCCACTAGGTATTGTGATGCTAGGCCTGCTGTGTACGGTGGTTAGTTTAGCCGCGCATATACACACTTAGCTTGGAAATGCAACAGTGTAGATTGGTTTCTTTAATCTTTAGGCTTTCAAACAGCTTGATCGACGCAAAGCTAACGTTAGCTTAGTGCATCAGAAGGTAATCCTAAATTTGGGAGTAGTTCAGGTTTTTAGGCGAACTGCCTTGACCGTCGTTGATTGGCAGAAAATACAGCAACTACTTGTTTACTGATTACTACTGTAATTTGTGTACTCCAGTCCCTGTTTTAAATGTTGTTTAAATGCGCTGTGCCTGCTAATGTTAATGTTGGTGTTACTTTTGAGCGTTTTCCAAGTGTCTCCCCCTTTAATGTTAGCCAATGATATTATAGCCTCGGGGAGGCTCCAGGTACACATAAATCTTACACAGTAGCAGAGTCCTGCTGTAAACCCCATGCCCAGGCTCTGTTTGCCCTGTTTCACAGCTATTTTAGCGATCCAGCATGTAGTACTGGTGAATTGCAATGCATTATGCCATATTTTAAGTGTCCCTCTATTAGAAGGATGGAAATGAATGCTTTTGTCTGTGTTTCAGGCTTACATTAACCCCATTGCTGCTGCACGAGCCAGGGGGCCGGTACAGGGCTCTGGGCCAACCATTCAGGATTATTTAAGCAGACCTCGACCAACATGGTAAGTAAAGGGCAGATTTGCAGCTTAGTGGTGTAAAGTGGTGTCCTCACTTTATCATCACCACAAGAACATTTTTGGTGTACTATTAAAGAGCCAAAGGAGTCAAGGTGCACATATCTGGCAGCACAATCTTTGTTAAGGGGTTATAATAAATTCAAAACTCTAAAGCGTATGAACAGTATTAAGTAAATAAAGCTATTAGTGATTCCTAAATAAGAATACTAACCTCACCTTTAACTAGAATAATTCAGTCTTTCCCAAAAGATGACACTTTTGGAATTAAATCCGTTTTTAAAAAATTATTTATTGTGTTTATCAGGGAGGAGCTAAAGGAACAGCTGGAGAAGAAGAAAAAGGGCTCTCGAGCCCTGGCTGACTTTGAGGACAAAATGAACGAGGTACGTTTGCATTATATACAGAGTATTTGAACAGGCATGAACTGGGCTGTTAATCAACAGTTTTCCTCTGGAGTTAGCTTACTTTTAATACTCCATGGCGGCCTTACTTGTCTATAAGTTAAAAAGACAAATGAAATCTTAAAGTTATTTAATTTGTGGGTGGCACAGGGGTGCACTTGTTCAAACATCCTGTTCAGCTGGAGCCTTTCTGTGCCTCCTGGTACTCTGGCTTCCTCCCACAGTCCAAAGATGTGTTTGTTTGGTTAGTTGGTTATTATTAATTGGCTGTTTATGTACAAGTGTGAGAATGTTTGATACAATGGACTCGGAGCACATATTTTACCTTCTTAGGGGAAATCTGTGTTTGCAATGGAAACATGCCCGTACTGTGAGAGCTTGAGAGGTTTTTTTAATTTATTTTATTGTGTACAGCATCTGAAGCGTCATCACTGTTTCTCACTGTAGCCACATTGTAATTCATATTAGATGAAAATATTGCACCTTATTGAAACAGTTACCGGATAAACACCACATACTATTTTGGTAACATTGTTTCTTGCTTTTTAAGAGATGGAGGAAAGAACTCGCCAAAAACAGAGAGAAAATGTTAGGCGGAAGTGAAAAGGACAAGGAGGAGAAGAAAGACAAAAAAGAGGTATGATATGAATCCTGTATCAGATTCATGAAGTATTATTTTTATTTCTCACCTTTACTCACTTTTTGTTTCTCTGTGCTTCGTTTGCTTGGCATTTGTGTTTAGAAAAAGAAGAAGGAGAAGAAGAAATCCAGCAGGGTGAGGAGAGACCTCCAGTATTTTGATTAACAGCTGTGCCGTGTTACTGATACATACACACAGAGTGCATGTTTTCTAAACTCGTCTCTTATTCAAGCCTGTAAATGCAGTTTGTTTTTTCAAACAATCGAATAACCTCATATCTAATGAACCCTGCTTCCACTGTGTTTTGGTCAAGCATTCTTCATCTTCCTCCTCCTCATCGAGTTCTGATTCCTCCAGCAGCTCCTCCTCAGAGTCAGATGACGAGGTAAGGTCCTTTTACGATTCATTTTACATCTCATGTAGGGCTGCACGATTTTGCATAAAATGAGAATCACGATTTATTTATTTTTGCTTAGATCACGATTCTCTCACGATTTTCTTTTCCAATATAAATATTTATTGCACTTATTAACTGCACATCAACTTCGTAACAGTTGAGACTGAACATAAAAACAACAAATGTCTCACATTTTGTCGTTGCTGCAAAATGTTGTACTGCTTGTAATTCCGCCTCCACCGTTGCTCGACACTGTGTGTGTATAGAGCAGGTAGTGCAACATTTGAAAAGTAGTTACGTGACGGCACTGTGTAGCGTTTGTCTAGGGTGTTGATCATTTTCCTAAATCCCTTGTTTTGCTCAGTGTTGATGGGAGCCATATATTTAGCCAGGTGATAAGTAATAGCCTCCGTAATTTCTTTGTGCCTGCGGGAGTTCGACGGGTATAGGGAAGCGCTGTATAAGCTTCCTGTTATTGTTGTTTGGGGTGGTTGACCGGGACGGATTTTCTCCTGTCACTTTCTTGGCCTTTGCAGCTTCATCATCTCTCACATGCTCTCCGTTGTTTTTTCCCTGCCAGCTGGCTTCTGTATCACGTGGTATAAGGCTCCGCCCTTGTCATTTGTTGAGCAGGAAGAGTAAGCGCTTGTTTTCATGCAGATTATGTCCCGGATCAAAATGCGGTACAATTGTCATCTTTTTTTTTTTTCTTCTTCCTTTTTTAAAATTTTTTTTTTATTTTTTAAACCGTTGTCATTTGGAAATGAGATCGCACATAAGTATGAATTGAGATCGCGATTTTCTAATGATTAATTGTGCAGCCCTAATCTCATGTGCTTTATTTGAACCTAATCTAGTGTAACACAATACAGCTGCACGGCATGTAGCATTAAACGGGTTTGGGTTGGGACATTTCTGGAGTCTGCTGGATGACAGTTTACTATCAAAACTAACTCGCGATGCAAGTTTTTTGGCTTGAGCAGTCAACCCGTGTGCCACAAGGCTGTTGACTTCATATGCTGTATGTCTTTTCCCTGCCTTCTCTCACCTTAATAGAAAGGTAAAAAGCCCCCAAAAGTAAAAAAAAAAAAAAAAAAAAAACAAGAAAAAAACTGTACATTATAGAGAGATCAGATTTATAAAGACTTTAATGGATCTTAGAAGGATTCCTGCTTTACTTCACATACAGTAAAACCCTGATTGCAGTTTTTGTTTGCACGTGCAGGATGAAAAGAAGACTGTAAAGAAGAAGCGGAAGAGAAAGAAGTCGTCATCCAGAAGAGCATCGGACAGCTCAGAGGATGAGTCAGATGCTGAAAGCAAGGTTTTTCTTTCTAATGCTGCATGTAGTTGTAGTCGATTCATTGCAGTTTTATAGAAATGGACTGTGGTGGTAATTTCTTGTCCTTTTTTTCTTTTTCCAAGAAGAAAAGGAAAAGAATAAAGGAAGAAGGTGACAGAGATAAGGTAATTTACTTTTATTCCGTTATTCACTTATCTGTCATTTTGATGGTGACACTTGATTTAAAATGCATTCCTCTGGCTTTTTTCCTCCCGAAACAACTTAAATAAATAAATCTTGTGTCCATCAGGATGAAAAGAGCCGTAGAGGAAAGAGGAAGGCTGAGAGAAGTTATAAAGGCTCATCATCAGAGTCGTCTGCTGACTCTGATGATGATGAGGCAGTAAGTATTATTTCTGTCTCTATCACACATTTCTGCAGTCATTATTTTTTTATTGCTAATGTATCCATCGCCTCACTTAACAAATAGACTTGAAGTAGTTGAGCGTTACTCTTTGTTCATCCTTTGTTCCTCTTTTGCTTATTTGGTCCTCTCGGCTTTTAAATGTAATAGCTCCTCACTGTAATTGCTCCCCTGATAATTTTTTTTTTTTTTGGTCAGAGCTGAGTCGATCTTATTCTCAGGTCAGATATTTATGGCAGTCTGTCTTCACTGCTGTTTGCACACGAACGGATTGTTTGTGCAGACCAAGGCTTTTTATAGCTGATTAAAACTGAACTTAAAATTAGATCAGAAAAAATGTTTTGGTAAAATAAAATCAGAAAACTAGATGTCTTAGGGGAAAAATTGAAACTAACAGAAATAATCTTATAAAAATAAAAAGCTAATTGGCAAATACAAACCTGTAGTGGCTCTGGTCCAGATGTCACCTGAGTTTTTCAGAGGGCTTCTGTTGTAATCACAAAGGGGTCGGTTACTCATTAGTGATCCTCCTGTTTTGCACATAAAAGAAGCCTCCAACCAAAATACTTGAATAAATCACATGTTTGTTTCTGTCTGCTGACTTTTTGAGCACTATTTATTTAGATGTTATTTTCTTATTTAAGCATTCACCCTGAGATGCACATGTAGACATCGGATAGAAATACGAACCACTTTGATTTATGTCTTGAATTGTTACCTTTTCATTCTGATAGTTATCTGGACAAAGCCTTAGTTACTTTAATCATTCAAGCAGTCAAACTGAACCATTTTTCATGTTATTCAATGGAGCCTTTTACATTTCAGCCCTGTCAGATTGAGGCCGTTCGCTGGTGTCCCTCTTTAAACCTCGTACTTGGATACAGTAGCGATACAGAACAAAAGTCAAATCGGTTTCATTTTTCCTAAAATGTTTATGCAACCAGATGTTCAAGCTCTCGTGTCTCTTTACTGTAGGGGGAAGTCAATCTTTGTGTCAAGTTTCTTTATCCGATTAAATGGTGTTCTTAGCCAAGCCAGCTTCATTTATAAAGCACTTTTAAAAATAGCAACTGCTGAACATAGGAGTAAAACAGCCTTAAGAATTTAAATAAGTAAATAAATATATTCAAATTACAAAACACAAGATGCAATAAATAAAATAAATAAATAAATGATAATCTCAAACTGGGTCACATGCCCATCTTTAACTAACCAGTGATCTGTACTGCATGTATTGTATTTAATAATTCAGAAGAGAGAGATAAAGGAGTCATGAAGACTTATGTTTGACAACTTCTTTAATCCTGGATTGACCACACAGCTGTTACAGCTGTTGCAAAATTTCCACTATTGTGAAATATTAGGGGAATTGTTTTTCCTTTCTTTTTTTAAATTCTTCGTCACCTTTCAACTTTCTACTCCTGCAGGTTGAAGCCAAGAAAAAAAAGAGAAGCAGCGAGGAAAAGGAGAAATTCACAGTGAGACATTTTACTTCATTTCCTATTTCAAGACAGTCCGCAAACAAGATTTTGTGGGCGGAGCAGTAGATCTTTGTACATCGTTCAAAAGACGAATCAGTCGCTAAAATGCAGAAGTTTTTTTTTTTTCCAGGATAAATCCAAGAAGAAGAGGAAAAGGAAGAACAAAAAACATGGCAGAAAAAAGAAAAAGAAGACGGCGTCTCAGTCGGACTCGGACCTCGACTGAAAACACGTCTTCCATTTTTCTGACAGCTCAAAAGTAGAGTCATGTTTGCCTTTGACTACCAAAAACTACTCGCATCCAATTTTTGGGGATTTCCACCTATACAGGGGAAGCAGCAGGCCTAAATGCTCGGCTTCTATGTGTGAAGTGAAAATTGGGAAGAAAGTGCTGGTCCCTCTAAGTGGAAACAAATAGTGCATATCTTTTTTGTTTTGTTTTACCACCATGATTTTTCTGCATTATTGGTCTGAAGTTCACTCAAAGACAGGACTGAACTCTCCCCCCCCCCCCCCATCTCTTTCTGGAGATTTGAGTGTGCCTGGCACTCCCCACCGCCTTCAGAACGCTAGCCCTCTAGGAGTTAGCCTCTGTGCTTCATACCTGACATCTTTCATTGCTACACGAGGCTGTTGATGCTAGTGCCTGCGTGATGCATGTAGACGTGATGACCAGATGTCTCGCCAGCTTCATATTGAAGTTGGCCATTGTTGTAAGAAATGAGCTGCACAGTCATACAGTAATACAAGGGATAATTGTTTTTGTTAGATGAGTTGTTACACTGCAGTGTAGTTGTACAAACAATGGAGTTCAATAATAAAGTATTGTTTTAACCTTTGCTGCTGTTATGTAGTTACAACACTGAGGCCAGAAAGTGTTGTTTGCAGGTCTCCAGGTTGCTGGACCCAGTTCTCCATTCTGTTTCTGAAACTGGAAAAAGAAACACAAATATGTAAGCCTCACTAAGACTTTAAATGCCTGTTACTGAACCATGAGTCTGACTTTGTGTTTGAATCTGTCATACCTCGAAATGAATGAGATGCCTCACCGATGAAACCACAGGAGCCGAAAGTGTGACACCATTGTGGAAAGTGTTATGAGCTTCATTTTTCCATATTTTGTCTCTAAGGAGCCAGACTCGTATTTTTTCAAGTGGTCTCAAGCAACAGTTCTGCAGGCTTTCTGAAAGGCTTTCACTCACTTTCAGCCCAGTGCTTCTACCTGACATTTTTAGAGGATTTTTTTTTGTTTGTTAAGCCACTTAACTCTGACCTGTGAATGATTCAAGCATAAAAACAGCACCTTACAACCTGAGGGATGAACCTATTTGTGTCTACACACAACTTGGCAAAGAACCAGTTTTAAATTGTATCTAGGCTTCAGTCTATGAAAAATGGCAAAGATAACACTGACAGAAATAAAATTCTTTTTTTTTATACCAACAAAGTGGTTCCACAGGAGATGAACACCATCTGAAAGTCATATCCTTAAGAAAGGGGGGGAAAAGACCTAGGAGGTGCATCGGGCCCTTCAGCTTCAGTGAACAGCAGGTAGATCATCAGAAATGGTCTCAGAGGGACGGTGGCTGTTAAAAGGCCATTCCTAAGTAAAGGAAACAAGGAGAAAAGGCTGGGGAATGTCAAGTTACACAAGAACAGGACAGAAAATCAGTGGCAACAGGTCTTATGAACTTTGAAAATTTAGCTTCAAATTGCCATCTATAAATGCAGGAGAGTGATCGCTGGAGGCTCTGTCACGGTTGGGGCCATTTTAGCAAGTGGCTGAGATATATTGTCAAAATTGATGGCATTATGAAAACAAAGTTCTTTCAGAGTTTGGACCACCATGCAAATACCATCTGGAAATCATCTGGTTGGCAACAGCTTCATTTTTTATCATGACAATGATCCCAAATGCGCTGCCAGTGCAGTAAAAGCATACCTGGATAGAAAAATGCAGAGTAGAACACGTTTAGCCATGGATTGGCATGCAGTAATTTCCCTAACGTATAAAAGTGGGAACTGAGAATTAATGTGGGGGTGGGGGTGGGGGTATTGGTTTCCTTTGAGCAAAGATGTGCTGGCATTTCGTAGTTTAGGTGATTTCAATAATAATAAAAAAAATAAAGCTTTCACCAACTGTGAGCGTAAAGGCCAAATAAAAGTTTGAGAACATTTACCCACTCATCACAGTGACAGCACTGTGTCTCAGTGAGACTTCACAGGCAGGTCTTGTGATCAAAACAGTGCGAGGTATGAAAGGTTAATGTGTGCTCATAAAGCCTTGTTTAATCTTTAAGTTTCCCAGTAAACAATGCATTTCCCTTTAAAAATAGAAGCTTTATCTGTGGGCATGAGCTACAGTAGTTCCAGAAACCTTAAAAACTGCTATATGACTGTCACAGGACAGAAGTGCTGTGATGTGAAGTCAAGCTCTCAGCTGCTCCTCAGTGGGCGGGTCTTACCTGCACTATAAAAAGCCATGCAAGTTTCAGTGCGAAGTGGAAGTGCGAAATATATGACAGGAAACTGTTGAATCTCTTCCCTATCTGAAGGTTTGTGACTCAAAGATTTGATTTTAAAATCTTTTATGGGCAATTTATTGGTTTAATATCCTCTTTTGTAAGTTTAATTTGAGAGCAAGAAGTTTTCAAAGAAGCGAACGTGAAACTGTAGGTACAGGAGTACATATGATCAAAAAGTCTGACTTGTAAGCTGCGAAGAAATATGCACTTTATCTACTTTTTAATATCACCTTGATGTCAGTTGAAAAGAATTAAAGGGAAAAGGAAAAAGTCACTGTGATGCTCTTCCCTCCAGATGTCGAGGCTCACTCTGTGGTTGTCAGTCGGGGTGTTTGTGTGGGGATTTGCTTCTTGCTCTATCACGTGTCCTGATGGGAGTACTTGCTCAGACATCTCTACCTGCTGCAAGACTGAGTATGGATATGGCTGCTGTCAGTATCCAAAAGTAAGTCTATATTCACACAAATATAACTTTCCATTAGTGTTGTTGCTTTGTTTTGTTTTTTTATTTATTGTTTTGCTTGTTGTTGGTTTTGGAAGTCAGATTGGAAATAAGTCTTATTCACTCTGCAGGCAGTGTGCTGCGCAGACATGGCCCACTGCTGTCCGTCAGGGTATCGCTGTAACCTGGTGACACAGCTGTGTGAGAAACTGGACCAGCCGTGGCTGAGCATTCCCATGGTGAAGAAGGACGCTGCACAGAAACTCACATACCCTTTCCTCTATAAGCCAGCGCTGCCTTCAGTACCTGCCTTTGTCATCCCTATGTCAGAGGACAAAGAGAGCATGAACGAGGTAGGACACACTGCGCTTACAACATTTAAAGGCTGCCTGTCGCTTTAACTCCTCACTTTGTTGAAAAGAAGCGATGTTACACAAAGAATCAAGGAGTTAATAAATAAAGCAATAACGCAGGATCACATGAGTTCACCAGTCACATGAATGTGATGACAGCTGTGGGTTTGCTCACTTATATTGCAAGACTGCTGTAATCATTTTATATGTGACAAGAAAAGAAGTGCACGTGCATCAGCTGTTTCTCACCACGATGAGAGCATACCTGGACAGCTGCTGATTTTTGCAACTTTGCATCCTTTAGCTCTGTGTAGTTTTCCTCGTGGGTTTCAGAAATACTGCTGCTCCTTAGATGGCCAAGTAAAGTAAAAAAAAATCCTGGTTTAACTTGATTAATTAAATACAAAAAGAAACCAGTTTTTTTAAGGACTTTTAGATAAAATCACACACACGCTCACATACACACAGAAAAAGTTCAGTCCCTTGGAGTTGTTAGTCTGCTTGCACACTCTGTTTATCGGTTCCTCTTGTCAGAGGAGGACAACAGTGGCACAGTCTTGGACGTGGATATTACTTTGATTTTTATTGCTTAAAAGGACAAGATTGCAATGGTAAGGTGCAAAGTGCATACAGGACAGAAACAACTGCATCGTGCTGCTGAAGCAACTTTGCAAGCACCTGCAAACATTTGACCCACAGCATGCAGTCAGTTTTCGCAAATGTAATGTCTTTGATATGCTACGATGTATAATAAATTTGTATCAATTCCCATCCCTACATACAAAGTGTACATTGAGTGACAGCTCAGATAGACTTTATCCCCCATTTAAGAGAATTGATGAATGGACTCATTTTTGGATAAGAGGAACAGGCTAATAGTTAGCTTGTCCTTCCCGTTTTGCAGATACCAGAACCAGCTCTAACACACGTCGGCTCCCCTGAGGCTCAAGTCATTCGTTGTGATTCCCTACATTACTGCCAGGGGGGGATGTCTTGCTGCCAGGCATCCTCAGGCCAGTGGAACTGCTGTCCCTACCCACTGGTAAGGATTGTACATAAATCCCAGAAATGCCATCACCTCTTGCTGGAATAAGGTTGGTGTTTTGTTCTAACACAAACACTTTTGACTGATTTCAGGGCCAGTGTTGTGCAGATGGTCTGCACTGCTGTGAGTATGGATACACCTGCGAGGCCTCCTCCTTGAAATGCAGAAATTCTTACTCTTGAGATTTCTCGGGGCTGCACAAATAATGTTGAATATATATATATTTTTTTTCTTTTTTTAATTTTTAAAATTTTTTAAACTATTTTACTTCAAGATTTGTCAAGATTTTGCTGAAAATTGTTAGACACACTGCCTCATCTGAGATAGAAGCCGATCAGCTTCACAAGAAGACAGCAAGTGGGTAATTGATGTTATATCCACGTAAGATTACTTTAAGTATCTGTTGGCTGTTTTGTGTTTAAATTGATACTTCTGCGTCACTGGACAGTCACCATTTAACTTCTGTTTTTTTTCTTCTCACCATTTAACTTCACAAATTAGCTTCACAAGATTTCCTGCAACCATTTATTTCCACTGCGGTCATGTTGAAAATGTCTAATGTCTGGATTCTTTTCATAAACTGAAAAATCAAAGGCTTTTCTGCTGTTTTCAAGTCAAATTTTTGTATTGAAAGTTTAAAACATGAGAACATTTCCAAATAAAAATGATAGAAATGTGAGTTTTCATGCCGCAAAATGTTGGTGTGTTGGTGTGACCGGTTGCAAGGTCACACTGCCACATAAAGAAGTGGACGACTGGAAGGTGAAAGCTTTTTTAAAAAAAAGTATTTATTTTTGTGTGTTTTATTCTTTCTTTTACTTTGTTTGTCTCCTATCTGACCAACTGGATATAGCAGCAGACATGCTGAGTTTGCTGCAAATCAGGCACCACAGCCGGGTTTCTGCAGGTGGCAGCAGATTTAGAATTATGGAGAAATCAAGAAGAAGCTGATGGTGCAACACCGTTAGATGAGGAAAGACAGTAACACAATAGTGTTGGAGGAGGAATGGTAAAGTTATGGTAAAAAAAAAAAAAGGGAAGTGAAACAAAGACAGGCTCCATTTTACAGCCAACACTCAAACACATGTCAAAAGGAAGAAGTGTGGCAATAACCAGTAAAGACTGGGTCTATATGGAGAGAAAGGTCTTACAAAGTGTAAACTAAGATTTCCAGTGTGCAGTGATTTGTGTGCATTTTTTTTGTGTGAGAGAGTCATAGATTTTTATTATGAGCTTGGATCAAAATATAAAGACATTAAAACAGTGCTTGGCTGTAGACACAGTTTTAATATAAGTTAAACTTAGTTAAGTTAAATGAAGTAGGGTTGGTTTGCTCTTAAAATAATGACATTTGTGTATATATTGCTTACACAAGATTAATAAAACATTAACACCATAATTGGCTTTCTTTTCCTTCAGAAACACACCAAACAATATCATATTTAAGGTAAATGGGGTAATTTGAATCCCACTCGATTGAAGCCAGGCATGAAAATCCAACCAAATGATTTGCATAAAATTGCACAAAAAAATAGATGGTCCAAATCCAGTGCACACACATTTACAAAGCAATTAGAGTTTAGCTTCAGAAATCTGAGGATTTTCTCTTCCAAAAACTTTCTGTACATGTAAATGTCTCACATTCATCTGGCTGCCTTACAAAACCTTAAATATGTGCGCACGGATCGCCACATCTGGTTTTGAGAATTTCAGACTGCCAGCTTTGCACAGATCCACAAACGTAGGCTGCCTTCATGTCCCAGTGTAAAACCGGGACATCTGAGCTTCCTCTTCCTCCTCCTTTTAATGTATGTTTTTAAAGTAGGCATTTCGTTTATCTTAAAAAAACAGAATAAGACACCTCTCCAACAGAAAACATAGATTTAACAACTAAAGGCATTACACAGTAGGGATACAAATAACATCCAGTAAGGGAATATATGGTTTAAATAAACTGCTACGACTTAGTGAATTATTCAGGATTAGTCATTAGCTAACATTAGTGTTAGCCTGCTATTACCAGAGAATGGTAAGATTAGCATCAACGTCTTATTCCACATTACATGGATTATATCTATATTTAAAATATACAGAGATTAGTTGGCATACACTCACTCCAGAGGGCGACTGAGAGTGATGCACAACCACGGTGATCCCTCTATCTGCAGATGTGCACTGACTTTTGAAAGCAAAACAAACAAACAAAAAAAGTGAGGAAGTGAGAGTGATTTTACCTGTTTTAGACATTTGTACGTTTTTTCAAGGAGTAAACTATCTGATTCGTGAAGCTGAACTTGAAAAATTGTGCATAAATACCGCACCAGTCTCGTAACACTTTCGAGGCACGTTTCTCTCTATAGGTCTGTGTGTACTCAGTTATGTGTTGGCAGTAGTTTGCGAGCACCTGAACAGAAACTGTGGATCAGGATTTAATGAAATGCAACAACTTATAACACAAAGAGAAGCCTCATGAAAGGAGAACTGAAGCACAAGTTACAATGTTTTGTATCGTGGTCGTGAGCGAGGGTTAGTATAGTTCGCTAGAACTGGAAGTAACTAAAAGTAGCTAACAAAAACTATATTTTGTTTATATATATATGTATGTGTGTGTGTGTGTGTGTGTGGAGAGAGCGGATGAGAAACATCTTACACTTTGCTAATATGGGCACATTTTTTAACACGTGAAACAATTAATATTGTAAGTGAGAGTGCAGTTAGAACAAGATAACTTGCAGAAGGGCTACTTCTTACTTTTATTTTGTTATTATTTTACAAGCAATTTTAATTGAGTGCGAGGTGTCTTTGAGTGTTTTGAAAGTCTAAAAATAAACTCTTCTTCTTATTATTTATTTTTTACTTTTATACTTTAAGTACATTTACAAGTGTATACTTTTTCACTTTTACTTGCATAAATAAGTTGAATAAGTACTTCAGTGTCTCAGTCACAGGACACAGGGGTGTCACGTGAAGTGAAACTTTCATTTTTGTGCAGTGGGAGTGTCTGACCTCTAATATAAAGAGCAGTGTTTGATACCACAGAAGGGAAATAGTGAAAGGCATCACAGGAAGCTGTTGAATTTCTTCACTATCTAAAGGTAAAGGTTACAAAAAAGTTTACTTCTTCTACGGTGAATTATGCTTTTGTGTTAGTGTTACATTAAAGTTACAAAGTCTGACCTTGATACTCCAAAGAGACAAAATCTACAGTCATTTTGCTACTGTCTTCCAGATGTTGACGATCACTCTGTGTTTGTCATTCGGTGTGTTTCTGTGGGGATTTGCTTCATGCTCTATCGCATGTCCTGATGTGAGTACTTCCCCAAACAATGCCACCTGCTGCAAGGCTAAAATCAGCTTTGGCTGCTGTCCTCATGCACATAAAAGTCAGAAACTTTCCACCAGTGCAGTAACTTGATTGTTGGTTGTTAAAAGTTCTGCTGGTCTTACTTTGCAGGCCATGTGCTGCGCCGACCTGCTCCACTGCTGCCCTTCAGGATATCGCTGTAACCTGGTTACCATGAATTGTGAGAAATTAGACCAGCCGTGGCTGACCATACCCATGGTGAAGAAGGAGGCTGCGGAGAAACCAAACACCCCTGAACTGCCTGGAACTCCACTCCAGGAGCTTAAAGAGAGCCACGTCCCAGATCAAATAAAGAAATCAATGGTCCACTGTGACAGTTACACCTACTGTCCTGATGGCACTACTTGCTGCAGACACCCACAAGGAGGCTGGTTCTGTTGTCCCTACTCTCCTGTGAGTCAGCCTAAATATTCTTGTGCAATAAGACACATGATTGTAATAAAATTCCTTTTAGCTTCCACTGCCATGAAACAAGTTTGCAGCTATAATAATTATTCTTTTGAGAGACTAAAAGTGTTTCTTGCAGGGCAAATGTTGTCTGGATGGCTACCACTGCTGTCCAATTGGATTTGACTGTGACCGAACCTACCAGCACTGTGTGAGGGAAAAACTCACATATCCTTTCCTCCGCAAGCCAGCACTACCTTCAGGACCTGCGTCCTTCATCCCATCTTCAGAGGAAGACGACAATTAGAAGAAGGTAGGAAACGCCACACTCTAACCACCTTCACATGTGGAGAACATCCTGGGATAATTTCACTCACTGTTCAGATCAAATTTCAAGGCTACATTTTAGACTTTCTTTGTTTACTGGTGTTATATCAAATGATGGCGTGCACATCTGATCACCAACCAGGATTGAACAACAGCTAAATATACTGATAGTTGTGGGTTTGATCATTTATGTTGACAGACTACTGTGACATGATGAACCTGCTCTAACCAGCTGTTTCTTGTCCTGATGAGGTCATAGAGTATTATTACCAAATTTGGATCTTTCAGCTCTGCGTAGTATTTCTGCATCGTTTTGCAGCCTTGAAAGATTCCTATAAATCCAAAGTATGCTGGCTTCCCAAAACACACAGCAGACAAGCTAATTCAGCTACTAGCCTGCAAGCATAGTGAAGCATGTAGCAGCCCAAGGACCAGAAATCACAGCTTGTTTCTGTGGCCCCTTAGTGGCCAAATAGAAAACTTAGGGCACAGGTGTCGAACTCCTGGCCTTGAGGGCCAGAGTCCTGTAGGTTTTAGATGTGTCCTTGATCCAACACAGCTGTTTTAAATGGCTAAATTACCTCCACAACATGTCTCGAAGTTCTCCAGATGCCTGGTAATGAACTAATCATTTGATTCAGGTGTGTTGACCCAGGGTGAGATCTAAAACCTGCAGGACACCGGCCCTCGAGGCCTGGAGTTCGACACCCCTGACTTAGGGAGAAACTTAGTGAGATGACTATAATATGTTGTTCTAACACAAAGACTTGCACTAATTTCAGGCCCACTGGAGAAAGAGTCACCAGTCATCTCCACAGACCAGCTAAGCAAACTTTTCACTGAGGTCATCATGTGTTGAAAAGGCCTAATCCCTATTGTAGAAATAGGGAAATCATTAATGATTTCAAGCTAATCTCAAATCATCTTATCGATTGTTTTTTAAATAATGAAAATGTGTTTTTCATCTATTCCATTCTCCTATACTGCCTATGTGACTGAGTGTCAGTGAATATAGACCAGTATGATGTTACGATGGTGAGGTGAAAATGTTTTGATTTGTTTTATGATTTTTTCCCATTCCTTTGTATACTTTTGTCCAGCTTCACCAATAAAAAAAACAAACCATTTCTACGGTGCATTACTTGAAACGACCACAGAGGGCGCTAAAAACACATAACGTACTGGGAATAATATTTTAGTGATACAGAACACTCCCCGCCTGGCGTGAATAAACGCCACGATTAAACGTTGAAGAAAACAACACGTTAAGAAGGCACCAAGGGTACGATCTCTGAGATAGGTCTGGTCAACACCTTTGTACCATCTGATTTAACTACCTTAATTTCCACGGTACGTATTTTACCATCTTTACTTGGGAACACCTTAGTTATGAGACCAAGAGGCCACTCATTTCTTGGCACTCGACTGTCTTTGAGTACCACAACATTTCCTAAGCTCACATTAGGCTGGCTAGACTGCCATTTGCGGCTGTAGGGTAGGGAGAAACTCTTTCCTCCATTTGTCCCAGAAGATGTTCGACAGGTGCTGAACCTGGCGCCACTGATGTTTGTAGAGGTCTGATGCTGTGAATTTTTCAGCTGGAGCCTGAAGGGGTGCTACCTTTTGAGTCAGGAGAACAGCTGGAGTCAAGATAAAGGGGTCACTTGGGTCTGATGAAACCGAGACGAGGGGTCTACAGTTTATGATAGCAGCCACCTCTTTTATTCTGGTTGACGCTTCCTCTTGTACGTCGTGAAGACACAAACCACGGACCAAACACATCTAAGCCCACATTCGTGAACGGGGGATCCGTTGTGAGACGGTCTGGAGGGAGGTTTGACATTTTCTGTGTGCTCAAAGGAGCACGAAGTCTTTTGCAGGTAACACAATGATAGATGATTGTGCTCACTTTTCTTTTACCGCCCACTATCCACCATCCTGCGGAGCGAACGGCTCCTTCTGTGAAAAGGCGACCTTGATGCTGGGTCTGCTCGTGGTAGTGCTTTATGAGAAGCGCTGCAACATGGTGGTGGCCAGGAACTATGAGAGGGTTTTTCTCACCTTGGCTAATGTTTGAGTCTCTGATGCGACCACCTACTCTAAGGAGTCCTTCTTTGTCCAGATAGGGGTCTAAGGTTTTGAGATGACTGGTTTTGGGTAGTTTTCCATGTTTTTGCACACACTTGATTTCTTCAGCATACACGTCCTGCTGTACTGCTCGAATGACAAGGTTCTGAGCTTGCTTTAACTCATCCACAGTAAGTCCCGTTTCACAGTAATGCCAGCCGTTACAGTGATTGGCTTTGCCTGGTGGTGATTTGAAGTTGTGGATGACATGTATTAGTCTAGAAAGAGCACGTGTGAGGGATTTCCAGGTAGAAAACTTGGTGAATCTGTCTGAGCCCAGTTCTTTAGTTGAGGCTGTTGTTTTGAGTGCGGTTACCTGAGGTCTTACATCTGCGTCCATGTTGGGTTCTACAAGGTCATAGGAGTCATTTGGAGAATTCTGAATCTGATGTAAAAGGTCAGGGCCGGTGAGCCAGTTACTAAGCGGCAGCTGGAATGCAGGAACAGAACGAGTGGCGTGATCTGCAGGGTTCTGACTGCTAGCTACATAGTGCCACTGGCATGGCTGAGAAGATCTGCGGATTCTAGTCACACGATTACTGACATAGACATAAAATCTTCTAGACTCGTTGTAGATGTAACCTAGGACTACTTTACTGTCTGTGTAGAAAGTAGTGTGATCTAGTTTACAGTCAAGTTCATCTGAGATAAGATCTGCGAGCTCAACCGCTAAAACGGCAGCACTAAGCTCTAATCTTGGAATAGTCTGATCTGGGCGTGGTGCTAGCTTAGCCTTACCCATTACAAAGCCTACTTGACTGTGTCCTTCTGCATCTGTCACTTTTAAATAGGCCACTGCAGCTATGGCTTTGGTAGATGCGTCTGAAAAAACACACAACTCTTTTTTCACGGCTGTTGAAGGGGAAATGTCTGTGTATGCTCTGGGAATGGTCATGTTAGGCAAGTCTTTGAGTGAGTCTTTCCACTGTGTCCAAGACTCTTCCATTTCGGGAGGGAGTGGAGCATCCCAGTCCCCATTTTCAGCTGTAAGTTCGCGTAGAATCGACTTCCCCTGTATGGTGACTGGTGCTACAAAACCCAGCGGATCATAGAGACTGTTTATTGTTGATAGAACACCTCGTCTGGTAAAGGGTTTTGACTCATCAGATACTTCAAAGGTGAAGCGGTCTTTACTTAGGTCCCAGAGGAGACCTAGGCTACGCTGCATGGGCACCGAATCACTTTCGAAGTCCAGGTTTTTTAGATTTTTGGCATGATCTTAGTAAGTAAGTAAGTAAGTAAGTAAAATTTATTTATATAGCACATTTCACAGATAAAAATCACAAAGTGCTTTACAGTAAGATCAGACATACAAGTAAAAATTAATTAAATTAATTAAAAGCCCGTTTGTATAAAAATGTCTTCAGCTGCTTTTTAAAGGAGTCAGTAGAGTCTAGACAGCGTAAAGACAACGGCAGAGAGTTCCACAGCCTAGGTGCCAGTGCCTGAAAAGCTCGATCCCCACGTGTTTTAAATCTAGTACGTGGGACCACCAGTAGCCTCTGACCTGAAGACCTAAGTGCTCGGGATGAAGCATGAGGTTTCAACAGGTCAGAGATATACTGGGGAGCTTCACCATGCAGAGCTCTAAAAGTTACAACTAAAATTTTAAAATGAACCCTAAAATTTACAGGCAACCAATGAAGAGAAGCCAGAACTGGAGTAATGTGTGACCTCTTGTTTGTACCAGTTAAAAGTCTTGCCGCTGCATTCTGTACAGACTGAAGGCGATCCAGAGCTGATTTGTTAAGACATGTAAAAAGACCGTTACAATAATCCAATCTTGAGTCGGGAATGCCTCTAGTACTTCCTTCCTGTTTGCTGCTATTTTATGCAGTCTTAAGTTTGAGTTTGCAAGTGCGTCTCGGGTTCTTTGGAGTAGAGATATGGCTTTTTCAACAGTAGGTAGAGATTTGAGTCCGTCATCAACGTAGAAGTCACGCATGACAAACTGCTTCACATCTGCATCGCAGTCCGGTTCAACGCGTTGGACAGACTGGTGCAGGCCATATATGGCTACTGCTGGCGATGGGCTGTTCCCAAAGACGTGGACCGTCATTCTGTACTCCACAACTTCTTTGGAAATGTCGTTGTCACGGAACCACAAGAAGCGTAAGTAGTTCCTGTCTTGCTCTCGCACGTTGAAACAGTAAAACATCTGTTCGATGTCTGCTGTGAAGGCAACGGCTTCTTTTCTGAAGCGTATTAGGACCCCAAGCAATGAGTTATTAAAATCTGGTCCTGTTAACAGAACGTCATTCAGGGATACGCCTTCATACTTGGCGCTGCTGTCGAAGACGACCCTGATCTGCGTGGGTTTACGGGGATGGTAGACACCGAATAATGGCAGATACCAACATTCCTCATCCTCTTTTAGTGTAGGGGCGATCTCTGCATGTTTGTTTTGGAATATTTTGTCCATGAAGGTGATGAAATGTTCCTTCATCTCTTTCTTCTTTTCAAAGGTGCGAAGAAGAGACATTAGGCGATTCAGGGCCTGTGGTCTGTTGTTAGGGAGCTTTCGGGGTGGATTTTTAAATGGTAAAGGAGCTGTCCAACTGTTATCTGTGTCTTTTGTTAGTCCTTCCTCCATTATTTTTAAGAAGGCATTGTCCTGGATGGAAGGTGAGATGTAGTTGTCATTTCTGGTTTGTTTGAACACATTACATCCTAAATGATCAGGTTCACAAGCACTGTCTTCCAGCTGGGAGCTGAAGTTGAGTGGAACTTGTATCCCACAATGTTTCTCTTTTATGTTGAAAACATTAGGACATGGCTCGAATGCTGTGGGACGTCCCCTTTCAGTTGCATTTGTGAACAGAGTCCTTACTGCAGGAGTTCTGTGGACGTCACCTAAACACACGTTTCCTACTATGACCCATCCTAGGTCCAATTTTTGAGCATAGGGTGCGTTGTTAGGGCCACAAATCTTTTCACCATGTACAGTTTTGTTTGGGAACCTCTGTGTGTCTGAACTAGTGCGAGAGATGACATCAGTTTTGTGCACAGAAATCTCTTTTTGTCTGTTTGCCCTCCAAGATAGTTTGTCTGGTCTGGGTGCATCAGGTGATGGTGTGAGGTTAAAGCTGGGGTCGTTTCTAGCATCAGCTTCTTGTGCAACAAAGTCTACTAGAACACTAAATGGTGGGAAGGAGACACATTTTGTGCATTTGTAGTTGGCTCCTACCTTATCTTATCTTATCTTATCTTATCTTATCTACCGTAATCCACCTTTCTTGCAGGTAGAAGGGAAGTTTTTGGATGATTGGATTTACTCCTCTTGCTGTATCTAGGAACGCGAGACCAGGGAGGTCTCCTTCAGCTTTAGCGCACTGCACTTCCATGAGCAGGTCACTAAATTTTCTCAGTTTTGCAAAGTCTTTGGATGAGATTTTTGGGAATGCATCAATTCTTTTAAACAGTGCATCCTCGATCACTTCAGCTGAGCCATAACATTGTTCAAGTCTGTCCCATATCATGTTGAGGCCATTGACTGGGTTGTTGATGTGTATGGCTCTGAGTTGTTCTGCATGTTCAGCCGATTCCTTGCCAAGCCATTTTAACATCAAGTCCATTTCTTCACTTGCCGTTAGATCTAACCCGCTTATAGCATTTTCAAATGAGTGTTTCCAAGCTCTGAAGTTTTGGGGCTTGTCATTAAACTGGAGCAGCCCTGTTGCCACTATTTCACGACGAGCAAAGTATCTGATGAAGTCACTCACATTTGATTCTCTAGGCTCTTTGTATAAAGGCCTAGCATCATGGAAGCTAGATGCTGACACCTGATTTGACCAATTGGTACTGTAATTTTTATTAGCATGGGGAGAAGGGGAAATGACTGGAGTTTTTTGGCAACAGTCAGGATCATCTGTTAGACCAATTGGAATTTTTTGTGGGTCATTTTCCTTTTTAGGGCTTGGTGGCTGATCACAGGTGAGCTCTGATTTACTTTGTGTTACATTTTCATTTTGTGATTGTTGAAGAGCAGCATCATTTTCTTTTCTCACAAATGTAGATTGGCCAATGACATACTGTTTAGTTCGTTCTGCTGTTACTGAGGGACAGATGTTGCTGCGCGTTTCTGTCTGTGTGGCAGCAGCTGCTTCTAATGACTCTGCTTCAGCAATGGCTGAAGCTACATCTTTTTCATGCTGTAAATATTCGATGGATGCCTCGACTTTAGCTTTTGCTACTTCTATTTGTGCTTTTTCTACCTTCAAATCCATTTCTTTAGCTGCGAAGCTGAGCCGTGCCTTGGCTGCCTCAGCTTTTGCTCTGGCTTTGGCTGCTGCAGAACCTGTAGAGGAGGCACACGAAGCTTCGGACCGGGTCTTGAGGGATGACGCCTTGCTGGACATGTTGGAGTTGATTAGACGACTGCTGGCTCACTGCTGTATGCCGTGTTGCTCCCAGGCGTAGTAGTGGTCAGCTTCACTCTAGTGTGCGATGACTGCGTTATCTTTGTTCGTGCGGATGTCGCCGTTTTACTGTGCCGTTACGGGTGCATGTCTGATGCAAGGGCGTGAACACCTTTCTCATATCACCACTCTGAAGACCGATGGGCGTTGTCAACAGGTTTACTGACATTCAAAAGGTTAAAACTAAAAACAAGACAAAAAATACAGTCAAGACATACATAAGCGTAGCATAACATACATTTATACACCGCAGTACTAATACACAGCATACGTCTAATTATATAAACTTTTAAACAACTACTGAGGCCATCTCAGACGACCTCCGACATCGCGGATAGCTAGCTTAGCACCGAGATTAGCTTTACGGTCAAATACTGCGCTAGCGGCAACATAATGTACAAAAACAAGTTGTAATTTAACTTTAAGTACATACCGGCGATACAACCGTAAACCAAAGATGTAGACAGTAAATTTTCCGACAGGACACCATAAGCCGTGTGCCGATATGTCTCTCTTTCTTTCGCTCGCTTCCTTTCCTTGAGCTGACTTCCTGTTCAATAAAGTTGTTTCAAAACAAACCATTTCTACGGTGCATTACTTGAAACGACCACAGAGGGCGCTAAAAACACATAACTAACAACGTACTGGGAATAATATTTTAGTGATACAGAACAGCATTACTTGAGGAATAAAGTTGAACAAACCACATATTGATTTTCAAACTCTGTATATCAATGTATGTTTGCATGTTCCAGTATTAAAACAAGAATTGCTGATTTTAGTTTGTGTGCTGGAGGAGGAAAATGGTGGCGCAGTCTACACGGTGGATATGGACGTTACTTTTATTTTTATTGCACAAAAGGAGGACTATTGTGTAGTGGAAACTACATCCAGGCCAGAAACAACTACATTACGCTGCTAACACAACTTCGTCTCTTTGTAAGCACCTGCACAGATAGCATTTTAATGTTAAGCTACGCAAGAACCCAGAGAGATGTTAAAGCTGACAATATGTGCAATACATTAAGTTTTTTGAGTAATGGCTCCAACACTGATTACAACAAAGAGGGGAAATCTACACATACATAAACAAAGCATGCAATTAACTTGCAAAAATTAAATGTTATTGATATATTGTTTAGTGATGGTGGTGACTCAA